>NC_090969.1:7331562-7635781 GCF_040807025.1 Struthio camelus | reverse complement strand
GGGAAGGTGTGAGGAGGGGAGGAAAGCGAGCTAGGCCCTTGTTGTGAGTGTGGCCGAAGCATGTGAAGGTGGAATGGGATGAGGCATTGCGCCGCCTGGTGGCCGTGTGGAGTGGTTAGGAAGGGGTTGGAGGAGGGTGGCCAGGCAGGTGGTCAAGTGTGAGGAGGTCATTGGTGATTTGGAGGAGGTGAGGGAAAGGAGGACCGGAGTGGTAGTGGGAGAGCCGTGTGCATGGCAGGGCCAAAAAGGTGGGCGCCTTGTTGCTGTTTGTGGGGACCTGTGCATGTTAGTCAGGTGTGGGAGGAGGGTGGGTGCTCTGGTGGGAAGGTGTGAGGAGGGGAGGAAAGCGAGCTAGGCCCTTGTTGTGAGTGTGGCCGAAGCATGTGAAGGTGGAATGGGATGAGGCATTGCGCCGCCTGGTGGCCGTGTGGAGTGGTTAGGAAGGGGTTGGAGGAGGGTGGCCAGGCAGGTGGTCAAGTGTGAGGAGGTCATTGGTGATTTGGAGGAGGTGAGGGAAAGGAGGACGGGAGTGGTAGTGGGAGAGCCGTGTGCATGGCAGGGCCAAAAAGGTGGGCGCCTTGTTGCTGTTTGTGGGGACCTGTGCATGTTAGTCAGGTGTGGGAGGAGGGTGGGTGCTCTGGTGGGAAGGTGTGAGGAGGGGAGGAAAGCGAGCTAGGCCCTTGTTGTGAGTGTGGCCGAAGCATGTGAAGGTGGAATGGGATGAGGCATTGCGCCGCGTGGTGGCCGTGTGGAGTGGTTAGGAAGGGGTTGGAGGAGGGTGGCCAGGCAGGTGGTCAAGTGTGAGGAGGTCATTGGTGATTTGGAGGAGGTGAGGGAAAGGAGGACGGGAGTGGTAGTGGGAGAGCCGTGTGCATGGCAGGGCCAAAAAGGTGGGCGCCTTGTTGCTGTTTGTGGGGACCTGTGCATGTTAGTCAGGTGTGGGAGGAGGGTGGGTGCTCTGGTGGGAAGGTGTGAGGAGGGGAGGAAAGCGAGCTAGGCCCTTGTTGTGAGTGTGGCCGAAGCATGTGAAGGTGGAATGGGATGAGGCATTGCGCCGCGTGGTGGCCGTGTGGAGTGGTTAGGAAGGGGTTGGAGGAGGGTGGCCAGGCAGGTGGTCAAGTGTGAGGAGGTCATTGGTGATTTGGAGGAGGTGAGGGAAAGGAGGACGGGAGTGGTAGTGGGAGAGCCGTGTGCATGGCAGGGCCAAAAAGGTAGGCGCCTTGTTGCTGTTTGCGGGGGTCTATGCATGTTAGTCAGGTGTGGAAGGAGGGTGGGTGCTCTGGTGGGAAGGTGTGAGGAGGGGAGGAAAGCGAGCTAGGCCCTTGTTGTGAGTGTGGCCGAAGCATGTGAAGGTGGAATGGGATGAGGCATTGCGCCGCGTGGTGGCCGTGTGGAGTGGTTAGGAAGGGGTTGGAGGAGGGTGGCCAGGCAGGTGGTCAAGTGTGAGGAGGTCATTGGTGATTTGGAGGAGGTGAGGGAAAGGAGGCCGGGAGTGGTTGTGGGAGAGGTGTATGGATGGTAGGGCGAAAAGAGTGGGGGCCTTGTTGCTGTTTGCGGGGGTCTATGCATGTTAGTCAGGTGTGGGAGGAGGGTGGGTGCTCTGGTGGGAAGGTGTGAGGAGGGGAGGAAAGCGAGCTAGGCCCTTGTTGTGAGTGTGGCCGAAGCATGTGAAGGTGGAATGGGATGAGGCATTGCGCCGCGTGGTGGCCGTGTGGAGTGGTTAGGAAGGGGTTGGAGGAGGGTGGCCAGGCAGGTGGTCAAGTGTGAGGAGGTCATTGGTGATTTGGAGGAGGTGAGGGAAAGGAGGACGGGAGTGGTAGTGGGAGAGCCGTGTGTATGGCAGGGCCAAAAAGGTGGGCGCCTTGCAGCTCTTTGTGGGGACCTGTGCATGTTAGTCAGGTGTGGGAGGAGGGTGGGTGCTCTGGTGGGAAGGTGTGAGGAGGGGAGGAAAGCGAGCTAGGCCCTTGTTGTGAGTGTGGCCGAAGCATGTGAAGGTGGAATGGGATGAGGCATTGCGCCGCGTGGTGGCCGTGTGGAGTGGTTAGGAAGGGGTTGGAGGAGGGTGGCCAGGCAGGTGGTCAAGTGTGAGGAGGTCATTGGTGATTTGGAGGAAGTGAGGGAAAGGAGGCCGGGAGTGGTTGTGGGAGAGGTGTATGGATGGTAGGGCGAAAAGAGTGGGGGCCTTTTTGCTGTTTGCGGGGGTCTATGCATGTTAGTCAGGTGTGGGAGGAGGGTGGGTGCTCTGGTGGGAAGGTGTGAGGAGGGGAGGAAAGCGAGCTAGGCCCTTGTTGTGAGTGTGGCCGAAGCATGTGAAGGTGGAATGGGATGAGGCATTGCGCCGCCTGGTGGCCGTGTGGAGTGGTTAGGAAGGGGTTGGAGGAGGGTGGCCAGGCAGGTGGTCAAGTGTGAGGAGGTCATTGGTGATTTGGAGGAGGTGAGGGAAAGGAGGACGGGAGTGGTAGTGGGAGAGCCGTGTGCATGGCAGGGCCAAAAAGGTGGGCGCCTTGTTGCTGTTTGTGGGGACCTGTGCATGTTAGTCAGGTGTGGGAGGAGGGTGGGTGCTCTGGTGGGAAGGTGTGAGGAGGGGAGGAAAGCGAGCTAGGCCCTTGTTGTGAGTGTGGCCGAAGCATGTGAAGGTGGAATGGGATGAGGCATTGCACCGCCTGGTGGCCGTGTGGAGTGGTTAGGAAGGGGTTGGAGGAGGGTGGCCAGGCAGGTGGTCAAGTGTGAGGAGGTCAGTGGTGATTTGGAGGAGGTGAGGGAAAGGAGGCCGGGAGTGGTTGTGGGAGAGCCGTGTGCATGGTAGAGCCAAAAATGTAGGCGCCCGCCTTGCAGCTCTTTGTGGGGGCCTGTAGATGTTAGTCAGGTGTGGGAGGAGGGTGGGTGCTCTGGTGGGAAGGTGTGAGGAGGGGAGGAAAGCGAGCTAGGCCCTTGTTGTGAGTGTGGCCGAAGCATGTGAAGGTGGAATGGGATGAGGCATTGCGCCGCGTGGTGGCCGTGTGGAGTGGTTAGGAAGGGGTTGGAGGAGGGTGGCCAGGCAGGTGGTCAAGTGTGAGGAGGTCATTGGTGATTTGGAGGAGGTGAGGGAAAGGAGGACGGGAGTGGTAGTGGGAGAGCCGTGTGCATGGCAGGGCCAAAAAGGTGGGCGCCTTGTTGCTGTTTGTGGGGACCTGTGCATGTTAGTCAGGTGTGGGAGGAGGGTGGGTGCTCTGGTGGGAAGGTGTGAGGAGGGGAGGAAAGCGAGCTAGGCCCTTGTTGTGAGTGTGGCCGAAGCATGTGAAGGTGGAATGGGATGAGGCATTGCGCCGCGTGGTGGCCGTGTGGAGTGGTTAGGAAGGGGTTGGAGGAGGGTGGCCAGGCAGGTGGTCAAGTGTGAGGAGGTCATTGGTGATTTGGAGGAGGTGAGGGAAAGGAGGACGGGAGTGGTAGTGGGAGAGCCGTGTGCATGGCAGGGCCAAAAAGGTAGGCGCCTTGTTGCTGTTTATGGGGACCTGTGCATGTTAGTCAGGTGTGGAAGGAGGGTGGGTGCTCTGGTGGGAAGGTGTGAGGAGGGGAGGAAAGCGAGCTAGGCCCTTGTTGTGAGTGTGGCCGAAGCATGTGAAGGTGGAATGGGATGAGGCATTGCACCGCCTGTTGGCCGTGTGGAGTGGTTAGGAAGGGGTTGGAGGAGGGTGGCCAGGTGGGTGGGCAAGTGTGAGGAGGTCAGTGGTGATTTGGAGGAGGTGAGGGAAAGGAGGCCGGGAGTGGTAGTGGGAGAGCCGTGTGCATGGCAGGGCCAAAAAGGTGGGCGACCGCCTTGCAGCTCTTTGTGGGGACCTGTGCATGTTAGTCAGGTGTGGGAGGAGGGTGGGTGCTCTGGTGGGAAGGTGTGAGGAGGGGAGGAAAGCGAGCTAGGCCCTTGTTGTGAGTGTGGCCGAAGCATGTGAAGGTGGAATGGGATGAGGCATTGCGCCGCGTGGTGGCCGTGTGGAGTGGTTAGGAAGGGGTTGGAGGAGGGTGGCCAGGCAGGTGGTCAAGTGTGAGGAGGTCATTGGTGATTTGGAGGAGGTGAGGGAAAGGAGGCCGGGAGTGGTAGTGGGAGAGCCGTGTGCATGGCAGGGCCAAAAAGGTAGGCGCCCGCCTTGCAGCTCTTTGTGGGGACCTGTGCATGTTAGTCAGGTGTGGGAGGAGGGTGGGTGCTCTGGTGGGAAGGTGTGAGGAGGGGAGGAAAGCGAGCTAGGCCCTTGTTGTGAGTGTGGCTGAAGCATGTGAAGGTGGAATGGGATGAGGCATTGCACCGCGTGGTGGCCGTGTGGAGTGGTTAGGAAGGGGTTGGAGGAGGGTGGCCAGACAGGTGGTCAAGTGTGAGGAGGTCAGTGGTGATTTGGAGGAGGTGAGGGAAAGGAGGACGGGAGTGGTAGTGGGAGAGCCGTGTGCATGGCAGGGCCAAAAAGGTAGGCGCCCGCCTTGCAGCTCTTTGTGGGGGCCTGTAGATGTTAGTCAGGTGTGGGAGGAGGGTGGGTGCTCTGGTGGGAAGGTGTGAGGAGGGGAGGAAAGCGAGCTAGGCCCTTGTTGTGAGTGTGGCCGAAGCATGTGAAGGTGGAATGGGATGAGGCATTGCACCACCTGGTGGCCGTGTGGAGTGGTTAGGAAGGGGTTGGAGGAGGGTGGCCAGGCAGGTGGTCAAGTGTGAGGAGGTCATTGGTGATTTGGAGGAGGTGAGGGAAAGGAGGCCGGGAGTGGTAGTGGGAGAGCCGTGTGCATGGCAGGGCCAAAAAGGTGGGCGCCTTGCAGCTCTTTGTGGGGACCTGTGCATGTTAGTCAGGTGTGGGAGGAGGGTGGGTGCTCTGGTGGGAAGGTGTGAGGAGGGGAGGAAAGCGAGCTAGGCCCTTGTTGTGAGTGTGGCCGAAGCATGTGAAGGTGGAATGGGATGAGGCATTGCGCCGCGTGGTGGCCGTGTGGAGTGGTTAGGAAGGGGTTGGAGGAGGGTGGCCAGGCAGGTGGTCAAGTGTGAGGAGGTCAGTGGTGATTTGGAGGAGGTGAGGGAAAGGAGGACGGGAGTGGTAGTGGGAGAGCTGTGTGCATGGCAGGGCCAAAAAGGTGGGCGCCCGCCTTGCAGCTCTTTGTGGGGACCTGTGCATGTTAGTCAGGTGTGGGAGGAGGGTGGGTGCTCTGGTGGGAAGGTGTGAGGAGGGGAGGAAAGCGAGCTAGGCCCTTGTTGTGAGTGTGGCCGAAGCATGTGAAGGTGGAATGGGATGAGGCATTGCGCCGCGTGGTGGCCGTGTGGAGTGGTTAGGAAGGGGTTGGAGGAGGGTGGCCAGGCAGGTGGTCAAGTGTGAGGAGGTCATTGGTGATTTGGAGGAGGTGAGGGAAAGGAGGCCGGGAGTGGTTGTGGGAGAGCCGTGTGCATGGCAGGGCCAAAAAGGTAGGCGCCTTGCATCTCTTTGTGGGGACCTGTGCATGTTAGTCAGGTGTGGGAGGAGGGTGGGTGCTCTGGTGGGAAGGTGTGAGGAGGGGAGGAAAGCGAGCTAGGCCCTTGTTGTGAGTGTGGCTGAAGCATGTGAAGGTGGAATGGGATGAGGCATTGCGCCGCGTGGTGGCCGTGTGGAGTGGTTAGGAAGGGGTTGGAGGAGGGTGGCCAGGCAGGTGGTCAAGTGTGAGGAGGTCAGTGGTGATTTGGAGGAGGTGAGGGAAAGGAGGCCGGGAGTGGTTGTGGGAGAGGTGTATGGATGGTAGGGCGAAAAGATTGGGGGCCTTTTTGCTGTTTGCGGGGGTCTATGCATGTTAGTCAGGTGTGGGAGGAGGGTGGGTGCTCTGGTGGGAAGGTGTGAGGAGGGGAGGAAAGCGAGCTAGGCCCTTGTTGTGAGTGTGGCCGAAGCATGTGAAGGTGGAATGGGATGAGGCATTGCGCCGCGTGGTGGCCATGTGGAGTGGTTAGGAAGGGGTTGGAGGAGGGTGGCCAGGCAGGTGGTAAAGTGTGAGGAGGTCATTGGTGATTTGGAGGAGGTGAGGGAAAGGAGGCCGGGAGTGGTAGTGGGAGAGCCGTGTGCATGGCAGGGCCAAAAAGGTAGGCGCCTTGCAGCTCTTTGTGGGGACCTGTGCATGTTAGTCAAGTGTGGAAGGAGGGTGGGTGCTCTGGTGGGAAGGTGTGAGGAGGGGAGGAAAGCGAGCTAGGCCCTTGTTGTGAGTGTGGCCTAGACCATGTGAAGGTGGAATGGGATGAGGCATTGCGCCGCCTGGTGGCCGTGTGGAGTGGTTAGGAAGGGGTTGGAGGAGGGTGGCCAGGCAGGTGGTCAAGTGTGAGGAGGTCATTGGTGATTTGGAGGAGGTGAGGGAAAGGAGGACGGGAGTGGTAGTGGGAGAGCCGTGTGCATGGCAGGGCCAAAAAGGTAGGCGCCTTGTTGCTGTTTGTGGGGACCTGTGCATGTTAGTCAGGTGTGGAAGGAGGGTGGGTGCTCTGGTGGGAAGGTGTGAGGAGGGGAGGAAAGCGAGCTAGGCCCTTGTTGTGAGTGTGGCCGAAGCATGTGAAGGTGGAATGGGATGAGGCATTGCACCGCCTGTTGGCCGTGTGGAGTGGTTAGGAAGGGGTTGGAGGAGGGTGGCCAGGTGGGTGGGCAAGTGTGAGGAGGTCAGTGGTGATTTGGAGGAGGTGAGGGAAAGGAGGCCGGGAGTGGTAGTGGGAGAGCCGTGTGCATGGCAGGGCCAAAAAGGTGGGCGACCGCCTTGCAGCTCTTTGTGGGGACCTGTGCATGTTAGTCAGGTGTGGGAGGAGGGTGGGTGCTCTGGTGGGAAGGTGTGAGGAGGGGAGGAAAGCGAGCTAGGCCCTTGTTGTGAGTGTGGCCGAAGCATGTGAAGGTGGAATGGGATGAGGCATTGCGCCGCGTGGTGGCCGTGTGGAGTGGTTAGGAAGGGGTTGGAGGAGGGTGGCCAGGCAGGTGGTCAAGTGTGAGGAGGTCAGTGGTGATTTGGAGGAGGTGAGGGAAAGGAGGCCGGGAGTGGTAGTGGGAGAGCCGTGTGCATGGCAGGGCCAAAAAGGTAGGCGCCTTGTTGCTGTTTGCGGGGGACTATGCATGTTAGTCAGGTGTGGGAGGAGGGTGGGTGCTCTGGTGGGAAGGTGTGAGGAGGGGAGGAAAGCGAGCTAGGCCCTTGTTGTGAGTGTGGCCGAAGCATGTGAAGGTGGAATGGGATGAGGCATTGCGCCGCGTGGTGGCCGTGTGGAGTGGTTAGGAAGGGGTTGGAGGAGGGTGGCCAGGCAGGTGGTCAAGTGTGAGGAGGTCAGTGGTGATTTGGAGGAGGTGAGGGAAAGGAGGACGGGAGTGGTAGTGGGAGAGCTGTGTGCATGGCAGGGCCAAAAAGGTGGGCGCCCGCCTTGCAGCTCTTTGTGGGGCCCTGTGCATGTTAGTCAGGTGTGGGAGGAGGGTGGGTGCTCTGGTGGGAAGGTGTGAGGAGGGGAGGAAAGCGAGCTAGGCCCTTGTTGTGAGTGTGGCCGAAGCATGTGAAGGTGGAATGGGATGAGGCATTGCGCCGCGTGGTGGCCGTGTGGAGTGGTTAGGAAGGGGTTGGAGGAGGGTGGCCAGGCAGGTGGTCAAGTGTGAGGAGGTCAGTGGTGATTTGGAGGAGGTGAGGGAAAGGAGGCCGGGAGTGGTTGTGGGAGAGCCGTGTGCATGGCAGGGCCAAAAAGGTAGGCGCCTTGCATCTCTTTGTGGGGACCTGTGCATGTTAGTCAGGTGTGGGAGGAGGGTGGGTGCTCTGGTGGGAAGGTGTGAGGAGGGGAGGAAAGCGAGCTAGGCCCTTGTTGTGAGTGTGGCCAAAGCATGTGAAGGTGGAATGGGATGAGGCATTGCGCCGCGTGGTGGCCGTGTGGAGTGGTTAGGAAGGGGTTGGAGGAGGGTGGCCAGACAGGTGGTCAAGTGTGAGGAGGTCATTGGTGATTTGGAGGAGGTGAGGGAAAGGAGGACGGGAGTGGTAGTGGGAGAGCCGTGTGCATGGCAGGGCCAAAAAGGTGGGCGCCTTGTTGCTGTTTGTGGGGACCTGTGCATGTTAGTCAGGTGTGGGAGGAGGGTGGGTGCTCTGGTGGGAAGGTGTGAGGAGGGGAGGAAAGCGAGCTAGGCCCTTGTTGTGAGTGTGGCCGAAGCATGTGAAGGTGGAATGGGATGAGGCATTGCACCACCTGGTGGCCGTGTGGAGTGGTTAGGAAGGGGTTGGAGGAGGGTGGCCAGGCAGGTGGTCAAGTGTGAGGAGGTCATTGGTGATTTGGAGGAGGTGAGGGAAAGGAGGACGGGAGTGGTAGTGGGAGAGCCGTGTGCATGGCAGGGCCAAAAAGGTAGGCGCCCGCCTTGCAGCTCTTTGTGGGGGCCTGTAGATGTTAGTCAGGTGTGGGAGGAGGGTGGGTGCTCTGGTGGGAAGGTGTGAGGAGGGGAGGAAAGCGAGCTAGGCCCTTGTTGTGAGTGTGGCCGAAGCATGTGAAGGTGGAATGGGATGAGGCATTGCACCACCTGGTGGCCGTGTGGAGTGGTTAGGAAGGGGTTGGAGGAGGGTGGCCAGGCAGGTGGTCAAGTGTGAGGAGGTCATTGGTGATTTGGAGGAGGTGAGGGAAAGGAGGACGGGAGTGGTTGTGGGAGAGCCGTGTGCATGGCAGGGCCAAAAAGGTAGGCGCCCGCCTTGCAGCTCTTTGTGGGGGCCTGTAGATGTTAGTCAGGTGTGGGAGGAGGGTGGGTGCTCTGGTGGGAAGGTGTGAGGAGGGGAGGAAAGCGAGCTAGGCCCTTGTTGTGAGTGTGGCCGAAGCATGTGAAGGTGGAATGGGATGAGGCATTGCACCGCCTGGTGGCCGCGTGGAGTGGTTAGGAAGGGGTTGGAGGAGGGTGGCCAGGCAGGTGGTCAAGTGTGAGGAGGTCAGTGGTGATTTGGAGGAGGTGAGGGAAAGGAGGACGGGAGTGGTAGTGGGAGAGCCGTGTGCATGGCAGGGCCAAAAAGGTGGGCGCCTTGCAGCTCTTTGTGGGGACCTGTGCATGTTAGTCAGGTGTGGGAGGAGGGTGGGTGCTCTGGTGGGAAGGTGTGAGGAGGGGAGGAAAGCGAGCTAGGCCCTTGTTGTGAGTGTGGCCGAAGCATGTGAAGGTGGAATGGGATGAGGCATTGCGCCGCGTGGTGGCCGTGTGGAGTGGTTAGGAAGGGGTTGGAGGAGGGTGGCCAGGCAGGTGGTCAAGTGTGAGGAGGTCAGTGGTGATTTGGAGGAGGTGAGGGAAAGGAGGACGGGAGTGGTAGTGGGAGAGCTGTGTGCATGGCAGGGCCAAAAAGGTGGGCGCCCGCCTTGCAGCTCTTTGTGGGGCCCTGTGCATGTTAGTCAGGTGTGGGAGGAGGGTGGGTGCTCTGGTGGGAAGGTGTGAGGAGGGGAGGAAAGCGAGCTAGGCCCTTGTTGTGAGTGTGGCCGAAGCATGTGAAGGTGGAATGGGATGAGGCATTGCGCCGCGTGGTGGCCGTGTGGAGTGGTTAGGAAGGGGTTGGAGGAGGGTGGCCAGGCAGGTGGTCAAGTGTGAGGAGGTCATTGGTGATTTGGAGGAGGTGAGGGAAAGGAGGACGGGAGTGGTAGTGGGAGAGCCGTGTGCATGGCAGGGCCAAAAAGGTGGGCGCCTTGCAGCTCTTTGTGGGGACCTGTGCATGTTAGTCAGGTGTGGGAGGAGGGTGGGTGCTCTGGTGGGAAGGTGTGAGGAGGGGAGGAAAGCGAGCTAGGCCCTTGTTGTGAGTGTGGCCGAAGCATGTGAAGGTGGAATGGGATGAGGCATTGCGCCGCGTGGTGGCCGTGTGGAGTGGTTAGGAAGGGGTTGGAGGAGGGTGGCCAGGCAGGTGGTCAAGTGTGAGGAGGTCATTGGTGATTTGGAGGAGGTGAGGGAAAGGAGGCCGGGAGTGGTTGTGGGAGAGCCGTGTGCATGGCAGGGCCAAAAAGGTAGGCGCCCGCCTTGCAGCTCTTTGTGGGGGCCTGTAGATGTTAGTCAGGTGTGGGAGGAGGGTGGGTGCTCTGGTGGGAAGGTGTGAGGAGGGGAGGAAAGCGAGCTAGGCCCTTGTTGTGAGTGTGGCCGAAGCATGTGAAGGTGGAATGGGATGAGGCATTGCACCGCCTGGTGGCCGTGTGGAGTGGTTAGGAAGGGGTTGGAGGAGGGTGGCCAGGCAGGTGGTCAAGTGTGAGGAGGTCATTGGTGATTTGGAGGAGGTGAGGGAAAGGAGGACGGGAGTGGTAGTGGGAGAGCCGTGTGCATGGCAGGGCCAAAAAGGTGGGCGCCTTGCAGCTCTTTGTGGGGACCTGTGCATGTTAGTCAGGTGTGGGAGGAGGGTGGGTGCTCTGGTGGGAAGGTGTGAGGAGGGGAGGAAAGCGAGCTAGGCCCTTGTTGTGAGTGTGGCCGAAGCATGTGAAGGTGGAATGGGATGAGGCATTGCACCACCTGGTGGCCGTGTGGAGTGGTTAGGAAGGGGTTGGAGGAGGGTGGCCAGGCAGGTGGTCAAGTGTGAGGAGGTCAGTGGTGATTTGGAGGAGGTGAGGGAAAGGAGGCCGGGAGTGGTAGTGGGAGAGCCGTGTGCATGGCAGGGCCAAAAAGGTGGGCGCCCGCCTTGCAGCTCTTTGTGGGGACCTGTGCATGTTAGTCAGGTGTGGGAGGAGGGTGGGTGCTCTGGTGGGAAGGTGTGAGGAGGGGAGGAAAGCGAGCTAGGCCCTTGTTGTGAGTGTGGCCTAGACCATGTGAAGGTGGAATGGGATGAGGCATTGCGCCGCGTGGTGGCCGTGTGGAGTGGTTAGGAAGGGGTTGGAGGAGGGTGGCCAGGCAGGTGGTCAAGTGTGAGGAGGTCATTGGTGATTTGGAGGAGGTGAGGGAAAGGAGGACGGGAGTGGTAGTGGGAGAGCCGTGTGCATGGCAGGGCCAAAAAGGTGGGCGCCCGCCTTGCAGCTCTTTGTGGGGACCTGTGCATGTTAGTCAGGTGTGGGAGGAGGGTGGGTGCTCTGGTGGGAAGGTGTGAGGAGGGGAGGAAAGCGAGCTAGGCCCTTGTTGTGAGTGTGGCCGAAGCATGTGAAGGTGGAATGGGATGAGGCATTGCGCCGCGTGGTGGCCGTGTGGAGTGGTTAGGAAGGGGTTGGAGGAGGGTGGCCAGGCAGGTGGTCAAGTGTGAGGAGGTCATTGGTGATTTGGAGGAGGTGAGGGAAAGGAGGACGGGAGTGGTAGTGGGAGAGCCGTGTGCATGGCAGGGCCAAAAAGGTGGGCGCCCGCCTTGCAGCTCTTTGTGGGGCCCTGTGCATGTTAGTCAGGTGTGGGAGGAGGGTGGGTGCTCTGGTGGGAAGGTGTGAGGAGGGGAGGAAAGCGAGCTAGGCCCTTGTTGTGAGTGTGGCTGAAGCATGTGAAGGTGGAATGGGATGAGGCATTGCGCCGCGTGGTGGCCGTGTGGAGTGGTTAGGAAGGGGTTGGAGGAGGGTGGCCAGGCAGGTTGTCAAGTGTGAGGAGGTCAGTGGTGATTTGGAGGAGGTGAGGGAAAGGAGGCCGGGAGTGGTAGTGGGAGAGCCGTGTGCATGGCAGGGCCAAAAAGGTAGGCGCCTTGCAGCTCTTTGTGGGGACCTGTGCATGTTAGTCAGGTGTGGGAGGAGGGTGGGTGCTCTGGTGGGAAGGTGTGAGGAGGGGAGGAAAGCGAGCTAGGCCCTTGTTGTGAGTGTGGCCTAGACCATGTGAAGGTGGAATGGGATGAGGCATTGCGCCGCCTGGTGGCCGTGTGGAGTGGTTAGGAAGGGGTTGGAGGAGGGTGGCCAGGCAGGTGGTCAAGTGTGAGGAGGTCAGTGGTGATTTGGAGGAGGTGAGGGAAAGGAGGCCGGGAGTGGTAGTGGGAGAGCCGTGTGCATGGCAGGGCCAAAAAGGTGGGCGCCCGCCTTGCAGCTCTTTGTGGGGACCTGTGCATGTTAGTCAGGTGTGGGAGGAGGGTGGGTGCTCTGGTGGGAAGGTGTGAGGAGGGGAGGAAAGCGAGCTAGGCCCTTGTTGTGAGTGTGGCCGAAGCATGTGAAGGTGGAATGGGATGAGGCATTGCACCGCCTGGTGGCCGTGTGGAGTGGTTAGGAAGGGGTTGGAGGAGGGTGGCCAGGCAGGTGGGCAAGTGTGAGGAGGTCATTGGTGATTTGGAGGAGGTGAGGGAAAGGAGGACGGGAGTGGTAGTGGGAGAGCCGTGTGCATGGCAGGGCCAAAAAGGTGGGCGCCCGCCTTGCAGCTCTTTGTGGGGCCCTGTGCATGTTAGTCAGGTGTGGGAGGAGGGTGGGTGCTCTGGTGGGAAGGTGTGAGGAGGGGAGGAAAGCGAGCTAGGCCCTTGTTGTGAGTGTGGCTGAAGCATGTGAATGTGGAATGGGATGAGGCATTGCGCCGCGTGGTGGCCGTGTGGAGTGGTTAGGAAGGGGTTGGAGGAGGGTGGCCAGGCAGGTTGTCAAGTGTGAGGAGGTCATTGGTGATTTGGAGGAGGTGAGGGAAAGGAGGCCGGGAGTGGTTGTGGGAGAGCCGTGTGCATGGCAGGGCCAAAAAGGTAGGCGCCCGCCTTGCAGCTCTTTGTGGGGGCCTGTAGATGTTAGTCAGGTGTGGGAGGAGGGTGGGTGCTCTGGTGGGAAGGTGTGAGGAGGGGAGGAAAGCGAGCTAGGCCCTTGTTGTGAGTGTGGCCGAAGCATGTGAAGGTGGAATGGGATGAGGCATTGCGCTGCCTGGTGGCCGTGTGGAGTGGTTAGGAAGGGGTTGGAGGAGGGTGGCCAGGCAGGTGGTCAAGTGTGAGGAGGTCATTGGTGATTTGGAGGAAGTGAGGGAAAGGAGGCCGGGAGTGGTTGTGGGAGAGGTGTATGGATGGTAGGGCGAAAAGAGTGGGGGCCTTGTTGCTGTTTGCGGGGGTCTATGCATGTTAGTCAGGTGTGGGAGGAGGGTGGGTGCTCTGGTGGGAAGGTGTGAGGAGGGGAGGAAAGCGAGCTAGGCCCTTGTTGTGAGTGTGGCCGAAGCATGTGAAGGTGGAATGGGATGAGGCATTGCGCCGCGTGGTGGCCGTGTGGAGTGGTTAGGAAGGGGTTGGAGGAGGGTGGCCAGGCAGGTGGTCAAGTGTGAGGAGGTCATTGGTGATTTGGAGGAAGTGAGGGAAAGGAGGCCGGGAGTGGTTGTGGGAGAGGTGTATGGATGGTAGGGCGAAAAGAGTGGGGGCCTTTTTGCTGTTTGTGGGGACCTGTGCATGTTAGTCAGGTGTGGGAGGAGGGTGGGTGCTCTGGTGGGAAGGTGTGAGGAGGGGAGGAAAGCGAGCTAGGCCCTTGTTGTGAGTGTGGCCGAAGCATGTGAAGGTGGAATGGGATGAGGCATTGCGCCGCGTGGTGGCCATGTGGAGTGGTTAGGAAGGGGTTGGAGGAGGGTGGCCAGGCAGGTGGTCAAGTGTGAGGAGGTCATTGGTGATTTGGAGGAGGTGAGGGAAAGGAGGCCGGGAGTGGTAGTGGGAGAGCCGTGTGCATGGCAGGGCCAAAAAGGTAGGCGCCTTGCAGCTCTTTGTGGGGACCTGTGCATGTTAGTCAGGTGTGGGAGGAGGGTGGGTGCTCTGTTGGGAAGGTGTGAGGAGGGGAGGAAAGCGAGCTAGGCCCTTGTTGTGAGTGTGGCCTAGACCATGTGAAGGTGGAATGGGATGAGGCATTGCGCCGCCTGGTGGCCGTGTGGAGTGGTTAGGAAGGGGTTGGAGGAGGGTGGCCAGGCAGGTGGTCAAGTGTGAGGAGGTCATTGGTGATTTGGAGGAGGTGAGGGAAAGGAGGCCGGGAGTGGTAGTGGGAGAGCCGTGTGCATGGCAGGGCCAAAAAGGTGGGCGCCCGCCTTGCAGCTCTTTGTGGGGACCTGTGCATGTTAGTCAGGTGTGGGAGGAGGGTGGGTGCTCTGGTGGGAAGGTGTGAGGAGGGGAGGAAAGCGAGCTAGGCCCTTGTTGTGAGTGTGGCCTAGACCATGTGAAGGTGGAATGGTATGAGGCATTGCGGCGCGTGGTGGCCGTGTGGAGTGGTTAGGAAGGGGTTGGAGGAGGGTGGCCAGGCAGGTGGTCAAGTGTGAGGAGGTCATTGGTGATTTGGAGGAGGTGAGGGAAAGGAGGCCGGGAGTGGTAGTGGGAGAGCCGTGTGCATGGCAGGGCCAAAAAGGTAGGCGCCTTGCAGCTCTTTGTGGGGACCTGTGCATGTTAGTCAAGTGTGGAAGGAGGGTGGGTGCTCTGGTGGGAAGGTGTGAGGAGGGGAGGAAAGCGAGCTAGGCCCTTGTTGTGAGTGTGGCCTAGACCATGTGAAGGTGGAATGGGATGAGGCATTGCGCCGCCTGGTGGCCGTGTGGAGTGGTTAGGAAGGGGTTGGAGGAGGGTGGCCAGGCAGGTGGTCAAGTGTGAGGAGGTCATTGGTGATTTGGAGGAGGTGAGGGAAAGGAGGACGGGAGTGGTAGTGGGAGAGCCGTGTGCATGGCAGGGCCAAAAAGGTAGGCGCCTTGTTGCTGTTTGTGGGGACCTGTGCATGTTAGTCAGGTGTGGAAGGAGGGTGGGTGCTCTGGTGGGAAGGTGTGAGGAGGGGAGGAAAGCGAGCTAGGCCCTTGTTGTGAGTGTGGCCGAAGCATGTGAAGGTGGAATGGGATGAGGCATTGCACCACCTGGTGGCCGTGTGGAGTGGTTAGGAAGGGGTTGGAGGAGGGTGGCCAGGTGGGTGGGCAAGTGTGAGGAGGTCAGTGGTGATTTGGAGGAGGTGAGGGAAAGGAGGCCGGGAGTGGTAGTGGGAGAGCCGTGTGCATGGCAGGGCCAAAAAGGTGGGCGACCGCCTTGCAGCTCTTTGTGGGGACCTGTGCATGTTAGTCAGGTGTGGGAGGAGGGTGGGTGCTCTGGTGGGAAGGTGTGAGGAGGGGAGGAAAGCGAGCTAGGCCCTTGTTGTGAGTGTGGCCGAAGCATGTGAAGGTGGAATGGGATGAGGCATTGCGCCGCCTGGTGGCTGTGTGGAGTGGTTAGGAAGGGGTTGGAGGAGGGTGGCCAGGCAGGTGGTCAAGTGTGAGGAGGTCATTGGTGATTTGGAGGAGGTGAGGGAAAGGAGGACGGGAGTGGTAGTGGGAGAGCCGTGTGCATGGCAGGGCCAAAAAGGTGGGCGCCTTGCATCTCTTTGTGGGGACCTGTGCATGTTAGTCAGGTGTGGGAGGAGGGTGGGTGCTCTGGTGGGAAGGTGTGAGGAGGGGAGGAAAGCGAGCTAGGCCCTTGTTGTGAGTGTGGCCGAAGCATGTGAAGGTGGAATGGGATGAGGCATTGCGCCGCGTGGTGGCCGTGTGGAGTGGTTAGGAAGGGGTTGGAGGAGGGTGGCCAGGCAGGTGGTCAAGTGTGAGGAGGTCAGTGGTGATTTGGAGGAGGTGAGGGAAAGGAGGACGGGAGTGGTAGTGGGAGAGCTGTGTGCATGGCAGGGCCAAAAAGGTGGGCGCCCGCCTTGCAGCTCTTTGTGGGGCCCTGTGCATGTTAGTCAGGTGTGGGAGGAGGGTGGGTGCTCTGGTGGGAAGGTGTGAGGAGGGGAGGAAAGCGAGCTAGGCCCTTGTTGTGAGTGTGGCCGAAGCATGTGAAGGTGGAATGGGATGAGGCATTGCGCCGCGTGGTGGCCGTGTGGAGTGGTTAGGAAGGGGTTGGAGGAGGGTGGCCAGGCAGGTGGTCAAGTGTGAGGAGGTCATTGGTGATTTGGAGGAGGTGAGGGAAAGGAGGCCGGGAGTGGTTGTGGGAGAGCCGTGTGCATGGCAGGGCCAAAAAGGTAGGCGCCTTGCATCTCTTTGTGGGGACCTGTGCATGTTAGTCAGGTGTGGGAGGAGGGTGGGTGCTCTGGTGGGAAGGTGTGAGGAGGGGAGGAAAGCGAGCTAGGCCCTTGTTGTGAGTGTGGCTGAAGCATGTGAAGGTGGAATGGGATGAGGCATTGCGCCGCGTGGTGGCCGTGTGGAGTGGTTAGGAAGGGGTTGGAGGAGGGTGGCCAGACAGGTGGTCAAGTGTGAGGAGGTCATTGGTGATTTGGAGGAGGTGAGGGAAAGGAGGACGGGAGTGGTAGTGGGAGAGCCGTGTGCATGGCAGGGCCAAAAAGGTGGGCGCCTTGTTGCTGTTTGTGGGGACCTGTGCATGTTAGTCAGGTGTGGGAGGAGGGTGGGTGCTCTGGTGGGAAGGTGTGAGGAGGGGAGGAAAGCGAGCTAGGCCCTTGTTGTGAGTGTGGCCGAAGCATGTGAAGGTGGAATGGGATGAGGCATTGCGCCGCGTGGTGGCCGTGTGGAGTGGTTAGGAAGGGGTTGGAGGAGGGTGGCCAGGCAGGTGGTCAAGTGTGAGGAGGTCATTGGTGATTTGGAGGAGGTGAGGGAAAGGAGGACGGGAGTGGTAGTGGGAGAGCCGTGTGCATGGCAGGGCCAAAAAGGTAGGCGCCCGCCTTGCAGCTCTTTGTGGGGGCCTGTAGATGTTAGTCAGGTGTGGGAGGAGGGTGGGTGCTCTGGTGGGAAGGTGTGAGGAGGGGAGGAAAGCGAGCTAGGCCCTTGTTGTGAGTGTGGCCGAAGCATGTGAAGGTGGAATGGGATGAGGCATTGCGCCGCGTGGTGGCCGTGTGGAGTGGTTAGGAAGGGGTTGGAGGAGGGTGGCCAGGCAGGTGGTCAAGTGTGAGGAGGTCATTGGTGATTTGGAGGAGGTGAGGGAAAGGAGGACGGGAGTGGTTGTGGGAGAGCCGTGTGCATGGCAGGGCCAAAAAGGTGGGCGCCCGCCTTGCAGCTCTTTGTGGGGGCCTGTAGATGTTAGTCAGGTGTGGGAGGAGGGTGGGTGCTCTGGTGGGAAGGTGTGAGGAGGGGAGGAAAGCGAGCTAGGCCCTTGTTGTGAGTGTGGCCGAAGCATGTGAAGGTGGAATGGGATGAGGCATTGCGCCGCCTGGTGGCCGTGTGGAGTGGTTAGGAAGGGGTTGGAGGAGGGTGGCCAGGCAGGTGGTCAAGTGTGAGGAGGTCAGTGGTGATTTGGAGGAGGTGAGGGAAAGGAGGACGGGAGTGGTAGTGGGAGAGCCGTGTGCATGGCAGGGCCAAAAAGGTGGGCGCCTTGCAGCTCTTTGTGGGGACCTGTGCATGTTAGTCAGGTGTGGGAGGAGGGTGGGTGCTCTGGTGGGAAGGTGTGAGGAGGGGAGGAAAGCGAGCTAGGCCCTTGTTGTGAGTGTGGCCGAAGCATGTGAAGGTGGAATGGGATGAGGCATTGCGCCGCGTGGTGGCCGTGTGGAGTGGTTAGGAAGGGGTTGGAGGAGGGTGGCCAGGCAGGTGGGCAAGTGTGAGGAGGTCATTGGTGATTTGGAGGAGGTGAGGGAAAGGAGGACGGGAGTGGTAGTGGGAGAGCTGTGTGCATGGCAGGGCCAAAAAGGTGGGCGCCCGCCTTGCAGCTCTTTGTGGGGCCCTGTGCATGTTAGTCAGGTGTGGGAGGAGGGTGGGTGCTCTGGTGGGAAGGTGTGAGGAGGGGAGGAAAGCGAGCTAGGCCCTTGTTGTGAGTGTGGCCGAAGCATGTGAAGGTGGAATGGGATGAGGCATTGCGCCGCGTGGTGGCCGTGTGGAGTGGTTAGGAAGGGGTTGGAGGAGGGTGGCCAGGCAGGTGGTCAAGTGTGAGGAGGTCATTGGTGATTTGGAGGAGGTGAGGGAAAGGAGGCCGGGAGTGGTTGTGGGAGAGCCGTGTGCATGGCAGGGCCAAAAAGGTAGGCGCCTTGCATCTCTTTGTGGGGACCTGTGCATGTTAGTCAGGTGTGGGAGGAGGGTGGGTGCTCTGGTGGGAAGGTGTGAGGAGGGGAGGAAAGCGAGCTAGGCCCTTGTTGTGAGTGTGGCTGAAGCATGTGAAGGTGGAATGGGATGAGGCATTGCGCCGCGTGGTGGCCGTGTGGAGTGGTTAGGAAGGGGTTGGAGGAGGGTGGCCAGACAGGTGGTCAAGTGTGAGGAGGTCATTGGTGATTTGGAGGAGGTGAGGGAAAGGAGGACGGGAGTGGTAGTGGGAGAGCCGTGTGCATGGCAGGGCCAAAAAGGTGGGCGCCTTGCAGCTCTTTGTGGGGACCTGTGCATGTTAGTCAGGTGTGGGAGGAGGGTGGGTGCTCTGGTGGGAAGGTGTGAGGAGGGGAGGAAAGCGAGTTAGGCCCTTGTTGTGAGTGTGGCCGAAGCATGTGAAGGTGGAATGGGATGAGGCATTGCGCCGCGTGGTGGCCGTGTGGAGTGGTTAGGAAGGGGTTGGAGGAGGGTGGCCAGGCAGGTGGTCAAGTGTGAGGAGGTCATTGGTGATTTGGAGGAGGTGAGGGAAAGGAGGCCGGGAGTGGTTGTGGGAGAGCCGTGTGCATGGCAGGGCCAAAAAGGTAGGCGCCCGCCTTGCAGCTCTTTGTGGGGGCCTGTAGATGTTAGTCAGGTGTGGGAGGAGGGTGGGTGCTCTGGTGGGAAGGTGTGAGGAGGGGAGGAAAGCGAGCTAGGCCCTTGTTGTGAGTGTGGCCGAAGCATGTGAAGGTGGAATGGGATGAGGCATTGCACCGCCTGGTGGCCGTGTGGAGTGGTTAGGAAGGGGTTGGAGGAGGGTGGCCAGGCAGGTGGTCAAGTGTGAGGAGGTCATTGGTGATTTGGAGGAGGTGAGGGAAAGGAGGACGGGAGTGGTAGTGGGAGAGCCGTGTGCATGGCAGGGCCAAAAAGGTGGGCGCCTTGCAGCTCTTTGTGGGGACCTGTGCATGTTAGTCAGGTGTGGGAGGAGGGTGGGTGCTCTGGTGGGAAGGTGTGAGGAGGGGAGGAAAGCGAGCTAGGCCCTTGTTGTGAGTGTGGCCGAAGCATGTGAAGGTGGAATGGGATGAGGCATTGCACCACCTGGTGGCCGTGTGGAGTGGTTAGGAAGGGGTTGGAGGAGGGTGGCCAGGCAGGTGGTCAAGTGTGAGGAGGTCAGTGGTGATTTGGAGGAGGTGAGGGAAAGGAGGCCGGGAGTGGTAGTGGGAGAGCCGTGTGCATGGCAGGGCCAAAAAGGTGGGCGCCCGCCTTGCAGCTCTTTGTGGGGACCTGTGCATGTTAGTCAGGTGTGGGAGGAGGGTGGGTGCTCTGGTGGGAAGGTGTGAGGAGGGGAGGAAAGCGAGCTAGGCCCTTGTTGTGAGTGTGGCCTAGACCATGTGAAGGTGGAATGGGATGAGGCATTGCGCCGCCTGGTGGCCGTGTGGAGTGGTTAGGAAGGGGTTGGAGGAGGGTGGCCAGGCAGGTGGTCAAGTGTGAGGAGGTCAGTGGTGATTTGGAGGAGGTGAGGGAAAGGAGGCCGGGAGTGGTAGTGGGAGAGCCGTGTGCATGGCAGGGCCAAAAAGGTAGGCGCCCGCCTTGCAGCTCTTTGTGGGGACCTGTGCATGTTAGTCAGGTGTGGGAGGAGGGTGGGTGCTCTGGTGGGAAGGTGTGAGGAGGGGAGGAAAGCGAGCTAGGCCCTTGTTGTGAGTGTGGCCCAAGCATGTGAAGGTGGAATGGGATGAGGCATTGCGCCGCGTGGTGGCCGTGTGGAGTGGTTAGGAAGGGGTTGGAGGAGGGTGGCCAGGCAGGTGGGCAAGTGTGAGGAGGTCATTGGTGATTTGGAGGAGGTGAGGGAAAGGAGGACGGGAGTGGTAGTGGGAGAGCCGTGTGCATGGCAGGGCCAAAAAGGTGGGCGCCTTGCAGCTCTTTGTGGGGACCTGTGCATGTTAGTCAGGTGTGGAAGGAGGGTGGGTGCTCTGGTGGGAAGGTGTGAGGAGGGGAGGAAAGCGAGCTAGGCCCTTGTTGTGAGTGTGGCTGAAGCATGTGAAGGTGGAATGGGATGAGGCATTGCGCCGCGTGGTGGCCGTGTGGAGTGGTTAGGAAGGGGTTGGAGGAGGGTGGCCAGGCAGGTTGTCAAGTGTGAGGAGGTCATTGGTGATTTGGAGGAGGTGAGGGAAAGGAGGCCGGGAGTGGTTGTGGGAGAGCCGTGTGGATGTCAGGGCCAAAAAGGTAGGCGCCCGCCTTGCAGCTCTTTGTGGGGGCCTGTAGATGTTAGTCAGGTGTGGGAGGAGGGTGGGTGCTCTGGTGGGAAGGTGTGAGGAGGGGAGGAAAGCGAGCTAGGCCCTTGTTGTGAGTGTGGCCGAAGCATGTGAAGGTGGAAAGGGATGAGGCATTGCGCTGCCTGGTGGCCGTGTGGAGTGGTTAGGAAGGGGTTGGAGGAGGGTGGCCAGGCAGGTGGTCAAGTGTGAGGAGGTCATTGGTGATTTGGAGGAAGTGAGGGAAAGGAGGCCGGGAGTGGTTGTGGGAGAGGTGTATGGATGGTAGGGCGAAAAGAGTGGGGGCCTTGTTGCTGTTTGCGGGGGTCTATGCATGTTAGTCAGGTGTGGGAGGAGGGTGGGTGCTCTGGTGGGAAGGTGTGAGGAGGGGAGGAAAGCGAGCTAGGCCCTTGTTGTGAGTGTGGCCGAAGCATGTGAAGGTGGAATGGGATGAGGCATTGCGCCGCGTGGTGGCCGTGTGGAGTGGTTAGGAAGGGGTTGGAGGAGGGTGGCCAGGCAGGTGGTCAAGTGTGAGGAGGTCATTGGTGATTTGGAGGAAGTGAGGGAAAGGAGGCCGGGAGTGGTTGTGGGAGAGGTGTATGGATGGTAGGGCGAAAAGAGTGGGGGCCTTTTTGCTGTTTGTGGGGACCTGTGCATGTTAGTCAGGTGTGGGAGGAGGGTGGGTGCTCTGGTGGGAAGGTGTGAGGAGGGGAGGAAAGCGAGCTAGGCCCTTGTTGTGAGTGTGGCCGAAGCATGTGAAGGTGGAATGGGATGAGGCATTGCGCCGCGTGGTGGCCATGTGGAGTGGTTAGGAAGGGGTTGGAGGAGGGTGGCCAGGCAGGTGGTCAAGTGTGAGGAGGTCATTGGTGATTTGGAGGAGGTGAGGGAAAGGAGGCCGGGAGTGGTAGTGGGAGAGCCGTGTGCATGGCAGGGCCAAAAAGGTAGGCGCCTTGCAGCTCTTTGTGGGGACCTGTGCATGTTAGTCAAGTGTGGAAGGAGGGTGGGTGCTCTGTTGGGAAGGTGTGAGGAGGGGAGGAAAGCGAGCTAGGCCCTTGTTGTGAGTGTGGCCTAGACCATGTGAAGGTGGAATGGGATGAGGCATTGCGCCGCGTGGTGGCCGTGTGGAGTGGTTAGGAAGGGGTTGGAGGAGGGTGGCCAGGCAGGTAGTCAAGTGTGAGGAGGTCATTGGTGATTTGGAGGAGGTGAGGGAAAGGAGGCCGGGAGTGGTTGTGGGAGAGCTGTGTGCATGGCAGGGCCAAAAAGGTGGGCGCCCGCCTTGCAGCTCTTTGTGGGGCCCTGTGCATGTTAGTCAGGTGTGGGAGGAGGGTGGGTGCTCTGGTGGGAAGGTGTGAGGAGGGGAGGAAAGCGAGCTAGGCCCTTGTTGTGAGTGTGGCCGAAGCATGTGAAGGTGGAATGGGATGAGGCATTGCGCCGCGTGGTGGCCGTGTGGAGTGGTTAGGAAGGGGTTGGAGGAGGGTGGCCAGGCAGGTGGTCAAGTGTGAGGAGGTCATTGGTGATTTGGAGGAGGTGAGGGAAAGGAGGCCGGGAGTGGTTGTGGGAGAGCCGTGTGCATGGCAGGGCCAAAAAGGTAGGCGCCTTGCATCTCTTTGTGGGGACCTGTGCATGTTAGTCAGGTGTGGGAGGAGGGTGGGTGCTCTGGTGGGAAGGTGTGAGGAGGGGAGGAAAGCGAGCTAGGCCCTTGTTGTGAGTGTGGCCTAGACCATGTGAAGGTGGAATGGGATGAGGCATTGCGCCGCGTGGTGGCCGTGTGGAGTGGTTAGGAAGGGGTTGGAGGAGGGTGGCCAGACAGGTGGTCAAGTGTGAGGAGGTCATTGGTGATTTGGAGGAGGTGAGGGAAAGGAGGACGGGAGTGGTAGTGGGAGAGCCGTGTGCATGGCAGGGCCAAAAAGGTGGGCGCCTTGCAGCTCTTTGTGGGGACCTGTGCATGTTAGTCAGGTGTGGGAGGAGGGTGGGTGCTCTGGTGGGAAGGTGTGAGGAGGGGAGGAAAGCGAGCTAGGCCCTTGTTGTGAGTGTGGCCGAAGCATGTGAAGGTGGAATGGGATGAGGCATTGCACCACCTGGTGGCCGTGTGGAGTGGTTAGGAAGGGGTTGGAGGAGGGTGGCCAGGCAGGTGGTCAAGTGTGAGGAGGTCATTGGTGATTTGGAGGAGGTGAGGGAAAGGAGGCCGGGAGTGGTTGTGGGAGAGCCGTGTGCATGGCAGGGCCAAAAAGGTAGGCGCCCGCCTTGCAGCTCTTTGTGGGGGCCTGTAGATGTTAGTCAGGTGTGGGAGGAGGGTGGGTGCTCTGGTGGGAAGGTGTGAGGAGGGGAGGAAAGCGAGCTAGGCCCTTGTTGTGAGTGTGGCCGAAGCATGTGAAGGTGGAATGGGATGAGGCATTGCACCGCCTGGTGGCCGTGTGGAGTGGTTAGGAAGGGGTTGGAGGAGGGTGGCCAGGCAGGTGGTCAAGTGTGAGGAGGTCATTGGTGATTTGGAGGAGGTGAGGGAAAGGAGGACGGGAGTGGTAGTGGGAGAGCCGTGTGCATGGCAGGGCCAAAAAGGTGGGCGCCTTGCAGCTCTTTGTGGGGCCCTGTGCATGTTAGTCAGGTGTGGGAGGAGGGTGGGTGCTCTGGTGGGAAGGTGTGAGGAGGGGAGGAAAGCGAGCTAGGCCCTTGTTGTGAGTGTGGCCGAAGCATGTGAAGGTGGAATGGGATGAGGCATTGCACCACCTGGTGGCCGTGTGGAGTGGTTAGGAAGGGGTTGGAGGAGGGTGGCCAGGCAGGTGGTCAAGTGTGAGGAGGTCAGTGGTGATTTGGAGGAGGTGAGGGAAAGGAGGCCGGGAGTGGTAGTGGGAGAGCCGTGTGCATGGCAGGGCCAAAAAGGTGGGCGCCCGCCTTGCAGCTCTTTGTGGGGACCTGTGCATGTTAGTCAGGTGTGGGAGGAGGGTGGGTGCTCTGGTGGGAAGGTGTGAGGAGGGGAGGAAAGCGAGCTAGGCCCTTGTTGTGAGTGTGGCTGAAGCATGTGAAGGTGGAATGGTATGAGGCATTGCGCCGCGTGGTGGCCGTGTGGAGTGGTTAGGAAGGGGTTGGAGGAGGGTGGCCAGGCAGGTTGTCAAGTGTGAGGAGGTCAGTGGTGATTTGGAGGAGGTGAGGGAAAGGAGGACGGGAGTGGTAGTGGGAGAGCCGTGTGCATGGCAGGGCCAAAAAGGTGGGCGCCCGCCTTGCAGCTCTTTGTGGGGCCCTGTGCATGTTAGTCAGGTGTGGGAGGAGGGTGGGTGCTCTGGTGGGAAGGTGTGAGGAGGGGAGGAAAGCGAGCTAGGCCCTTGTTGTGAGTGTGGCTGAAGCATGTGAAGGTGGAATGGGATGAGGCATTGCGCCGCGTGGTGGCCGTGTGGAGTGGTTAGGAAGGGGTTGGAGGAGGGTGGCCAGGCAGGTTGTCAAGTGTGAGGAGGTCAGTGGTGATTTGGAGGAGGTGAGGGAAAGGAGGCCGGGAGTGGTAGTGGGAGAGCCGTGTGCATGGCAGGGCCAAAAAGGTAGGCGCCTTGCAGCTCTTTGTGGGGACCTGTGCATGTTAGTCAGGTGTGGGAGGAGGGTGGGTGCTCTGGTGGGAAGGTGTGAGGAGGGGAGGAAAGCGAGCTAGGCCCTTGTTGTGAGTGTGGCTGAAGCATGTGAAGGTGGAATGGGATGAGGCATTGCGCCGCGTGGTGGCCGTGTGGAGTGGTTAGGAAGGGGTTGGAGGAGGGTGGCCAGGCAGGTTGTCAAGTGTGAGGAGGTCATTGGTGATTTGGAGGAGGTGAGGGAAAGGAGGCCGGGAGTGGTTGTGGGAGAGCCGTGTGCATGGCAGGGCCAAAAAGGTAGGCGCCCGCCTTGCAGCTCTTTGTGGGGGCCTGTAGATGTTAGTCAGGTGTGGGAGGAGGGTGGGTGCTCTGGTGGGAAGGTGTGAGGAGGGGAGGAAAGCGAGCTAGGCCCTTGTTGTGAGTGTGGCCGAAGCATGTGAAGGTGGAATGGGATGAGGCATTGCGCTGCCTGGTGGCCGTGTGGAGTGGTTAGGAAGGGGTTGGAGGAGGGTGGCCAGGCAGGTGGTCAAGTGTGAGGAGGTCATTGGTGATTTGGAGGAAGTGAGGGAAAGGAGGCCGGGAGTGGTTGTGGGAGAGGTGTATGGATGGTAGGGCGAAAAGAGTGGGGGCCTTGTTGCTGTTTGCGGGGGTCTATGCATGTTAGTCAGGTGTGGGAGGAGGGTGGGTGCTCTGGTGGGAAGGTGTGAGGAGGGGAGGAAAGCGAGCTAGGCCCTTGTTGTGAGTGTGGCCGAAGCATGTGAAGGTGGAATGGGATGAGGCATTGCGCCGCGTGGTGGCCGTGTGGAGTGGTTAGGAAGGGGTTGGAGGAGGGTGGCCAGGCAGGTGGTCAAGTGTGAGGAGGTCAGTGGTGATTTGGAGGAAGTGAGGGAAAGGAGGCCGGGAGTGGTTGTGGGAGAGGTGTATGGATGGTAGGGCGAAAAGAGTGGGGGCCTTTTTGCTGTTTGTGGGGACCTGTGCATGTTAGTCAGGTGTGGGAGGAGGGTGGGTGCTCTGGTGGGAAGGTGTGAGGAGGGGAGGAAAGCGAGCTAGGCCCTTGTTGTGAGTGTGGCCGAAGCATGTGAAGGTGGAATGGGATGAGGCATTGCGCCGCGTGGTGGCCGTGTGGAGTGGTTAGGAAGGGGTTGGAGGAGGGTGGCCCGGCAGGTGGGCAAGTGTGAGGAGGTCATTGGTGATTTGGAGGAGGTGAGGGAAAGGAGGACGGGAGTGGTAGTGGGAGAGCCGTGTGCATGGCAGGGCCAAAAAGGTGGGCGCCCGCCTTGCAGCTCTTTGTGGGGACCTGTGCATGTTAGTCAGGTGTGGGAGGAGGGTGGGTGCTCTGGTGGGAAGGTGTGAGGAGGGGAGGAAAGCGAGCTAGGCCCTTGTTGTGAGTGTGGCTGAAGCATGTGAAGGTGGAATGGTATGAGGCATTGCGCCGCGTGGTGGCCGTGTGGAGTGGTTAGGAAGGGGTTGGAGGAGGGTGGCCAGGCAGGTTGTCAAGTGTGAGGAGGTCAGTGGTGATTTGGAGGAGGTGAGGGAAAGGAGGACGGGAGTGGTAGTGGGAGAGCCGTGTGCATGGCAGGGCCAAAAAGGTGGGCGCCCGCCTTGCAGCTCTTTGTGGGGCCCTGTGCATGTTAGTCAGGTGTGGGAGGAGGGTGGGTGCTCTGGTGGGAAGGTGTGAGGAGGGGAGGAAAGCGAGCTAGGCCCTTGTTGTGAGTGTGGCTGAAGCATGTGAAGGTGGAATGGGATGAGGCATTGCGCCGCGTGGTGGCCGTGTGGAGTGGTTAGGAAGGGGTTGGAGGAGGGTGGCCAGGCAGGTTGTCAAGTGTGAGGAGGTCAGTGGTGATTTGGAGGAGGTGAGGGAAAGGAGGCCGGGAGTGGTAGTGGGAGAGCCGTGTGCATGGCAGGGCCAAAAAGGTAGGCGCCTTGCAGCTCTTTGTGGGGACCTGTGCATGTTAGTCAGGTGTGGGAGGAGGGTGGGTGCTCTGGTGGGAAGGTGTGAGGAGGGGAGGAAAGCGAGCTAGGCCCTTGTTGTGAGTGTGGCTGAAGCATGTGAAGGTGGAATGGGATGAGGCATTGCGCCGCGTGGTGGCCGTGTGGAGTGGTTAGGAAGGGGTTGGAGGAGGGTGGCCAGGCAGGTTGTCAAGTGTGAGGAGGTCATTGGTGATTTGGAGGAGGTGAGGGAAAGGAGGCCGGGAGTGGTTGTGGGAGAGCCGTGTGCATGGCAGGGCCAAAAAGGTGGGCGCCCGCCTTGCAGCTCTTTGTGGGGCCCTGTGCATGTTAGTCAGGTGTGGGAGGAGGGTGGGTGCTCTGGTGGGAAGGTGTGAGGAGGGGAGGAAAGCGAGCTAGGCCCTTGTTGTGAGTGTGGCTGAAGCATGTGAAGGTGGAATGGGATGAGGCATTGCGCCGCGTGGTGGCCGTGTGGAGTGGTTAGGAAGGGGTTGGAGGAGGGTGGCCAGGCAGGTTGTCAAGTGTGAGGAGGTCAGTGGTGATTTGGAGGAGGTGAGGGAAAGGAGGCCGGGAGTGGTAGTGGGAGAGCCGTGTGCATGGCAGGGCCAAAAAGGTAGGCGCCTTGCAGCTCTTTGTGGGGACCTGTGCATGTTAGTCAGGTGTGGGAGGAGGGTGGGTGCTCTGGTGGGAAGGTGTGAGGAGGGGAGGAAAGCGAGCTAGGCCCTTGTTGTGAGTGTGGCTGAAGCATGTGAAGGTGGAATGGGATGAGGCATTGCGCCGCGTGGTGGCCGTGTGGAGTGGTTAGGAAGGGGTTGGAGGAGGGTGGCCAGGCAGGTTGTCAAGTGTGAGGAGGTCATTGGTGATTTGGAGGAGGTGAGGGAAAGGAGGCCGGGAGTGGTTGTGGGAGAGCCGTGTGCATGGCAGGGCCAAAAAGGTAGGCGCCCGCCTTGCAGCTCTTTGTGGGGGCCTGTAGATGTTAGTCAGGTGTGGGAGGAGGGTGGGTGCTCTGGTGGGAAGGTGTGAGGAGGGGAGGAAAGCGAGCTAGGCCCTTGTTGTGAGTGTGGCCGAAGCATGTGAAGGTGGAATGGGATGAGGCATTGCGCTGCCTGGTGGCCGTGTGGAGTGGTTAGGAAGGGGTTGGAGGAGGGTGGCCAGGCAGGTGGTCAAGTGTGAGGAGGTCATTGGTGATTTGGAGGAAGTGAGGGAAAGGAGGCCGGGAGTGGTTGTGGGAGAGGTGTATGGATGGTAGGGCGAAAAGAGTGGGGGCCTTGTTGCTGTTTGCGGGGGTCTATGCATGTTAGTCAGGTGTGGGAGGAGGGTGGGTGCTCTGGTGGGAAGGTGTGAGGAGGGGAGGAAAGCGAGCTAGGCCCTTGTTGTGAGTGTGGCCGAAGCATGTGAAGGTGGAATGGGATGAGGCATTGCGCCGCGTGGTGGCCGTGTGGAGTGGTTAGGAAGGGGTTGGAGGAGGGTGGCCAGGCAGGTGGTCAAGTGTGAGGAGGTCAGTGGTGATTTGGAGGAAGTGAGGGAAAGGAGGCCGGGAGTGGTTGTGGGAGAGGTGTATGGATGGTAGGGCGAAAAGAGTGGGGGCCTTTTTGCTGTTTGTGGGGACCTGTGCATGTTAGTCAGGTGTGGGAGGAGGGTGGGTGCTCTGGTGGGAAGGTGTGAGGAGGGGAGGAAAGCGAGCTAGGCCCTTGTTGTGAGTGTGGCCGAAGCATGTGAAGGTGGAATGGGATGAGGCATTGCGCCGCGTGGTGGCCGTGTGGAGTGGTTAGGAAGGGGTTGGAGGAGGGTGGCCCGGCAGGTGGGCAAGTGTGAGGAGGTCATTGGTGATTTGGAGGAGGTGAGGGAAAGGAGGACGGGAGTGGTAGTGGGAGAGCCGTGTGCATGGCAGGGCCAAAAAGGTGGGCGCCCGCCTTGCAGCTCTTTGTGGGGACCTGTGCATGTTAGTCAGGTGTGGGAGGAGGGTGGGTGCTCTGGTGGGAAGGTGTGAGGAGGGGAGGAAAGCGAGCTAGGCCCTTGTTGTGAGTGTGGCTGAAGCATGTGAAGGTGGAATGGTATGAGGCATTGCGCCGCGTGGTGGCCGTGTGGAGTGGTTAGGAAGGGGTTGGAGGAGGGTGGCCAGGCAGGTGGTCAAGTGTGAGGAGGTCAGTGGTGATTTGGAGGAGGTGAGGGAAAGGAGGACGGGAGTGGTAGTGGGAGAGCCGTGTGCATGGCAGGGCCAAAAAGGTGGGCGCCCGCCTTGCAGCTCTTTGTGGGGCCCTGTGCATGTTAGTCAGGTGTGGGAGGAGGGTGGGTGCTCTGGTGGGAAGGTGTGAGGAGGGGAGGAAAGCGAGCTAGGCCCTTGTTGTGAGTGTGGCTGAAGCATGTGAAGGTGGAATGGGATGAGGCATTGCGCCGCGTGGTGGCCGTGTGGAGTGGTTAGGAAGGGGTTGGAGGAGGGTGGCCAGGCAGGTTGTCAAGTGTGAGGAGGTCAGTGGTGATTTGGAGGAGGTGAGGGAAAGGAGGCCGGGAGTGGTAGTGGGAGAGCCGTGTGCATGGCAGGGCCAAAAAGGTAGGCGCCTTGCAGCTCTTTGTGGGGACCTGTGCATGTTAGTCAGGTGTGGGAGGAGGGTGGGTGCTCTGGTGGGAAGGTGTGAGGAGGGGAGGAAAGCGAGCTAGGCCCTTGTTGTGAGTGTGGCTGAAGCATGTGAAGGTGGAATGGGATGAGGCATTGCGCCGCGTGGTGGCCGTGTGGAGTGGTTAGGAAGGGGTTGGAGGAGGGTGGCCAGGCAGGTTGTCAAGTGTGAGGAGGTCATTGGTGATTTGGAGGAGGTGAGGGAAAGGAGGCCGGGAGTGGTTGTGGGAGAGCCGTGTGCATGGCAGGGCCAAAAAGGTAGGCGCCCGCCTTGCAGCTCTTTGTGGGGGCCTGTAGATGTTAGTCAGGTGTGGGAGGAGGGTGGGTGCTCTGGTGGGAAGGTGTGAGGAGGGGAGGAAAGCGAGCTAGGCCCTTGTTGTGAGTGTGGCCGAAGCATGTGAAGGTGGAATGGGATGAGGCATTGCGCTGCCTGGTGGCCGTGTGGAGTGGTTAGGAAGGGGTTGGAGGAGGGTGGCCAGGCAGGTGGTCAAGTGTGAGGAGGTCATTGGTGATTTGGAGGAAGTGAGGGAAAGGAGGCCGGGAGTGGTTGTGGGAGAGGTGTATGGATGGTAGGGCGAAAAGAGTGGGGGCCTTGTTGCTGTTTGCGGGGGTCTATGCATGTTAGTCAGGTGTGGGAGGAGGGTGGGTGCTCTGGTGGGAAGGTGTGAGGAGGGGAGGAAAGCGAGCTAGGCCCTTGTTGTGAGTGTGGCCGAAGCATGTGAAGGTGGAATGGGATGAGGCATTGCGCCGCGTGGTGGCCGTGTGGAGTGGTTAGGAAGGGGTTGGAGGAGGGTGGCCAGGCAGGTGGTCAAGTGTGAGGAGGTCAGTGGTGATTTGGAGGAAGTGAGGGAAAGGAGGCCGGGAGTGGTTGTGGGAGAGGTGTATGGATGGTAGGGCGAAAAGAGTGGGGGCCTTTTTGCTGTTTGTGGGGACCTGTGCATGTTAGTCAGGTGTGGGAGGAGGGTGGGTGCTCTGGTGGGAAGGTGTGAGGAGGGGAGGAAAGCGAGCTAGGCCCTTGTTGTGAGTGTGGCCGAAGCATGTGAAGGTGGAATGGGATGAGGCATTGCGCCGCGTGGTGGCCATGTGGAGTGGTTAGGAAGGGGTTGGAGGAGGGTGGCCAGGCAGGTGGTCAAGTGTGAGGAGGTCATTGGTGATTTGGAGGAGGTGAGGGAAAGGAGGCCGGGAGTGGTAGTGGGAGAGCCGTGTGCATGGCAGGGCCAAAAAGGTAGGCGCCTTGCAGCTCTTTGTGGGGACCTGTGCATGTTAGTCAAGTGTGGAAGGAGGGTGGGTGCTCTGGTGGGAAGGTGTGAGGAGGGGAGGAAAGCGAGCTAGGCCCTTGTTGTGAGTGTGGCCTAGACCATGTGAAGGTGGAATGGGATGAGGCATTGCGCCGCGTGGTGGCCGTGTGGAGTGGTTAGGAAGGGGTTGGAGGAGGGTGGCCAGGCAGGTGGTCAAGTGTGAGGAGGTCATTGGTGATTTGGAGGAGGTGAGGGAAAGGAGGCCGGGAGTGGTAGTGGGAGAGCCGTGTGCATGGCAGGGCCAAAAAGGTAGGCGCCTTGTTGCTGTTTGCGGGGGTCTATGCATGTTAGTCAGGTGTGGGAGGAGGGTGGGTGCTCTGGTGGGAAGGTGTGAGGAGGGGAGGAAAGCGAGCTAGGCCCTTGTTGTGAGTGTGGCCGAAGCATGTGAAGGTGGAATGGGATGAGGCATTGCGCCGCGTGGTGGCCGTGTGGAGTGGTTAGGAAGGGGTTGGAGGAGGGTGGCCAGGCAGGTTGTCAAGTGTGAGGAGGTCATTGGTGATTTGGAGGAGGTGAGGGAAAGGAGGCCGGGAGTGGTAGTGGGAGAGCCGTGTGCATGGCAGGGCCAAAAAGGTAGGCGCCCGCCTTGCAGCTCTTTGTGGGGACCTGTGCATGTTAGTCAGGTGTGGGAGGAGGGTGGGTGCTCTGGTGGGAAGGTGTGAGGAGGGGAGGAAAGCGAGCTAGGCCCTTGTTGTGAGTGTGGCCGAAGCATGTGAAGGTGGAATGGGATGAGGCATTGCGCTGCCTGGTGGCCGTGTGGAGTGGTTAGGAAGGGGTTGGAGGAGGGTGGCCAGGCGGGTGGTCAAGTGTGAGGAGGTCATTGGTGATTTGGAGGAGGTGAGGGAAAGGAGGACGGGAGTGGTAGTGGGAGAGCCGTGTGCATGGCAGGGCCAAAAAGGTGGGCGCCTTGCAGCTCTTTGTGGGGACCTGTGCATGTTAGTCAGGTGTGGGAGGAGGGTGGGTGCTCTGGTGGGAAGGTGTGAGGAGGGGAGGAAAGCGAGCTAGGCCCTTGTTGTGAGTGTGGCTGAAGCATGTGAAGGTGGAATGGGATGAGGCATTGCGCCGCGTGGTGGCCGTGTGGAGTGGTTAGGAAGGGGTTGGAGGAGGGTGGCCAGGCAGGTGGTCAAGTGTGAGGAGGTCATTGGTGATTTGGAGGAAGTGAGGGAAAGGAGGCCGGGAGTGGTTGTGGGAGAGGTGTATGGATGGTAGGGCGAAAAGAGTGGGGGCCTCGTTGCTGTTTGCGGGGGTCTATGCATGTTAGTCAGGTGTGGGAGGAGGGTGGGTGCTCTGGTGGGAAGGTGTGAGGAGGGGAGGAAAGCGAGCTAGGCCCTTGTTGTGAGTGTGGCCGAAGCATGTGAAGGTGGAATGGGATGAGGCATTGCGCCGCGTGGTGGCCGTGTGGAGTGGTTAGGAGGGGGTTGGAGGAGGGTGGCCAGGCAGGTGGTCAAGTGTGAGGAGGTCATTGGTGATTTGGAGGAGGTGAGGGAAAGGAGGACGGGAGTGGTAGTGGGAGAGCCGTGTGTATGGCAGGGCCAAAAAGGTGGGCGCCTTGCAGCTCTTTGTGGGGACCTGTGCATGTTAGTCAGGTGTGGGAGGAGGGTGGGTGCTCTGGTGGGAAGGTGTGAGGAGGGGAGGAAAGCGAGCTAGGCCCTTGTTGTGAGTGTGGCCGAAGCATGTGAAGGTGGAATGGGATGAGGCATTGCACCGCCTGGTGGCCGTGTGGAGTGGTTAGGAAGGGGTTGGAGGAGGGTGGCCAGGCAGGTGGTCAAGTGTGAGGAGGTCAGTGGTGATTTGGAGGAGGTGAGGGAAAGGAGGACGGGAGTGGTAGTGGGAGAGCCTTTTGCATGGCAGGGCCAAAAAGGTGGGCGCCTTGCAGCTCTTTGTGGGGACCTGTGCATGTTAGTCAGGTGTGGGAGGAGGGTGGGTGCTCTGGTGGGAAGGTGTGAGGAGGGGAGGAAAGCGAGCTAGGCCCTTGTTGTGAGTGTGGCCGAAGCATGTGAAGGTGGAATGGGATGAGGCATTGCGCCGCGTGGTGGCCGTGTGGAGTGGTTAGGAAGGGGTTGGAGGAGGGTGGCCAGGCAGGTGGGCAAGTGTGAGGAGGTCATTGGTGATTTGGAGGAGGTGAGGGAAAGGAGGACGGGAGTGGTAGTGGGAGAGCCGTGTGCATGGCAGGGCCAAAAAGGTGGGCGCCTTGCAGCTCTTTGTGGGGACCTGTGCATGTTAGTCAGGTGTGGGAGGAGGGTGGGTGCTCTGGTGGGAAGGTGTGAGGAGGGGAGGAAAGCGAGCTAGGCCCTTGTTGTGAGTGTGGCCGAAGCATGTGAAGGTGGAATGGGATGAGGCATTGCGCCGCGTGGTGGCCGTGTGGAGTGGTTAGGAAGGGGTTGGAGGAGGGTGGCCAGGCAGGTTGTCAAGTGTGAGGAGGTCATTGGTGATTTGGAGGAGGTGAGGGAAAGGAAGCCGGGAGTGGTTGTGGGAGAGCCATGTGCATGGCAGGGCCAAAAAGGTGGGCGCCTTGTTGCTGTTTGCGGGGGTCTATGCATGTTAGTCAGGTGTGGGAGGAGGGTGGGTGCTCTGGTGGGAAGGTGTGAGGAGGGGAGGAAAGCGAGCTAGGCCCTTGTTGTGAGTGTGGCCGAAGCATGTGAAGGTGGAATGGGATGAGGCATTGCGCCGCGTGGTGGCCATGTGGAGTGGTTAGGAAGGGGTTGGAGGAGGGTGGCCAGGCAGGTGGTCAAGTGTGAGGAGGTCATTGGTGATTTGGAGGAGGTGAGGGAAAGGAGGCCGGGAGTGGTAGTGGGAGAGCCGTGTGCATGGCAGGGCCAAAAAGGTAGGCGCCTTGCAGCTCTTTGTGGGGACCTGTGCATGTTAGTCAAGTGTGGAAGGAGGGTGGGTGCTCTGTTGGGAAGGTGTGAGGAGGGGAGGAAAGCGAGCTAGGCCCTTGTTGTGAGTGTGGCCTAGACCATGTGAAGGTGGAATGGGATGAGGCATTGCGCCGCGTGGTGGCCGTGTGGAGTGGTTAGGAAGGGGTTGGAGGAGGGTGGCCAGGCAGGTGGTCAAGTGTGAGGAGGTCATTGGTGATTTGGAGGAGGTGAGGGAAAGGAGGCCGGGAGTGGTAGTGGGAGAGCCGTGTGCATGGCAGGGCCAAAAAGGTGGGCGCCCGCCTTGCAGCTCTTTGTGGGGACCTGTGCATGTTAGTCAGGTGTGGGAGGAGGGTGGGTGCTCTGGTGGGAAGGTGTGAGGAGGGGAGGAAAGCGAGCTAGGCCCTTGTTGTGAGTGTGGCCTAGACCATGTGAAGGTGGAATGGTATGAGGCATTGCGGCGCGTGGTGGCCGTGTGGAGTGGTTAGGAAGGGGTTGGAGGAGGGTGGCCAGGCAGGTTGTCAAGTGTGAGGAGGTCATTGGTGATTTGGAGGAGGTGAGGGAAAGGAGGCCGGGAGTGGTAGTGGGAGAGCCGTGTGCATGGCAGGGCCAAAAAGGTAGGCGCCCGCCTTGCAGCTCTTTGTGGGGGCCTGTAGATGTTAGTCAGGTGTGGGAGGAGGGTGGGTGCTCTGGTGGGAAGGTGTGAGGAGGGGAGGAAAGCGAGCTAGGCCCTTGTTGTGAGTGTGGCCGAAGCATGTGAAGGTGGAATGGGATGAGGCATTGCGCTGCCTGGTGGCCGTGTGGAGTGGTTAGGAAGGGGTTGGAGGAGGGTGGCCAGGCGGGTGGTGAAGTGTGAGGAGGTCATTGGTGATTTGGAGGAGGTGAGGGAAAGGAGGACGGGAGTGGTAGTGGGAGAGCCGTGTGCATGGCAGGGCCAAAAAGGTGGGCGCCTTGCAGCTCTTTGTGGGGACCTGTGCATGTTAGTCAGGTGTGGGAGGAGGGTGGGTGCTCTGGTGGGAAGGTGTGAGGAGGGGAGGAAAGCGAGCTAGGCCCTTGTTGTGAGTGTGGCTGAAGCATGTGAAGGTGGAATGGGATGAGGCATTGCGCCGCGTGGTGGCCGTGTGGAGTGGTTAGGAAGGGGTTGGAGGAGGGTGGCCAGGCAGGTGGTCAAGTGTGAGGAGGTCATTGGTGATTTGGAGGAAGTGAGGGAAAGGAGGCCGGGAGTGGTTGTGGGAGAGGTGTATGGATGGTAGGGCGAAAAGAGTGGGGGCCTTGTTGCTGTTTGCGGGGGTCTATGCATGTTAGTCAGGTGTGGGAGGAGGGTGGGTGCTCTGGTGGGAAGGTGTGAGGAGGGGAGGAAAGCGAGCTAGGCCCTTGTTGTGAGTGTGGCCGAAGCATGTGAAGGTGGAATGGGATGAGGCATTGCGCCGCGTGGTGGCCGTGTGGAGTGGTTAGGAGGGGGTTGGAGGAGGGTGGCCAGGCAGGTGGTCAAGTGTGAGGAGGTCATTGGTGATTTGGAGGAGGTGAGGGAAAGGAGGCCGGGAGTGGTAGTGGGAGAGCCGTGTGCATGGCAGGGCCAAAAAGGTGGGCGCCTTGCAGCTCTTTGTGGGGACCTGTGCATGTTAGTCAGGTGTGGGAGGAGGGTGGGTGCTCTGGTGGGAAGGTGTGAGGAGGGGAGGAAAGCGAGCTAGGCCCTTGTTGTGAGTGTGGCCGAAGCATGTGAAGGTGGAATGGGATGAGGCATTGCGCCGCGTGGTGGCCGTGTGGAGTGGTTAGGAAGGGGTTGGAGGAGGGTGGCCAGGCAGGTGGTCAAGTGTGAGGAGGTCAGTGGTGATTTGGAGGAGGTGAGGGAAAGGAGGCCGGGAGTGGTAGTGGGAGAGCCGTGTGCATGGCAGGGCCAAAAAGGTGGGCGCCTTGCAGCTCTTTGTGGGGACCTGTGCATGTTAGTCAGGTGTGGGAGGAGGGTGGGTGCTCTGGTGGGAAGGTGTGAGGAGGGGAGGAAAGCGAGCTAGGCCCTTGTTGTGAGTGTGGCCGAAGCATGTGAAGGTGGAATGGGATGAGGCATTGCGCCGCGTGGTGGCCATGTGGAGTGGTTAGGAAGGGGTTGGAGGAGGGTGGCCAGGCAGGTGGTCAAGTGTGAGGAGGTCATTGGTGATTTGGAGGAGGTGAGGGAAAGGAGGCCGGGAGTGGTAGTGGGAGAGCCATGTGCATGGCAGGGCCAAAAAGGTGGGCGCCTTGTTGCTGTTTGTGGGGACCTGTGCATGTTAGTCAGGTGTGGGAGGAGGGTGGGTGCTCTGGTGGGAAGGTGTGAGGAGGGGAGGAAAGCGAGCTAGGCCCTTGTTGTGAGTGTGGCCGAAGCATGTGAAGGTGGAATGGGATGAGGCATTGCGCCGCGTGGTGGCCGTGTGGAGTGGTTAGGAAGGGGTTGGAGGAGGGTGGCCAGGCAGGTTGTCAAGTGTGAGGAGGTCAGTGGTGATTTGGAGGAGGTGAGGGAAAGGAGGCTGGGAGTGGTAGTGGGAGAGCCGTGTGCATGGCAGGGCCAAAAAGGCGCCCGCCTTGCAGCTCTTTGTGGGGACCTGTGCATGTTAGTCAGGTGTGGGAGGAGGGTGGGTGCTCTGGTGGGAAGGTGTGAGGAGGGGAGGAAAGCGAGCTAGGCCCTTGTTGTGAGTGTGGCCGAAGCATGTGAAGGTGGAATGGGATGAGGCATTGCGCTGCCTGGTGGCCATGTGGAGTGGTTAGGAAGGGGTTGGAGGAGGGTGGCCAGGCGGGTGGTCAAGTGTGAGGAGGTCATTGGTGATTTGGAGGAGGTGAGGGAAAGGAGGACGGGAGTGGTAGTGGGAGAGCCGTGTGCATGGCAGGGCCAAAAAGGTGGGCGCCCGCCTTGCAGCTCTTTGTGGGGACCTGTGCATGTTAGTCAGGTGTGGGAGGAGGGTGGGTGCTCTGGTGGGAAGGTGTGAGGAGGGGAGGAAAGCGAGCTAGGCCCTTGTTGTGAGTGTGGCTGAAGCATGTGAAGGTGGAATGGTATGAGGCATTGCGCCGCGTGGTGGCCGTGTGGAGTGGTTAGGAAGGGGTTGGAGGAGGGTGGCCAGGCAGGTGGTCAAGTGTGAGGAGGTCATTGGTGATTTGGAGGAAGTGAGGGAAAGGAGGCCGGGAGTGGTTGTGGGAGAGGTGTATGGATGGTAGGGCGAAAAGAGTGGGGGCCTTTTTGCTGTTTGCGGGGGTCTATGCATGTTAGTCAGGTGTGGGAGGAGGGTGGGTGCTCTGGTGGGAAGGTGTGAGGAGGGGAGGAAAGCGAGCTAGGCCCTTGTTGTGAGTGTGGCCGAAGCATGTGAAGGTGGAATGGGATGAGGCATTGCGCCGCGTGGTGGCCGTGTGGAGTGGTTAGGAAGGGGTTGGAGGAGGGTGGCCAGGCAGGTGGTCAAGTGTGAGGAGGTCATTGGTGATTTGGAGGAGGTGAGGGAAAGGAGGACGGGAGTGGTAGTGGGAGAGCCGTGTGTATGGCAGGGCCAAAAAGGTGGGCGCCTTGCAGCTCTTTGTGGGGACCTGTGCATGTTAGTCAGGTGTGGGAGGAGGGTGGGTGCTCTGGTGGGAAGGTGTGAGGAGGGGAGGAAAGCGAGCTAGGCCCTTGTTGTGAGTGTGGCCGAAGCATGTGAAGGTGGAATGGGATGAGGCATTGCGCCGCCTGGTGGCCGTGTGGAGTGGTTAGGAAGGGGTTGGAGGAGGGTGGCCAGGCAGGTGGTCAAGTGTGAGGAGGTCATTGGTGATTTGGAGGAGGTGAGGGAAAGGAGGCCGGGAGTGGTAGTGGGAGAGCCGTGTGCATGGCAGGGCCAAAAAGGTGGGCGCCTTGTTGCTGTTTGTGGGGACCTGTGCATGTTAGTCAGGTGTGGGAGGAGGGTGGGTGCTCTGGTGGGAAGGTGTGAGGAGGGGAGGAAAGCGAGCTAGGCCCTTGTTGTGAGTGTGGCCGAAGCATGTGAAGGTGGAATGGGATGAGGCATTGCACCGCCTGGTGGCCGTGTGGAGTGGTTAGGAAGGGGTTGGAGGAGGGTGGCCAGGCAGGTGGTCAAGTGTGAGGAGGTCAGTGGTGATTTGGAGGAGGTGAGGGAAAGGAGGCCGGGAGTGGTTGTGGGAGAGCCGTGTGCATGGTAGGGCCAAAAATGTAGGCGCCCGCCTTGCAGCTCTTTGTGGGGACCTGTGCATGTTAGTCAGGTGTGGGAGGAGGGTGGGTGCTCTGGTGGGAAGGTGTGAGGAGGGGAGGAAAGCGAGCTAGGCCCTTGTTGTGAGTGTGGCCGAAGCATGTGAAGGTGGAATGGGATGAGGCATTGCGCCGCCTGGTGGCCGTGTGGAGTGGTTAGGAAGGGGTTGGAGGAGGGTGGCCAGGCAGGTGGTCAAGTGTGAGGAGGTCATTGGTGATTTGGAGGAGGTGAGGGAAAGGAGGACGGGAGTGGTAGTGGGAGAGCCGTGTGCATGGCAGGGCCAAAAAGGTGGGCGCCTTGTTGCTGTTTGTGGGGACCTGTGCATGTTAGTCAGGTGTGGGAGGAGGGTGGGTGCTCTGGTGGGAAGGTGTGAGGAGGGGAGGAAAGCGAGCTAGGCCCTTGTTGTGAGTGTGGCTGAAGCATGTGAAGGTGGAATGGGATGAGGCATTGCGCCGCGTGGTGGCCGTGTGGAGTGGTTAGGAAGGGGTTGGAGGAGGGTGGCCAGGCAGGTGGTCAAGTGTGAGGAGGTCATTGGTGATTTGGAGGAGGTGAGGGAAAGGAGGACGGGAGTGGTAGTGGGAGAGCCGTGTGCATGGCAGGGCCAAAAAGGTGGGCGCCTTGCAGCTCTTTGTGGGGACCTGTGCATGTTAGTCAGGTGTGGGAGGAGGGTGGGTGCTCTGGTGGGAAGGTGTGAGGAGGGGAGGAAAGCGAGCTAGGCCCTTGTTGTGAGTGTGGCCGAAGCATGTGAAGGTGGAATGGGATGAGGCATTGCGCCGCGTGGTGGCCGTGTGGAGTGGTTAGGAAGGGGTTGGAGGAGGGTGGCCAGGCAGGTGGTCAAGTGTGAGGAGGTCATTGGTGATTTGGAGGAGGTGAGGGAAAGGAGGACGGGAGTGGTAGTGGGAGAGCCGTGTGCATGGCAGGGCCAAAAAGGTGGGCGCCTTGCAGCTCTTTGTGGGGACCTGTGCATGTTAGTCAGGTGTGGGAGGAGGGTGGGTGCTCTGGTGGGAAGGTGTGAGGAGGGGAGGAAAGCGAGCTAGGCCCTTGTTGTGAGTGTGGCCGAAGCATGTGAAGGTGGAATGGGATGAGGCATTGCACCGCCTGGTGGCCGTGTGGAGTGGTTAGGAAGGGGTTGGAGGAGGGTGGCCAGGCAGGTGGTCAAGTGTGAGGAGGTCATTGGTGATTTGGAGGAGGTGAGGGAAAGGAGGACGGGAGTGGTAGTGGGAGAGCCGTGTGCATGGCAGGGCCAAAAAGGTGGGCGCCTTGTTGCTGTTTGTGGGGACCTGTGCATGTTAGTCAGGTGTGGGAGGAGGGTGGGTGCTCTGGTGGGAAGGTGTGAGGAGGGGAGGAAAGCGAGCTAGGCCCTTGTTGTGAGTGTGGCCGAAGCATGTGAAGGTGGAATGGGATGAGGCATTGCGCCGCCTGGTGGCCGTGTGGAGTGGTTAGGAAGGGGTTGGAGGAGGGTGGCCAGGCAGGTGGTCAAGTGTGAGGAGGTCATTGGTGATTTGGAGGAGGTGAGGGAAAGGAGGACGGGAGTGGTAGTGGGAGAGCCGTGTGCATGGCAGGGCCAAAAAGGTGGGCGCCTTGTTGCTGTTTGTGGGGACCTGTGCATGTTAGTCAGGTGTGGGAGGAGGGTGGGTGCTCTGGTGGGAAGGTGTGAGGAGGGGAGGAAAGCGAGCTAGGCCCTTGTTGTGAGTGTGGCCGAAGCATGTGAAGGTGGAATGGGATGAGGCATTGCGCCGCGTGGTGGCCGTGTGGAGTGGTTAGGAAGGGGTTGGAGGAGGGTGGCCAGGCAGGTGGTCAAGTGTGAGGAGGTCATTGGTGATTTGGAGGAGGTGAGGGAAAGGAGGACGGGAGTGGTAGTGGGAGAGCCGTGTGCATGGCAGGGCCAAAAAGGTGGGCGCCTTGCAGCTCTTTGTGGGGACCTGTGCATGTTAGTCAGGTGTGGGAGGAGGGTGGGTGCTCTGGTGGGAAGGTGTGAGGAGGGGAGGAAAGCGAGCTAGGCCCTTGTTGTGAGTGTGGCCGAAGCATGTGAAGGTGGAATGGGATGAGGCATTGCGCCGCCTGGTGGCCGTGTGGAGTGGTTAGGAAGGGGTTGGAGGAGGGTGGCCAGGCAGGTGGTCAAGTGTGAGGAGGTCAGTGGTGATTTGGAGGAGGTGAGGGAAAGGAGGCCGGGAGTGGTTGTGGGAGAGCCGTGTGCATGGTAGGGCCAAAAATGTAGGCGCCCGCCTTGCAGCTCTTTGTGGGGGCCTGTAGATGTTAGTCAGGTGTGGGAGGAGGGTGGGTGCTCTGGTGGGAAGGTGTGAGGAGGGGAGGAAAGCGAGCTAGGCCCTTGTTGTGAGTGTGGCCGAAGCATGTGAAGGTGGAATGGGATGAGGCATTGCGCCGCGTGGTGGCCGTGTGGAGTGGTTAGGAAGGGGTTGGAGGAGGGTGGCCAGGCAGGTGGTCAAGTGTGAGGAGGTCATTGGTGATTTGGAGGAGGTGAGGGAAAGGAGGACGGGAGTGGTAGTGGGAGAGCCGTGTGCATGGCAGGGCCAAAAAGGTGGGCGCCTTGCAGCTCTTTGTGGGGACCTGTGCATGTTAGTCAGGTGTGGGAGGAGGGTGGGTGCTCTGGTGGGAAGGTGTGAGGAGGGGAGGAAAGCGAGCTAGGCCCTTGTTGTGAGTGTGGCCGAAGCATGTGAAGGTGGAATGGGATGAGGCATTGCGCCGCGTGGTGGCCGTGTGGAGTGGTTAGGAAGGGGTTGGAGGAGGGTGGCCAGGCAGGTGGTCAAGTGTGAGGAGGTCATTGGTGATTTGGAGGAGGTGAGGGAAAGGAGGACGGGAGTGGTAGTGGGAGAGCCGTGTGCATGGCAGGGCCAAAAAGGTGGGCGCCTTGTTGCTGTTTGTGGGGACCTGTGCATGTTAGTCAGGTGTGGGAGGAGGGTGGGTGCTCTGGTGGGAAGGTGTGAGGAGGGGAGGAAAGCGAGCTAGGCCCTTGTTGTGAGTGTGGCCGAAGCATGTGAAGGTGGAATGGGATGAGGCATTGCGCCGCGTGGTGGCCGTGTGGAGTGGTTAGGAAGGGGTTGGAGGAGGGTGGCCAGGCAGGTGGTCAAGTGTGAGGAGGTCAGTGGTGATTTGGAGGAGGTGAGGGAAAGGAGGCCGGGAGTGGTTGTGGGAGAGCCGTGTGCATGGTAGGGCCAAAAATGTAGGCGCCCGCCTTGCAGCTCTTTGTGGGGGCCTGTAGATGTTAGTCAGGTGTGGGAGGAGGGTGGGTGCTCTGGTGGGAAGGTGTGAGGAGGGGAGGAAAGCGAGCTAGGCCCTTGTTGTGAGTGTGGCCGAAGCATGTGAAGGTGGAATGGGATGAGGCATTGCGCCGCGTGGTGGCCGTGTGGAGTGGTTAGGAAGGGGTTGGAGGAGGGTGGCCAGGCAGGTGGTCAAGTGTGAGGAGGTCATTGGTGATTTGGAGGAGGTGAGGGAAAGGAGGACGGGAGTGGTAGTGGGAGAGCCGTGTGCATGGCAGGGCCAAAAAGGTGGGCGCCTTGTTGCTGTTTGTGGGGACCTGTGCATGTTAGTCAGGTGTGGGAGGAGGGTGGGTGCTCTGGTGGGAAGGTGTGAGGAGGGGAGGAAAGCGAGCTAGGCCCTTGTTGTGAGTGTGGCCGAAGCATGTGAAGGTGGAATGGGATGAGGCATTGCGCCGCGTGGTGGCCGTGTGGAGTGGTTAGGAAGGGGTTGGAGGAGGGTGGCCAGGCAGGTGGTCAAGTGTGAGGAGGTCATTGGTGATTTGGAGGAGGTGAGGGAAAGGAGGACGGGAGTGGTAGTGGGAGAGCCGTGTGCATGGCAGGGCCAAAAAGGTGGGCGCCTTGTTGCTGTTTGTGGGGACCTGTGCATGTTAGTCAGGTGTGGGAGGAGGGTGGGTGCTCTGGTGGGAAGGTGTGAGGAGGGGAGGAAAGCGAGCTAGGCCCTTGTTGTGAGTGTGGCCGAAGCATGTGAAGGTGGAATGGGATGAGGCATTGCGCCGCGTGGTGGCCGTGTGGAGTGGTTAGGAAGGGGTTGGAGGAGGGTGGCCAGGCAGGTGGTCAAGTGTGAGGAGGTCAGTGGTGATTTGGAGGAGGTGAGGGAAAGGAGGACGGGAGTGGTAGTGGGAGAGCCGTGTGCATGGCAGGGCCAAAAAGGTGGGCGCCTTGCAGCTCTTTGTGGGGACCTGTGCATGTTAGTCAGGTGTGGGAGGAGGGTGGGTGCTCTGGTGGGAAGGTGTGAGGAGGGGAGGAAAGCGAGCTAGGCCCTTGTTGTGAGTGTGGCCGAAGCATGTGAAGGTGGAATGGGATGAGGCATTGCGCCGCGTGGTGGCCGTGTGGAGTGGTTAGGAAGGGGTTGGAGGAGGGTGGCCAGGCAGGTGGGCAAGTGTGAGGAGGTCATTGGTGATTTGGAGGAGGTGAGGGAAAGGAGGACGGGAGTGGTAGTGGGAGAGCCGTGTGCATGGCAGGGCCAAAAAGGTAGGCGCCTTGTTGCTGTTTGCGGGGGACTATGCATGTTAGTCAGGTGTGGGAGGAGGGTGGGTGCTCTGGTGGGAAGGTGTGAGGAGGGGAGGAAAGCGAGCTAGGCCCTTGTTGTGAGTGTGGCCGAAGCATGTGAAGGTGGAATGGGATGAGGCATTGCGCCGCGTGGTGGCCGTGTGGAGTGGTTAGGAAGGGGTTGGAGGAGGGTGGCCAGGCAGGTGGTCAAGTGTGAGGAGGTCATTGGTGATTTGGAGGAGGTGAGGGAAAGGAGGCCGGGAGTGGTAGTGGGAGAGCCGTGTGCATGGCAGGGCCAAAAAGGTGGGCGCCTTGCAGCTCTTTGTGGGGACCTGTGCATGTTAGTCAGGTGTGGGAGGAGGGTGGGTGCTCTGGTGGGAAGGTGTGAGGAGGGGAGGAAAGCGAGCTAGGCCCTTGTTGTGAGTGTGGCCGAAGCATGTGAAGGTGGAATGGGATGAGGCATTGCGCCGCGTGGTGGCCGTGTGGAGTGGTTAGGAAGGGGTTGGAGGAGGGTGGCCAGGCAGGTGGTCAAGTGTGAGGAGGTCATTGGTGATTTGGAGGAGGTGAGGGAAAGGAGGACGGGAGTGGTAGTGGGAGAGCCGTGTGTATGGCAGGGCCAAAAAGGTGGGCGCCTTGCAGCTCTTTGTGGGGACCTGTGCATGTTAGTCAGGTGTGGGAGGAGGGTGGGTGCTCTGGTGGGAAGGTGTGAGGAGGGGAGGAAAGCGAGCTAGGCCCTTGTTGTGAGTGTGGCCTAGACCATGTGAAGGTGGAATGGGATGAGGCATTGCGCCGCGTGGTGGCCGTGTGGAGTGGTTAGGAAGGGGTTGGAGGAGGGTGGCCAGGCAGGTGGTCAAGTGTGAGGAGGTCATTGGTGATTTGGAGGAAGTGAGGGAAAGGAGGCCGGGAGTGGTTGTGGGAGAGGTGTATGGATGGTAGGGCGAAAAGAGTGGGGGCCTTTTTGCTGTTTGCGGGGACCTGTGCATGTTAGTCAGGTGCGGGAGGAGGGTGGGTGCTCTGGTGGGAAGGTGTGAGGAGGGGAGGAAAGCGAGCTAGGCCCTTGTTGTGAGTGTGGCCGAAGCATGTGAAGGTGGAATGGGATGAGGCATTGCGCCGCCTGGTGGCCGTGTGGAGTGGTTAGGAAGGGGTTGGAGGAGGGTGGCCAGGCAGGTGGTCAAGTGTGAGGAGGTCATTGGTGATTTGGAGGAGGTGAGGGAAAGGAGGCCGGGAGTGGTTGTGGGAGAGCCGTGTGCATGGCAGGGCCAAAAAGGTGGGCGCCTTGTTGCTGTTTGTGGGGACCTGTGCATGTTAGTCAGGTGTGGGAGGAGGGTGGGTGCTCTGGTGGGAAGGTGTGAGGAGGGGAGGAAAGCGAGCTAGGCCCTTGTTGTGAGTGTGGCCGAAGCATGTGAAGGTGGAATGGGATGAGGCATTGCACCGCGTGGTGGCCGTGTGGAGTGGTTAGGAAGGGGTTGGAGGAGGGTGGCCAGGCAGGTGGTCAAGTGTGAGGAGGTCAGTGGTGATTTGGAGGAGGTGAGGGAAAGGAGGCCGGGAGTGGTTGTGGGAGAGCCGTGTGCATGGTAGGGCCAAAAATGTAGGCGCCCGCCTTGCAGCTCTTTGTGGGGGCCTGTAGATGTTAGTCAGGTGTGGGAGGAGGGTGGGTGCTCTGGTGGGAAGGTGTGAGGAGGGGAGGAAAGCGAGCTAGGCCCTTGTTGTGAGTGTGGCCGAAGCATGTGAAGGTGGAATGGGATGAGGCATTGCGCCGCGTGGTGGCCGTGTGGAGTGGTTAGGAAGGGGTTGGAGGAGGGTGGCCAGGCAGGTGGTCAAGTGTGAGGAGGTCATTGGTGATTTGGAGGAGGTGAGGGAAAGGAGGACGGGAGTGGTAGTGGGAGAGCCGTGTGCATGGCAGGGCCAAAAAGGTGGGCGCCTTGTTGCTGTTTGTGGGGACCTGTGCATGTTAGTCAGGTGTGGGAGGAGGGTGGGTGCTCTGGTGGGAAGGTGTGAGGAGGGGAGGAAAGCGAGCTAGGCCCTTGTTGTGAGTGTGGCCGAAGCATGTGAAGGTGGAATGGGATGAGGCATTGCGCTGCGTGGTGGCCGTGTGGAGTGGTTAGGAAGGGGTTGGAGGAGGGTGGCCAGGCAGGTTGTCAAGTGTGAGGAGGTCATTGGTGATTTGGAGGAGGTGAGGGAAAGGAGGCCGGGAGTGGTAGTGGGAGAGCCGTGTGCATGGCAGGGCCAAAAAGGTGGGCGCCCGCCTTGCAGCTCTTTGTGGGGACCTGTGCATGTTAGTCAGGTGTGGGAGGAGGGTGGGTGCTCTGGTGGGAAGGTGTGAGGAGGGGAGGAAAGCGAGCTAGGCCCTTGTTGTGAGTGTGGCCGAAGCATGTGAAGGTGGAATGGGATGAGGCATTGCGCCGCGTGGTGGCCGTGTGGAGTGGTTAGGAAGGGGTTGGAGGAGGGTGGCCAGGCAGGTGGGCAAGTGTGAGGAGGTCATTGGTGATTTGGAGGAGGTGAGGGAAAGGAGGACGGGAGTGGTAGTGGGAGAGCCGTGTGCATGGCAGGGCCAAAAAGGTAGGCGCCTTGTTGCTGTTTGCGGGGGTCTATGCATGTTAGTCAGGTGTGGAAGGAGGGTGGGTGCTCTGGTGGGAAGGTGTGAGGAGGGGAGGAAAGCGAGCTAGGCCCTTTTTGTGAGTGTGGCCGAAGCATGTGAAGGTGGAATGGGATGAGGCATTGCGCCGCGTGGTGGCCGTGTGGAGTGGTTAGGAAGGGGTTGGAGGAGGGTGGCCAGGCAGGTGGTCAAGTGTGAGGAGGTCATTGGTGATTTGGAGGAGGTGAGGGAAAGGAGGCCGGGAGTGGTAGTGGGAGAGCCGTGTGCATGGCAGGGCCAAAAAGGTAGGCGCCTTGCAGCTCTTTGTGGGGACCTGTGCATGTTAGTCAAGTGTGGAAGGAGGGTGGGTGCTCTGGTGGGAAGGTGTGAGGAGGGGAGGAAAGCGAGCTAGGCCCTTGTTGTGAGTGTGGCCTAGACCATGTGAAGGTGGAATGGGATGAGGCATTGCGCCGCGTGGTGGCCGTGTGGAGTGGTTAGGAAGGGGTTGGAGGAGGGTGGCCAGGCAGGTGGTCAAGTGTGAGGAGGTCATTGGTGATTTGGAGGAGGTGAGGGAAAGGAGGCCGGGAGTGGTAGTGGGAGAGCCGTGTGCATGGCAGGGCCAAAAAGGTGGGCGCCCGCCTTGCAGCTCTTTGTGGGGACCTGTGCATGTTAGTCAGGTGTGGGAGGAGGGTGGGTGCTCTGGTGGGAAGGTGTGAGGAGGGGAGGAAAGCGAGCTAGGCCCTTGTTGTGAGTGTGGCCGAAGCATGTGAAGGTGGAATGGTATGAGGCATTGCGCCGCGTGGTGGCCGTGTGGAGTGGTTAGGAAGGGGTTGGAGGAGGGTGGCCAGGCAGGTGGGCAAGTGTGAGGAGGTCATTGGTGATTTGGAGGAGGTGAGGGAAAGGAGGCCGGGAGTGGTAGTGGGAGAGCCGTGTGCATGGCAGGGCCAAAAAGGTAGGCGCCCGCCTTGCAGCTCTTTGTGGGGACCTGTGCATGTTAGTCAGGTGTGGGAGGAGGGTGGGTGCTCTGGTGGGAAGGTGTGAGGAGGGGAGGAAAGCGAGCTAGGCCCTTGTTGTGAGTGTGGCCGAAGCATGTGAAGGTGGAATGGGATGAGGCATTGCGCCGCGTGGTGGCCGTGTGGAGTGGTTAGGAAGGGGTTGGAGGAGGGTGGCCAGGCAGGTGGTCAAGTGTGAGGAGGTCATTGGTGATTTGGAGGAGGTGAGGGAAAGGAGGCCGGGAGTGGTTGTGGGAGAGCCGTGTGCATGGCAGGGCCAAAAAGGTGGGCGCCCGCCTTGCAGCTCTTTGTGGGGACCTGTGCATGTTAGTCAGGTGTGGGAGGAGGGTGGGTGCTCTGGTGGGAAGGTGTGAGGAGGGGAGGAAAGCGAGCTAGGCCCTTGTTGTGAGTGTGGCCGAAGCATGTGAAGGTGGAATGGGATGAGGCATTGCACCGCCTGGTGGCCGTGTGGAGTGGTTAGGAAGGGGTTGGAGGAGGGTGGCCAGGCAGGTGGTCAAGTGTGAGGAGGTCATTGGTGATTTGGAGGAGGTGAGGGAAAGGAGGACGGGAGTGGTAGTGGGAGAGCCGTGTGCATGGCAGGGCCAAAAAGGTGGGCGCCTTGCAGCTCTTTGTGGGGACCTGTGCATGTTAGTCAGGTGTGGGAGGAGGGTGGGTGCTCTGGTGGGAAGGTGTGAGGAGGGGAGGAAAGCGAGCTAGGCCCTTGTTGTGAGTGTGGCCTAGACCATGTGAAGGTGGAATGGTATGAGGCATTGCGCCGCGTGGTGGCCGTGTGGAGTGGTTAGGAAGGGGTTGGAGGAGGGTGGCCAGGCAGGTGGGCAAGTGTGAGGAGGTCATTGGTGATTTGGAGGAGGTGAGGGAAAGGAGGCCGGGAGTGGTAGTGGGAGAGCTGTGTGCATGGCAGGGCCAAAAAGGTAGGCGCCCGCCTTGCAGCTCTTTGTGGGGACCTGTGCATGTTAGTCAGGTGTGGGAGGAGGGTGGGTGCTCTGGTGGGAAGGTGTGAGGAGGGGAGGAAAGCGAGCTAGGCCCTTTTTGTGAGTGTGGCCGAAGCATGTGAAGGTGGAATGGGATGAGGCATTGCGCCGCGTGGTGGCCGTGTGGAGTGGTTAGGAAGGGGTTGGAGGAGGGTGGCCAGGCAGGTGGTCAAGTGTGAGGAGGTCATTGGTGATTTGGAGGAGGTGAGGGAAAGGAGGACGGGAGTGGTAGTGGGAGAGCCGTGTGCATGGCAGGGCCAAAAAGGTAGGCGCCTTGTTGCTGTTTGCGGGGGACTATGCATGTTAGTCAGGTGTGGGAGGAGGGTGGGTGCTCTGGTGGGAAGGTGTGAGGAGGGGAGGAAAGCGAGCTAGGCCCTTGTTGTGAGTGTGGCCGAAGCATGTGAAGGTGGAATGGGATGAGGCATTGCGCCGCGTGGTGGCCGTGTGGAGTGGTTAGGAAGGGGTTGGAGGAGGGTGGCCAGGCAGGTGGTCAAGTGTGAGGAGGTCATTGGTGATTTGGAGGAGGTGAGGGAAAGGAGGCCGGGAGTGGTTGTGGGAGAGGTGTATGGATGGTAGGGCGAAAAGAGTGGGGGCCTTGTTGCTGTTTGCGGGGGTCTATGCATGTTAGTCAGGTGTGGGAGGAGGGTGGGTGCTCTGGTGGGAAGGTGTGAGGAGGGGAGGAAAGCGAGCTAGGCCCTTGTTGTGAGTGTGGCCGAAGCATGTGAAGGTGGAATGGGATGAGGCATTGCGCCGCGTGGTGGCCGTGTGGAGTGGTTAGGAAGGGGTTGGAGGAGGGTGGCCAGGCAGGTGGTCAAGTGTGAGGAGGTCATTGGTGATTTGGAGGAGGTGAGGGAAAGGAGGACGGGAGTGGTAGTGGGAGAGCCGTGTGCATGGCAGGGCCAAAAAGGTGGGCGCCTTGCAGCTCTTTGTGGGGACCTGTGCATGTTAGTCAGGTGTGGGAGGAGGGTGGGTGCTCTGGTGGGAAGGTGTGAGGAGGGGAGGAAAGCGAGCTAGGCCCTTGTTGTGAGTGTGGCTGAAGCATGTGAAGGTGGAATGGGATGAGGCATTGCGCCGCGTGGTGGCCGTGTGGAGTGGTTAGGAAGGGGTTGGAGGAGGGTGGCCAGGCAGGTGGTCAAGTGTGAGGAGGTCATTGGTGATTTGGAGGAAGTGAGGGAAAGGAGGCCGGGAGTGGTTGTGGGAGAGGTGTATGGATGGTAGGGCGAAAAGAGTGGGGGCCTTTTTGCTGTTTGCGGGGGTCTATGCATGTTAGTCAGGTGTGGGAGGAGGGTGGGTGCTCTGGTGGGAAGGTGTGAGGAGGGGAGGAAAGCGAGCTAGGCCCTTGTTGTGAGTGTGGCCGAAGCATGTGAAGGTGGAATGGGATGAGGCATTGCGCCGCCTGGTGGCCGTGTGGAGTGGTTAGGAAGGGGTTGGAGGAGGGTGGCCAGGCAGGTGGTCAAGTGTGAGGAGGTCATTGGTGATTTGGAGGAGGTGAGGGAAAGGAGGACGGGAGTGGTAGTGGGAGAGCCGTGTGCATGGCAGGGCCAAAAAGGTGGGCGCCTTGTTGCTGTTTGTGGGGACCTGTGCATGTTAGTCAGGTGTGGGAGGAGGGTGGGTGCTCTGGTGGGAAGGTGTGAGGAGGGGAGGAAAGCGAGCTAGGCCCTTGTTGTGAGTGTGGCCGAAGCATGTGAAGGTGGAATGGGATGAGGCATTGCACCGCGTGGTGGCCGTGTGGAGTGGTTAGGAAGGGGTTGGAGGAGGGTGGCCAGGCAGGTGGTCAAGTGTGAGGAGGTCAGTGGTGATTTGGAGGAGGTGAGGGAAAGGAGGCCGGGAGTGGTTGTGGGAGAGCCGTGTGCATGGCAGGGCCAAAAATGTAGGCGCCCGCCTTGCAGCTCTTTGTGGGGGCCTGTGCATGTTAGTCAGGTGTGGGAGGAGGGTGGGTGCTCTGGTGGGAAGGTGTGAGGAGGGGAGGAAAGCGAGCTAGGCCCTTGTTGTGAGTGTGGCCGAAGCATGTGAAGGTGGAATGGGATGAGGCATTGCGCCGCGTGGTGGCCGTGTGGAGTGGTTAGGAAGGGGTTGGAGGAGGGTGGCCAGGCAGGTGGTCAAGTGTGAGGAGGTCATTGGTGATTTGGAGGAGGTGAGGGAAAGGAGGACGGGAGTGGTAGTGGGAGAGCCGTGTGCATGGCAGGGCCAAAAAGGTGGGCGCCTTGTTGCTGTTTGTGGGGACCTGTGCATGTTAGTCAGGTGTGGGAGGAGGGTGGGTGCTCTGGTGGGAAGGTGTGAGGAGGGGAGGAAAGCGAGCTAGGCCCTTGTTGTGAGTGTGGCCGAAGCATGTGAAGGTGGAATGGGATGAGGCATTGCGCCGCGTGGTGGCCGTGTGGAGTGGTTAGGAAGGGGTTGGAGGAGGGTGGCCAGGCAGGTTGTCAAGTGTGAGGAGGTCATTGGTGATTTGGAGGAGGTGAGGGAAAGGAGGCCGGGAGTGGTAGTGGGAGAGCCGTGTGCATGGCAGGGCCAAAAAGGTGGGCGCCCGCCTTGCAGCTCTTTGTGGGGACCTGTGCATGTTAGTCAGGTGTGGGAGGAGGGTGGGTGCTCTGGTGGGAAGGTGTGAGGAGGGGAGGAAAGCGAGCTAGGCCCTTGTTGTGAGTGTGGCCGAAGCATGTGAAGGTGGAATGGGATGAGGCATTGCGCCGCGTGGTGGCCGTGTGGAGTGGTTAGGAAGGGGTTGGAGGAGGGTGGCCAGGCAGGTGGGCAAGTGTGAGGAGGTCATTGGTGATTTGGAGGAGGTGAGGGAAAGGAGGACGGGAGTGGTAGTGGGAGAGCCGTGTGCATGGCAGGGCCAAAAAGGTAGGCGCCTTGTTGCTGTTTGCGGGGGTCTATGCATGTTAGTCAGGTGTGGAAGGAGGGTGGGTGCTCTGGTGGGAAGGTGTGAGGAGGGGAGGAAAGCGAGCTAGGCCCTTTTTGTGAGTGTGGCCGAAGCATGTGAAGGTGGAATGGGATGAGGCATTGCGCCGCGTGGTGGCCGTGTGGAGTGGTTAGGAAGGGGTTGGAGGAGGGTGGCCAGGCAGGTGGTCAAGTGTGAGGAGGTCATTGGTGATTTGGAGGAGGTGAGGGAAAGGAGGCCGGGAGTGGTAGTGGGAGAGCCGTGTGCATGGCAGGGCCAAAAAGGTAGGCGCCTTGCAGCTCTTTGTGGGGACCTGTGCATGTTAGTCAAGTGTGGAAGGAGGGTGGGTGCTCTGGTGGGAAGGTGTGAGGAGGGGAGGAAAGCGAGCTAGGCCCTTGTTGTGAGTGTGGCCTAGACCATGTGAAGGTGGAATGGGATGAGGCATTGCGCCGCGTGGTGGCCGTGTGGAGTGGTTAGGAAGGGGTTGGAGGAGGGTGGCCAGGCAGGTGGTCAAGTGTGAGGAGGTCATTGGTGATTTGGAGGAGGTGAGGGAAAGGAGGCCGGGAGTGGTAGTGGGAGAGCCGTGTGCATGGCAGGGCCAAAAAGGTGGGCGCCCGCCTTGCAGCTCTTTGTGGGGACCTGTGCATGTTAGTCAGGTGTGGGAGGAGGGTGGGTGCTCTGGTGGGAAGGTGTGAGGAGGGGAGGAAAGCGAGCTAGGCCCTTGTTGTGAGTGTGGCCTAGACCATGTGAAGGTGGAATGGTATGAGGCATTGCGCCGCGTGGTGGCCGTGTGGAGTGGTTAGGAAGGGGTTGGAGGAGGGTGGCCAGGCAGGTGGGCAAGTGTGAGGAGGTCATTGGTGATTTGGAGGAGGTGAGGGAAAGGAGGCCGGGAGTGGTAGTGGGAGAGCCGTGTGCATGGCAGGGCCAAAAAGGTAGGCGCCCGCCTTGCAGCTCTTTGTGGGGACCTGTGCATGTTAGTCAGGTGTGGGAGGAGGGTGGGTGCTCTGGTGGGAAGGTGTGAGGAGGGGAGGAAAGCGAGCTAGGCCCTTGTTGTGAGTGTGGCCGAAGCATGTGAAGGTGGAATGGGATGAGGCATTGCGCCGCCTGGTGGCCGTGTGGAGTGGTTAGGAAGGGGTTGGAGGAGGGTGGCCAGGCAGGTGGTCAAGTGTGAGGAGGTCATTGGTGATTTGGAGGAGGTGAGGGAAAGGAGGCCGGGAGTGGTAGTGGGAGAGCCGTGTGCATGGCAGGGCCAAAAAGGTGGGCGCCCGCCTTGCAGCTCTTTGTGGGGACCTGTGCATGTTAGTCAGGTGTGGGAGGAGGGTGGGTGCTCTGGTGGGAAGGTGTGAGGAGGGGAGGAAAGCGAGCTAGGCCCTTGTTGTGAGTGTGGCCGAAGCATGTGAAGGTGGAATGGGATGAGGCATTGCACCGCCTGGTGGCCGTGTGGAGTGGTTAGGAAGGGGTTGGAGGAGGGTGGCCAGGCAGGTGGTCAAGTGTGAGGAGGTCATTGGTGATTTGGAGGAGGTGAGGGAAAGGAGGACGGGAGTGGTAGTGGGAGAGCCGTGTGCATGGCAGGGCCAAAAAGGTGGGCGCCTTGCAGCTCTTTGTGGGGGTCTGTGCATGTTAGTCAGGTGTGGGAGGAGGGTGGGTGCTCTGGTGGGAAGGTGTGAGGAGGGGAGGAAAGCGAGCTAGGCCCTTGTTGTGAGTGTGGCCTAGACCATGTGAAGGTGGAATGGTATGAGGCATTGCGCCGCGTGGTGGCCGTGTGGAGTGGTTAGGAAGGGGTTGGAGGAGGGTGGCCAGGCAGGTGGGCAAGTGTGAGGAGGTCATTGGTGATTTGGAGGAGGTGAGGGAAAGGAGGCCGGGAGTGGTAGTGGGAGAGCCGTGTGCATGGCAGGGCCAAAAAGGTAGGCACCCGCCTTGCAGCTCTTTGTGGGGACCTGTGCATGTTAGTCAGGTGTGGGAGGAGGGTGGGTGCTCTGGTGGGAAGGTGTGAGGAGGGGAGGAAAGCGAGCTAGGCCCTTTTTGTGAGTGTGGCCGAAGCATGTGAAGGTGGAATGGGATGAGGCATTGCGCCACGTGGTGGCCGTGTGGAGTGGTTAGGAAGGGGTTGGAGGAGGGTGGCCAGGCAGGTGGTCAAGTGTGAGGAGGTCATTGGTGATTTGGAGGAGGTGAGGGAAAGGAGGCCGGGAGTGGTAGTGGGAGAGCCGTGTGCATGGCAGGGCCAAAAAGGTAGGCGCCTTGCAGCTCTTTGTGGGGACCTGTGCATGTTAGTCAAGTGTGGAAGGAGGGTGGGTGCTCTGGTGGGAAGGTGTGAGGAGGGGAGGAAAGCGAGCTAGGCCCTTGTTGTGAGTGTGGCCTAGACCATGTGAAGGTGGAATGGGATGAGGCATTGCGCCGCGTGGTGGCCGTGTGGAGTGGTTAGGAAGGGGTTGGAGGAGGGTGGCCAGGCAGGTGGTCAAGTGTGAGGAGGTCATTGGTGATTTGGAGGAGGTGAGGGAAAGGAGGCCGGGAGTGGTAGTGGGAGAGCCGTGTGCATGGCAGGGCCAAAAAGGTGGGCGCCCGCCTTGCAGCTCTTTGTGGGGACCTGTGCATGTTAGTCAGGTGTGGGAGGAGGGTGGGTGCTCTGGTGGGAAGGTGTGAGGAGGGGAGGAAAGCGAGCTAGGCCCTTGTTGTGAGTGTGGCCTAGACCATGTGAAGGTGGAATGGGATGAGGCATTGCGCCGCGTGGTGGCCGTGTGGAGTGGTTAGGAAGGGGTTGGAGGAGGGTGGCCAGGCAGGTGGGCAAGTGTGAGGAGGTCATTGGTGATTTGGAGGAGGTGAGGGAAAGGAGGCCGGGAGTGGTAGTGGGAGAGCCGTGTGCATGGCAGGGCCAAAAAGGTAGGCGCCCGCCTTGCAGCTCTTTGTGGGGACCTGTGCATGTTAGTCAGGTGTGGGAGGAGGGTGGGTGCTCTGGTGGGAAGGTGTGAGGAGGGGAGGAAAGCGAGCTAGGCCCTTGTTGTGAGTGTGGCTGAAGCATGTGAAGGTGGAATGGGATGAGGCATTGCGCCGCGTGGTGGCCGTGTGGAGTGGTTAGGAAGGGGTTGGAGGAGGGTGGCCAGGCAGGTGGTCAAGTGTGAGGAGGTCAGTGGTGATTTGGAGGAGGTGAGGGAAAGGAGGCCGGGAGTGGTAGTGGGAGAGCCGTGTGCATGGCAGGGCCAAAAAGGTGGGCGCCCGCCTTGCAGCTCTTTGTGGGGACCTGTGCATGTTAGTCAGGTGTGGGAGGAGGGTGGGTGCTCTGGTGGGAAGGTGTGAGGAGGGGAGGAAAGCGAGCTAGGCCCTTGTTGTGAGTGTGGCTGAAGCATGTGAAGGTGGAATGGGATGAGGCATTGCGCCGCGTTGTGGCCGTGTGGAGTGGTTAGGAAGGGGTTGGAGGAGGGTGGCCAGGCAGGTGGTCAAGTGTGAGGAGGTCATTGGTGATTTGGAGGAGGTGAGGGAAAGGAGGCCGGGAGTGGTAGTGGGAGAGCCGTGTGCATGGCAGGGCCAAAAAGGTGGGCGCCTTGCAGCTCTTTGTGGGGACCTGTGCATGTTAGTCAGGTGTGGGAGGAGGGTGGGTGCTCTGGTGGGAAGGTGTGAGGAGGGGAGGAAAGCGAGCTAGGCCCTTGTTGTGAGTGTGGCCGAAGCATGTGAAGGTGGAATGGGATGAGGCATTGCACCACCTGGTGGCCGTGTGGAGTGGTTAGGAAGGGGTTGGAGGAGGGTGGCCAGGCAGGTGGTCAAGTGTGAGGAGGTCATTGGTGATTTGGAGGAGGTGAGGGAAAGGAGGCCGGGAGTGGTAGTGGGAGAGCCGTGTGCATGGCAGGGCCAAAAAGGTGGGCGCCTTGCAGCTCTTTGTGGGGACCTGTGCATGTTAGTCAGGTGTGGGAGGAGGGTGGGTGCTCTGGTGGGAAGGTGTGAGGAGGGGAGGAAAGCGAGCTAGGCCCTTGTTGTGAGTGTGGCCGAAGCATGTGAAGGTGGAATGGGATGAGGCATTGCGCCGCGTGGTGGCCGTGTGGAGTGGTTAGGAAGGGGTTGGAGGAGGGTGGCCAGGCAGGTGGTCAAGTGTGAGGAGGTCATTGGTGATTTGGAGGAGGTGAGGGAAAGGAGGACGGGAGTGGTAGTGGGAGAGCCGTGTGCATGGCAGGGCCAAAAAGGTAGGCGCCTTGTTGCTGTTTGCGGGGGACTATGCATGTTAGTCAGGTGTGGGAGGAGGGTGGGTGCTCTGGTGGGAAGGTGTGAGGAGGGGAGGAAAGCGAGCTAGGCCCTTGTTGTGAGTGTGGCTGAAGCATGTGAAGGTGGAATGGGATGAGGCATTGCACCGCCTGGTGGCCATGTGGAGTGGTTAGGAAGGGGTTGGAGGAGGGTGGCCAGGCAGGTGGTCAAGTGTGAGGAGGTCATTGGTGATTTGGAGGAGGTGAGGGAAAGGAGGACGGGAGTGGTTGTGGGAGAGGTGTGTGGATGGTAGGGCGAAAATGGTGGGGGCCTTGTTGCTGCTTGCGGGGGTCTGTGCATGTTAGTCAGGTGTGGGAGGAGGGTGGGTGCTCTGGTGGGAAGGTGTGAGGAGGGGAGGAAAGCGAGCTAGGCCCTTGTTGTGAGTGTGGCCGAAGCATGTGAAGGTGGAATGGGATGAGGCATTGCACCACCTGGTGGCCGTGTGGAGTGGTTAGGAAGGGGTTGGAGGAGGGTGGCCAGGCAGGTGGTCAAGTGTGAGGAGGTCATTGGTGATTTGGAGGAGGTGAGGGAAAGGAGGCCGGGAGTGGTAGTGGGAGAGCCGTGTGCATGGCAGGGCCAAAAAGGTGGGCGCCTTGCAGCTCTTTGTGGGGGTCTGTGCATGTTAGTCAGGTGTGGGAGGAGGGTGGGTGCTCTGGTGGGAAGGTGTGAGGAGGGGAGGAAAGCGAGCTAGGCCCTTGTTGTGAGTGTGGCCGAAGCATGTGAAGGTGGAATGGGATGAGGCATTGCACCACCTGGTGGCCGTGTGGAGTGGTTAGGAAGGGGTTGGAGGAGGGTGGCCAGGCAGGTGGTCAAGTGTGAGGAGGTCATTGGTGATTTGGAGGAGGTGAGGGAAAGGAGGCCGGGAGTGGTAGTGGGAGAGCCGTGTGCATGGCAGGGCCAAAAAGGTGGGCGCCTTGCAGCTCTTTGTGGGGACCTGTGCATGTTAGTCAGGTGTGGGAGGAGGGTGGGTGCTCTGGTGGGAAGGTGTGAGGAGGGGAGGAAAGCGAGCTAGGCCCTTGTTGTGAGTGTGGCCGAAGCATGTGAAGGTGGAATGGGATGAGGCATTGCGCCGCGTGGTGGCCGTGTGGAGTGGTTAGGAAGGGGTTGGAGGAGGGTGGCCAGGCAGGTGGTCAAGTGTGAGGAGGTCATTGGTGATTTGGAGGAGGTGAGGGAAAGGAGGACGGGAGTGGTAGTGGGAGAGCCGTGTGCATGGCAGGGCCAAAAAGGTAGGCGCCTTGTTGCTGTTTGCGGGGGACTATGCATGTTAGTCAGGTGTGGGAGGAGGGTGGGTGCTCTGGTGGGAAGGTGTGAGGAGGGGAGGAAAGCGAGCTAGGCCCTTGTTGTGAGTGTGGCTGAAGCATGTGAAGGTGGAATGGGATGAGGCATTGCACCGCCTGGTGGCCATGTGGAGTGGTTAGGAAGGGGTTGGAGGAGGGTGGCCAGGCAGGTGGTCAAGTGTGAGGAGGTCATTGGTGATTTGGAGGAGGTGAGGGAAAGGAGGACGGGAGTGGTTGTGGGAGAGGTGTGTGGATGGTAGGGCGAAAATGGTGGGGGCCTTGTTGCTGCTTGCGGGGGTCTGTGCATGTTAGTCAGGTGTGGGAGGAGGGTGGGTGCTCTGGTGGGAAGGTGTGAGGAGGGGAGGAAAGCGAGCTAGGCCCTTGTTGTGAGTGTGGCCGAAGCATGTGAAGGTGGAATGGGATGAGGCATTGCACCACCTGGTGGCCGTGTGGAGTGGTTAGGAAGGGGTTGGAGGAGGGTGGCCAGGCAGGTGGTCAAGTGTGAGGAGGTCATTGGTGATTTGGAGGAGGTGAGGGAAAGGAGGCCGGGAGTGGTAGTGGGAGAGCCGTGTGCATGGCAGGGCCAAAAAGGTGGGCGCCTTGCAGCTCTTTGTGGGGGTCTGTGCATGTTAGTCAGGTGTGGGAGGAGGGTGGGTGCTCTGGTGGGAAGGTGTGAGGAGGGGAGGAAAGCGAGCTAGGCCCTTGTTGTGAGTGTGGCCGAAGCATGTGAAGGTGGAATGGGATGAGGCATTGCGCCGCGTGGTGGCCGTGTGGAGTGGTTAGGAAGGGGTTGGAGGAGGGTGGCCAGGCAGGTGGTCAAGTGTGAGGAGGTCATTGGTGATTTGGAGGAGGTGAGGGAAAGGAGGCCGGGAGTGGTAGTGGGAGAGCCGTGTGCATGGCAGGGCCAAAAAGGTGGGCGCCCGCCTTGCAGCTCTTTGTGGGGACCTGTGCATGTTAGTCAGGTGTGGGAGGAGGGTGGGTGCTCTGGTGGGAAGGTGTGAGGAGGGGAGGAAAGCGAGCTAGGCCCTTGTTGTGAGTGTGGCCGAAGCATGTGAAGGTGGAATGGGATGAGGCATTGCACCGCCTGGTGGCCGTGTGGAGTGGTTAGGAAGGGGTTGGAGGAGGGTGGCCAGGCAGGTGGTCAAGTGTGAGGAGGTCATTGGTGATTTGGAGGAGGTGAGGGAAAGGAGGACGGGAGTGGTAGTGGGAGAGCCGTGTGCATGGCAGGGCCAAAAAGGTGGGCGCCTTGCAGCTCTTTGTGGGGACCTGTGCATGTTAGTCAGGTGTGGGAGGAGGGTGGGTGCTCTGGTGGGAAGGTGTGAGGAGGGGAGGAAAGCGAGCTAGGCCCTTGTTGTGAGTGTGGCCGAAGCATGTGAAGGTGGAATGGGATGAGGCATTGCACCACCTGGTGGCCGTGTGGAGTGGTTAGGAAGGGGTTGGAGGAGGGTGGCCAGGCAGGTTGTCAAGTGTGAGGAGGTCAGTGGTGATTTGGAGGAGGTGAGGGAAAGGAGGCCGGGAGTGGTAGTGGGAGAGCCGTGTGCATGGCAGGGCCAAAAAGGTGGGCGCCCGCCTTGCAGCTCTTTGTGGGGGCCTGTAGATGTTAGTCAGGTGTGGGAGGAGGGTGGGTGCTCTGGTGGGAAGGTGTGAGGAGGGGAGGAAAGCGAGCTAGGCCCTTGTTGTGAGTGTGGCCAAAGCATGTGAAGGTGGAATGGGATGAGGCATTGCGCCGCGTGGTGGCCGTGTGGAGTGGTTAGGAAGGGGTTGGAGGAGGGTGGCCAGGCAGGTGGTCAAGTGTGAGGAGGTCATTGGTGATTTGGAGGAGGTGAGGGAAAGGAGGACGGGAGTGGTAGTGGGAGAGCCGTGTGCATGGCAGGGCCAAAAAGGTGGGCGCCCGCCTTGCAGCTCTTTGTGGGGCCCTGTGCATGTCAGTCAGGTGTGGGAGGAGGGTGGGTGCTCTGGTGGGAAGGTGTGAGGAGGGGAGGAAAGCGAGCTAGGCCCTTGTTGTGAGTGTGGCCGAAGCATGTGAAGGTGGAATGGGATGAGGCATTGCGCCGTGTGGTGGCCGTGTGGAGTGGTTAGGAAGGGGTTGGAGGAGGGTGGCCAGGCAGGTGGTCAAGTGTGAGGAGGTCAGTGGTGATTTGGAGGAGGTGAGGGAAAGGAGGCCGGGAGTGGTTGTGGGAGAGCCGTGTGCATGGTAGGGCCAAAAATGTAGGCGCCCGCCTTGCAGCTCTTTGTGGGGGCCTGTAGATGTTAGTCAGGTGTGGGAGGAGGGTGGGTGCTCTGGTGGGAAGGTGTGAGGAGGGGAGGAAAGCGAGCTAGGCCCTTGTTGTGAGTGTGGCCGAAGCATGTGAAGGTGGAATGGGATGAGGCATTGCGCCGCCTGGTGGCCGTGTGGAGTGGTTAGGAAGGGGTTGGAGGAGGGTGGCCAGGCAGGTGGTCAAGTGTGAGGAGGTCATTGGTGATTTGGAGGAGGTGAGGGAAAGGAGGACGGGAGTGGTAGTGGGAGAGCCGTGTGCATGGCAGGGCCAAAAAGGTGGGCGCCTTGTTGCTGTTTGTGGGGACCTGTGCATGTTAGTCAGGTGTGGGAGGAGGGTGGGTGCTCTGGTGGGAAGGTGTGAGGAGGGGAGGAAAGCGAGCTAGGCCCTTGTTGTGAGTGTGGCCGAAGCATGTGAAGGTGGAATGGGATGAGGCATTGCGCCGCGTGGTGGCCGTGTGGAGTGGTTAGGAAGGGGTTGGAGGAGGGTGGCCAGGCAGGTGGTCAAGTGTGAGGAGGTCATTGGTGATTTGGAGGAGGTGAGGGAAAGGAGGCCGGGAGTGGTAGTGGGAGAGCCGTGTGCATGGCAGGGCCAAAAAGGTGGGCGCCTTGCAGCTCTTTGTGGGGACCTGTGCATGTTAGTCAGGTGTGGGAGGAGGGTGGGTGCTCTGGTGGGAAGGTGTGAGGAGGGGAGGAAAGCGAGCTAGGCCCTTGTTGTGAGTGTGGCCGAAGCATGTGAAGGTGGAATGGGATGAGGCATTGCGCCGCGTGGTGGCCGTGTGGAGTGGTTAGGAAGGGGTTGGAGGAGGGTGGCCAGGCAGGTGGTCAAGTGTGAGGAGGTCATTGGTGATTTGGAGGAGGTGAGGGAAAGGAGGACGGGAGTGGTAGTGGGAGAGCCGTGTGTATGGCAGGGCCAAAAAGGTGGGCGCCTTGCAGCTCTTTGTGGGGACCTGTGCATGTTAGTCAGGTGTGGGAGGAGGGTGGGTGCTCTGGTGGGAAGGTGTGAGGAGGGGAGGAAAGCGAGCTAGGCCCTTGTTGTGAGTGTGGCTGAAGCATGTGAAGGTGGAATGGGATGAGGCATTGCGCCGCGTGGTGGCCGTGTGGAGTGGTTAGGAAGGGGTTGGAGGAGGGTGGCCAGGCAGGTGGTCAAGTGTGAGGAGGTCATTGGTGATTTGGAGGAAGTGAGGGAAAGGAGGCCGGGAGTGGTTGTGGGAGAGGTGTATGGATGGTAGGGCGAAAAGAGTGGGGGCCTTTTTGCTGTTTGCGGGGGTCTATGCATGTTAGTCAGGTGTGGGAGGAGGGTGGGTGCTCTGGTGGGAAGGTGTGAGGAGGGGAGGAAAGCGAGCTAGGCCCTTGTTGTGAGTGTGGCCGAAGCATGTGAAGGTGGAATGGGATGAGGCATTGCGCCGCGTGGTGGCCGTGTGGAGTGGTTAGGAAGGGGTTGGAGGAGGGTGGCCAGGCAGGTGGTCAAGTGTGAGGAGGTCATTGGTGATTTGGAGGAGGTGAGGGAAAGGAGGACGGGAGTGGTAGTGGGAGAGCCGTGTGTATGGCAGGGCCAAAAAGGTGGGCGCCTTGCAGCTCTTTGTGGGGACCTGTGCATGTTAGTCAGGTGTGGGAGGAGGGTGGGTGCTCTGGTGGGAAGGTGTGAGGAGGGGAGGAAAGCGAGCTAGGCCCTTGTTGTGAGTGTGGCTGAAGCATGTGAAGGTGGAATGGGATGAGGCATTGCGCCGCGTGGTGGCCGTGTGGAGTGGTTAGGAAGGGGTTGGAGGAGGGTGGCCAGGCAGGTGGTCAAGTGTGAGGAGGTCATTGGTGATTTGGAGGAGGTGAGGGAAAGGAGGACGGGAGTGGTAGTGGGAGAGCCGTGTGCATGGCAGGGCCAAAAAGGTGGGCGCCTTGTTGCTGTTTGTGGGGACCTGTGCATGTTAGTCAGGTGTGGGAGGAGGGTGGGTGCTCTGGTGGGAAGGTGTGAGGAGGGGAGGAAAGCGAGCTAGGCCCTTGTTGTGAGTGTGGCCGAAGCATGTGAAGGTGGAATGGGATGAGGCATTGCACCGCCTGGTGGCCGTGTGGAGTGGTTAGGAAGGGGTTGGAGGAGGGTGGCCAGGCAGGTGGTCAAGTGTGAGGAGGTCAGTGGTGATTTGGAGGAGGTGAGGGAAAGGAGGCCGGGAGTGGTAGTGGGAGAGCCGTGTGCATGGTAGGGCCAAAAATGTAGGCGCCCGCCTTGCAGCTCTTTGTGGGGACCTGTGCATGTTAGTCAGGTGTGGGAGGAGGGTGGGTGCTCTGGTGGGAAGGTGTGAGGAGGGGAGGAAAGCGAGCTAGGCCCTTGTTGTGAGTGTGGCCGAAGCATGTGAAGGTGGAATGGGATGAGGCATTGCGCTGCCTGGTGGCCGTGTGGAGTGGTTAGGAAGGGGTTGGAGGAGGGTGGCCAGGCAGGTGGTCAAGTGTGAGGAGGTCATTGGTGATTTGGAGGAGGTGAGGGAAAGGAGGCCGGGAGTGGTAGTGGGAGAGCCGTGTGCATGGCAGGGCCAAAAAGGTGGGCGCCTTGTTGCTGTTTGTGGGGACCTGTGCATGTTAGTCAGGTGTGGGAGGAGGGTGGGTGCTCTGGTGGGAAGGTGTGAGGAGGGGAGGAAAGCGAGCTAGGCCCTTGTTGTGAGTGTGGCCGAAGCATGTGAAGGTGGAATGGGATGAGGCATTGCGCCGCGTGGTGGCCGTGTGGAGTGGTTAGGAAGGGGTTGGAGGAGGGTGGCCAGGCAGGTGGGCAAGTGTGAGGAGGTCATTGGTGATTTGGAGGAGGTGAGGGAAAGGAGGCCGGGAGTGGTAGTGGGAGAGCCGTGTGCATGGCAGGGCCAAAAAGGTGGGCGCCCGCCTTGCAGCTCTTTGTGGGGACCTGTGCATGTTAGTCAGGTGTGGGAGGAGGGTGGGTGCTCTGGTGGGAAGGTGTGAGGAGGGGAGGAAAGCGAGCTAGGCCCTTGTTGTGAGTGTGGCCGAAGCATGTGAAGGTGGAATGGGATGAGGCATTGCGCCGCGTGGTGGCCGTGTGGAGTGGTTAGGAAGGGGTTGGAGGAGGGTGGCCAGGCAGGTGGGCAAGTGTGAGGAGGTCATTGGTGATTTGGAGGAGGTGAGGGAAAGGAGGACGGGAGTGGTAGTGGGAGAGCCGTGTGCATGGCAGGGCCAAAAAGGTGGGCGCCTTGCAGCTCTTTGTGGGGACCTGTGCATGTTAGTCAGGTGTGGGAGGAGGGTGGGTGCTCTGGTGGGAAGGTGTGAGGAGGGGAGGAAAGCGAGCTAGGCCCTTGTTGTGAGTGTGGCCGAAGCATGTGAAGGTGGAATGGGATGAGGCATTGCGCCGCGTGGTGGCCGTGTGGAGTGGTTAGGAAGGGGTTGGAGGAGGGTGGCCAGGCAGGTGGTCAAGTGTGAGGAGGTCATTGGTGATTTGGAGGAGGTGAGGGAAAGGAGGCCGGGAGTGGTAGTGGGAGAGCCGTGTGCATGGCAGGGCCAAAAAGGTAGGCGCCTTGCAGCTCTTTGTGGGGACCTGTGCATGTTAGTCAAGTGTGGAAGGAGGGTGGGTGCTCTGGTGGGAAGGTGTGAGGAGGGGAGGAAAGCGAGCTAGGCCCTTGTTGTGAGTGTGGCCTAGACCATGTGAAGGTGGAATGGTATGAGGCATTGCGCCGCGTGGTGGCCGTGTGGAGTGGTTAGGAAGGGGTTGGAGGAGGGTGGCCAGGCAGGTGGTCAAGTGTGAGGAGGTCATTGGTGATTTGGAGGAGGTGAGGGAAAGGAGGCCGGGAGTGGTAGTGGGAGAGCCGTGTGCATGGCAGGGCCAAAAAGGTGGGCGCCCGCCTTGCAGCTCTTTGTGGGGACCTGTGCATGTTAGTCAGGTGTGGGAGGAGGGTGGGTGCTCTGGTGGGAAGGTGTGAGGAGGGGAGGAAAGCGAGCTAGGCCCTTGTTGTGAGTGTGGCCGAAGCATGTGAAGGTGGAATGGGATGAGGCATTGCACCACCTGGTGGCCGTGTGGAGTGGTTAGGAAGGGGTTGGAGGAGGGTGTCCAGGCAGGTGGTCAAGTGTGAGGAGGTCATTGGTGATTTGGAGGAGGTGAGGGAAAGGAGGCCGGGAGTGGTAGTGGGAGAGCCGTGTGCATGGCAGGGCCAAAAAGGTGGGCGCCTTGCAGCTCTTTGTGGGGACCTGTGCATGTTAGTCAGGTGTGGGAGGAGGGTGGGTGCTCTGGTGGGAAGGTGTGAGGAGGGGAGGAAAGCGAGCTAGGCCCTTGTTGTGAGTGTGGCTGAAGCATGTGAAGGTGGAATGGGATGAGGCATTGCGCCGCGTGGTGGCCGTGTGGAGTGGTTAGGAAGGGGTTGGAGGAGGGTGGCCAGGCAGGTGGTCAAGTGTGAGGAGGTCAGTGGTGATTTGGAGGAGGTGAGGGAAAGGAGGCCGGGAGTGGTAGTGGGAGAGCCGTGTGCATGGCAGGGCCAAAAAGGTGGGCGCCCGCCTTGCAGCTCTTTGTGGGGACCTGTGCATGTTAGTCAGGTGTGGGAGGAGGGTGGGTGCTCTGGTGGGAAGGTGTGAGGAGGGGAGGAAAGCGAGCTAGGCCCTTGTTGTGAGTGTGGCTGAAGCATGTGAAGGTGGAATGGGATGAGGCATTGCGCCGCGTGGTGGCCGTGTGGAGTGGTTAGGAAGGGGTTGGAGGAGGGTGGCCAGGCAGGTGGTCAAGTGTGAGGAGGTCATTGGTGATTTGGAGGAGGTGAGGGAAAGGAGGCCGGGAGTGGTAGTGGGAGAGCCGTGTGCATGGCAGGGCCAAAAAGGTGGGCGCCTTGCAGCTCTTTGTGGGGACCTGTGCATGTTAGTCAGGTGTGGGAGGAGGGTGGGTGCTCTGGTGGGAAGGTGTGAGGAGGGGAGGAAAGCGAGCTAGGCCCTTGTTGTGAGTGTGGCCGAAGCATGTGAAGGTGGAATGGGATGAGGCATTGCACCACCTGGTGGCCGTGTGGAGTGGTTAGGAAGGGGTTGGAGGAGGGTGTCCAGGCAGGTGGTCAAGTGTGAGGAGGTCATTGGTGATTTGGAGGAGGTGAGGGAAAGGAGGCCGGGAGTGGTAGTGGGAGAGCCGTGTGCATGGCAGGGCCAAAAAGGTGGGCGCCTTGCAGCTCTTTGTGGGGACCTGTGCATGTTAGTCAGGTGTGGGAGGAGGGTGGGTGCTCTGGTGGGAAGGTGTGAGGAGGGGAGGAAAGCGAGCTAGGCCCTTGTTGTGAGTGTGGCCGAAGCATGTGAAGGTGGAATGGGATGAGGCATTGCGCCGCGTGGTGGCCGTGTGGAGTGGTTAGGAAGGGGTTGGAGGAGGGTGGCCAGGCAGGTGGGCAAGTGTGAGGAGGTCAGTGGTGATTTGGAGGAGGTGAGGGAAAGGAGGCCGGGAGTGGTAGTGGGAGAGCCGTGTGCATGGCAGGGCCAAAAAGGTAGGCGCCTTGTTGCTGTTTGCGTGGGTCTATGCATGTTAGTCAGGTGTGGGAGGAGGGTGGGTGCTCTGGTGGGAAGGTGTGAGGAGGGGAGGAAAGCGAGCTAGGCCCTTGTTGTGAGTGTGGCTGAAGCATGTGAAGGTGGAATGGGATGAGGCATTGCGCCGCGTGGTGGCCATGTGGAGTGGTTAGGAAGGGGTTGGAGGAGGGTGGCCAGGCAGGTGGTCAAGTGTGAGGAGGTCATTGGTGATTTGGAGGAGGTGAGGGAAAGGAGGCCGGGAGTGGTTGTGGGAGAGGTGTGTGGATGGTAGGGCGAAAATGGTGGGGGCCTTGGTGCTGCTTGCGGGGGTCTGTGCATGTTAGTCAGGTGTGGGAGGAGGGTGGGTGCTCTGGTGGGAAGGTGTGAGGAGGGGAGGAAAGCGAGCTAGGCCCTTGTTGTGAGTGTGGCCGAAGCATGTGAAGGTGGAATGGGATGAGGCATTGCACCACCTGGTGGCCGTGTGGAGTGGTTAGGAAGGGGTTGGAGGAGGGTGGCCAGGCAGGTGGTCAAGTGTGAGGAGGTCATTGGTGATTTGGAGGAGGTGAGGGAAAGGAGGCCGGGAGTGGTAGTGGGAGAGCCGTGTGCATGGCAGGGCCAAAAAGGTGGGCGCCTTGCAGCTCTTTGTGGGGGTCTGTGCATGTTAGTCAGGTGTGGGAGGAGGGTGGGTGCTCTGGTGGGAAGGTGTGAGGAGGGGAGGAAAGCGAGCTAGGCCCTTGTTGTGAGTGTGGCCGAAGCATGTGAAGGTGGAATGGGATGAGGCATTGCGCCGCGTGGTGGCCGTGTGGAGTGGTTAGGAAGGGGTTGGAGGAGGGTGGCCAGGCAGGTGGTCAAGTGTGAGGAGGTCAGTGGTGATTTGGAGGAGGTGAGGGAAAGGAGGCCGGGAGTGGTAGTGGGAGAGCCGTGTGCATGGCAGGGCCAAAAAGGTGGGCGCCCGCCTTGCAGCTCTTTGTGGGGACCTGTGCATGTTAGTCAGGTGTGGGAGGAGGGTGGGTGCTCTGGTGGGAAGGTGTGAGGAGGGGAGGAAAGCGAGCTAGGCCCTTGTTGTGAGTGTGGCCGAAGCATGTGAAGGTGGAATGGGATGAGGCATTGCACCGCCTGGTGGCCGTGTGGAGTGGTTAGGAAGGGGTTGGAGGAGGGTGGCCAGGCAGGTGGTCAAGTGTGAGGAGGTCATTGGTGATTTGGAGGAGGTGAGGGAAAGGAGGACGGGAGTGGTAGTGGGAGAGCCGTGTGCATGGCAGGGCCAAAAAGGTGGGCGCCTTGCAGCTCTTTGTGGGGGTCTGTGCATGTTAGTCAGGTGTGGGAGGAGGGTGGGTGCTCTGGTGGGAAGGTGTGAGGAGGGGAGGAAAGCGAGCTAGGCCCTTGTTGTGAGTGTGGCCGAAGCATGTGAAGGTGGAATGGGATGAGGCATTGCACCACCTGGTGGCCGTGTGGAGTGGTTAGGAAGGGGTTGGAGGAGGGTGGCCAGGCAGGTGGTCAAGTGTGAGGAGGTCAGTGGTGATTTGGAGGAGGTGAGGGAAAGGAGGCCGGGAGTGGTAGTGGGAGAGCCGTGTGCATGGCAGGGCCAAAAAGGTAGGCGCCCGCCTTGCAGCTCTTTGTGGGGGCCTGTAGATGTTAGTCAGGTGTGGGAGGAGGGTGGGTGCTCTGGTGGGAAGGTGTGAGGAGGGGAGGAAAGCGAGCTAGGCCCTTGTTGTGAGTGTGGCCAAAGCATGTGAAGGTGGAATGGGATGAGGCATTGCGCCGCGTGGTGGCCGTGTGGAGTGGTTAGGAAGGGGTTGGAGGAGGGTGGCCAGGCAGGTGGTCAAGTGTGAGGAGGTCATTGGTGATTTGGAGGAGGTGAGGGAAAGGAGGACGGGAGTGGTAGTGGGAGAGGTGTGTGGATGGTAGGGTGAAAAGAGTGGGCGCCTTGCAGCTCTTTGTGGGGACCTGTGCATGTTAGTCAGGTGTGGGAGGAGGGTGGGTGCTCTGGTGGGAAGGTGTGAGGAGGGGAGGAAAGCGAGCTAGGCCCTTGTTGTGAGTGTGGCCGAAGCATGTGAAGGTGGAATGGGATGAGGCATTGCGCCGCCTGGTGGCCGTGTGGAGTGGTTAGGAAGGGGTTGGAGGAGGGTGGCCAGGCAGGTGGTCAAGTGTGAGGAGGTCATTGGTGATTTGGAGGAGGTGAGGGAAAGGAGGACCGGAGTGGTAGTGGGAGAGCCGTGTGCATGGCAGGGCCAAAAAGGTGGGCGCCTTGTTGCTGTTTGTGGGGACCTGTGCATGTTAGTCAGGTGTGGGAGGAGGGTGGGTGCTCTGGTGGGAAGGTGTGAGGAGGGGAGGAAAGCGAGCTAGGCCCTTGTTGTGAGTGTGGCCGAAGCATGTGAAGGTGGAATGGGATGAGGCATTGCGCCGCCTGGTGGCCGTGTGGAGTGGTTAGGAAGGGGTTGGAGGAGGGTGGCCAGGCAGGTGGTCAAGTGTGAGGAGGTCATTGGTGATTTGGAGGAGGTGAGGGAAAGGAGGACGGGAGTGGTAGTGGGAGAGCCGTGTGCATGGCAGGGCCAAAAAGGTGGGCGCCTTGTTGCTGTTTGTGGGGACCTGTGCATGTTAGTCAGGTGTGGGAGGAGGGTGGGTGCTCTGGTGGGAAGGTGTGAGGAGGGGAGGAAAGCGAGCTAGGCCCTTGTTGTGAGTGTGGCCGAAGCATGTGAAGGTGGAATGGGATGAGGCATTGCGCCGCGTGGTGGCCGTGTGGAGTGGTTAGGAAGGGGTTGGAGGAGGGTGGCCAGGCAGGTGGTCAAGTGTGAGGAGGTCATTGGTGATTTGGAGGAGGTGAGGGAAAGGAGGACGGGAGTGGTAGTGGGAGAGCCGTGTGCATGGCAGGGCCAAAAAGGTGGGCGCCTTGTTGCTGTTTGTGGGGACCTGTGCATGTTAGTCAGGTGTGGGAGGAGGGTGGGTGCTCTGGTGGGAAGGTGTGAGGAGGGGAGGAAAGCGAGCTAGGCCCTTGTTGTGAGTGTGGCCGAAGCATGTGAAGGTGGAATGGGATGAGGCATTGCGCCGCGTGGTGGCCGTGTGGAGTGGTTAGGAAGGGGTTGGAGGAGGGTGGCCAGGCAGGTGGTCAAGTGTGAGGAGGTCATTGGTGATTTGGAGGAGGTGAGGGAAAGGAGGACGGGAGTGGTAGTGGGAGAGCCGTGTGCATGGCAGGGCCAAAAAGGTAGGCGCCTTGTTGCTGTTTGCGGGGGTCTATGCATGTTAGTCAGGTGTGGAAGGAGGGTGGGTGCTCTGGTGGGAAGGTGTGAGGAGGGGAGGAAAGCGAGCTAGGCCCTTGTTGTGAGTGTGGCCGAAGCATGTGAAGGTGGAATGGGATGAGGCATTGCGCCGCGTGGTGGCCGTGTGGAGTGGTTAGGAAGGGGTTGGAGGAGGGTGGCCAGGCAGGTGGTCAAGTGTGAGGAGGTCATTGGTGATTTGGAGGAGGTGAGGGAAAGGAGGCCGGGAGTGGTTGTGGGAGAGGTGTATGGATGGTAGGGCGAAAAGAGTGGGGGCCTTGTTGCTGTTTGCGGGGGTCTATGCATGTTAGTCAGGTGTGGGAGGAGGGTGGGTGCTCTGGTGGGAAGGTGTGAGGAGGGGAGGAAAGCGAGCTAGGCCCTTGTTGTGAGTGTGGCCGAAGCATGTGAAGGTGGAATGGGATGAGGCATTGCGCCGCGTGGTGGCCGTGTGGAGTGGTTAGGAAGGGGTTGGAGGAGGGTGGCCAGGCAGGTGGTCAAGTGTGAGGAGGTCATTGGTGATTTGGAGGAGGTGAGGGAAAGGAGGACGGGAGTGGTAGTGGGAGAGCCGTGTGTATGGCAGGGCCAAAAAGGTGGGCGCCTTGCAGCTCTTTGTGGGGACCTGTGCATGTTAGTCAGGTGTGGGAGGAGGGTGGGTGCTCTGGTGGGAAGGTGTGAGGAGGGGAGGAAAGCGAGCTAGGCCCTTGTTGTGAGTGTGGCCGAAGCATGTGAAGGTGGAATGGGATGAGGCATTGCGCCGCGTGGTGGCCGTGTGGAGTGGTTAGGAAGGGGTTGGAGGAGGGTGGCCAGGCAGGTGGTCAAGTGTGAGGAGGTCATTGGTGATTTGGAGGAAGTGAGGGAAAGGAGGCCGGGAGTGGTTGTGGGAGAGGTGTATGGATGGTAGGGCGAAAAGAGTGGGGGCCTTTTTGCTGTTTGCGGGGGTCTATGCATGTTAGTCAGGTGTGGGAGGAGGGTGGGTGCTCTGGTGGGAAGGTGTGAGGAGGGGAGGAAAGCGAGCTAGGCCCTTGTTGTGAGTGTGGCCGAAGCATGTGAAGGTGGAATGGGATGAGGCATTGCGCCGCCTGGTGGCCGTGTGGAGTGGTTAGGAAGGGGTTGGAGGAGGGTGGCCAGGCAGGTGGTCAAGTGTGAGGAGGTCATTGGTGATTTGGAGGAGGTGAGGGAAAGGAGGACGGGAGTGGTAGTGGGAGAGCCGTGTGCATGGCAGGGCCAAAAAGGTGGGCGCCTTGTTGCTGTTTGTGGGGACCTGTGCATGTTAGTCAGGTGTGGGAGGAGGGTGGGTGCTCTGGTGGGAAGGTGTGAGGAGGGGAGGAAAGCGAGCTAGGCCCTTGTTGTGAGTGTGGCCGAAGCATGTGAAGGTGGAATGGGATGAGGCATTGCACCGCCTGGTGGCCGTGTGGAGTGGTTAGGAAGGGGTTGGAGGAGGGTGGCCAGGCAGGTGGTCAAGTGTGAGGAGGTCAGTGGTGATTTGGAGGAGGTGAGGGAAAGGAGGCCGGGAGTGGTTGTGGGAGAGCCGTGTGCATGGTAGAGCCAAAAATGTAGGCGCCCGCCTTGCAGCTCTTTGTGGGGGCCTGTAGATGTTAGTCAGGTGTGGGAGGAGGGTGGGTGCTCTGGTGGGAAGGTGTGAGGAGGGGAGGAAAGCGAGCTAGGCCCTTGTTGTGAGTGTGGCCGAAGCATGTGAAGGTGGAATGGGATGAGGCATTGCGCCGCGTGGTGGCCGTGTGGAGTGGTTAGGAAGGGGTTGGAGGAGGGTGGCCAGGCAGGTGGTCAAGTGTGAGGAGGTCATTGGTGATTTGGAGGAGGTGAGGGAAAGGAGGACGGGAGTGGTAGTGGGAGAGCCGTGTGCATGGCAGGGCCAAAAAGGTGGGCGCCTTGTTGCTGTTTGTGGGGACCTGTGCATGTTAGTCAGGTGTGGGAGGAGGGTGGGTGCTCTGGTGGGAAGGTGTGAGGAGGGGAGGAAAGCGAGCTAGGCCCTTGTTGTGAGTGTGGCCGAAGCATGTGAAGGTGGAATGGGATGAGGCATTGCGCCGCGTGGTGGCCGTGTGGAGTGGTTAGGAAGGGGTTGGAGGAGGGTGGCCAGGCAGGTGGTCAAGTGTGAGGAGGTCATTGGTGATTTGGAGGAGGTGAGGGAAAGGAGGACGGGAGTGGTAGTGGGAGAGCCGTGTGCATGGCAGGGCCAAAAAGGTAGGCGCCTTGTTGCTGTTTGTGGGGACCTGTGCATGTTAGTCAGGTGTGGAAGGAGGGTGGGTGCTCTGGTGGGAAGGTGTGAGGAGGGGAGGAAAGCGAGCTAGGCCCTTGTTGTGAGTGTGGCCGAAGCATGTGAAGGTGGAATGGGATGAGGCATTGCACCGCCTGTTGGCCGTGTGGAGTGGTTAGGAAGGGGTTGGAGGAGGGTGGCCAGGTGGGTGGGCAAGTGTGAGGAGGTCAGTGGTGATTTGGAGGAGGTGAGGGAAAGGAGGCCGGGAGTGGTAGTGGGAGAGCCGTGTGCATGGCAGGGCCAAAAAGGTGGGCGACCGCCTTGCAGCTCTTTGTGGGGACCTGTGCATGTTAGTCAGGTGTGGGAGGAGGGTGGGTGCTCTGGTGGGAAGGTGTGAGGAGGGGAGGAAAGCGAGCTAGGCCCTTGTTGTGAGTGTGGCCGAAGCATGTGAAGGTGGAATGGGATGAGGCATTGCGCCGCGTGGTGGCCGTGTGGAGTGGTTAGGAAGGGGTTGGAGGAGGGTGGCCAGGCAGGTGGTCAAGTGTGAGGAGGTCATTGGTGATTTGGAGGAGGTGAGGGAAAGGAGGCCGGGAGTGGTTGTGGGAGAGCCGTGTGCATGGCAGGGCCAAAAAGGTAGGCGCCTTGCATCTCTTTGTGGGGACCTGTGCATGTTAGTCAGGTGTGGGAGGAGGGTGGGTGCTCTGGTGGGAAGGTGTGAGGAGGGGAGGAAAGCGAGCTAGGCCCTTGTTGTGAGTGTGGCTGAAGCATGTGAAGGTGGAATGGGATGAGGCATTGCGCCGCGTGGTGGCCGTGTGGAGTGGTTAGGAAGGGGTTGGAGGAGGGTGGCCAGGCAGGTGGTCAAGTGTGAGGAGGTCAGTGGTGATTTGGAGGAGGTGAGGGAAAGGAGGCCGGGAGTGGTTGTGGGAGAGGTGTATGGATGGTAGGGCGAAAAGATTGGGGGCCTTTTTGCTGTTTGCGGGGGTCTATGCATGTTAGTCAGGTGTGGGAGGAGGGTGGGTGCTCTGGTGGGAAGGTGTGAGGAGGGGAGGAAAGCGAGCTAGGCCCTTGTTGTGAGTGTGGCCGAAGCATGTGAAGGTGGAATGGGATGAGGCATTGCGCCGCGTGGTGGCCATGTGGAGTGGTTAGGAAGGGGTTGGAGGAGGGTGGCCAGGCAGGTGGTAAAGTGTGAGGAGGTCATTGGTGATTTGGAGGAGGTGAGGGAAAGGAGGCCGGGAGTGGTAGTGGGAGAGCCGTGTGCATGGCAGGGCCAAAAAGGTAGGCGCCTTGCAGCTCTTTGTGGGGACCTGTGCATGTTAGTCAAGTGTGGAAGGAGGGTGGGTGCTCTGGTGGGAAGGTGTGAGGAGGGGAGGAAAGCGAGCTAGGCCCTTGTTGTGAGTGTGGCCTAGACCATGTGAAGGTGGAATGGGATGAGGCATTGCGCCGCCTGGTGGCCGTGTGGAGTGGTTAGGAAGGGGTTGGAGGAGGGTGGCCAGGCAGGTGGTCAAGTGTGAGGAGGTCATTGGTGATTTGGAGGAGGTGAGGGAAAGGAGGACGGGAGTGGTAGTGGGAGAGCCGTGTGCATGGCAGGGCCAAAAAGGTAGGCGCCTTGTTGCTGTTTGTGGGGACCTGTGCATGTTAGTCAGGTGTGGAAGGAGGGTGGGTGCTCTGGTGGGAAGGTGTGAGGAGGGGAGGAAAGCGAGCTAGGCCCTTGTTGTGAGTGTGGCCGAAGCATGTGAAGGTGGAATGGGATGAGGCATTGCACCGCCTGTTGGCCGTGTGGAGTGGTTAGGAAGGGGTTGGAGGAGGGTGGCCAGGTGGGTGGGCAAGTGTGAGGAGGTCAGTGGTGATTTGGAGGAGGTGAGGGAAAGGAGGCCGGGAGTGGTAGTGGGAGAGCCGTGTGCATGGCAGGGCCAAAAAGGTGGGCGACCGCCTTGCAGCTCTTTGTGGGGACCTGTGCATGTTAGTCAGGTGTGGGAGGAGGGTGGGTGCTCTGGTGGGAAGGTGTGAGGAGGGGAGGAAAGCGAGCTAGGCCCTTGTTGTGAGTGTGGCCGAAGCATGTGAAGGTGGAATGGGATGAGGCATTGCGCCGCGTGGTGGCCGTGTGGAGTGGTTAGGAAGGGGTTGGAGGAGGGTGGCCAGGCAGGTGGTCAAGTGTGAGGAGGTCAGTGGTGATTTGGAGGAGGTGAGGGAAAGGAGGCCGGGAGTGGTAGTGGGAGAGCCGTGTGCATGGCAGGGCCAAAAAGGTAGGCGCCTTGTTGCTGTTTGCGGGGGACTATGCATGTTAGTCAGGTGTGGGAGGAGGGTGGGTGCTCTGGTGGGAAGGTGTGAGGAGGGGAGGAAAGCGAGCTAGGCCCTTGTTGTGAGTGTGGCCGAAGCATGTGAAGGTGGAATGGGATGAGGCATTGCGCCGCGTGGTGGCCGTGTGGAGTGGTTAGGAAGGGGTTGGAGGAGGGTGGCCAGGCAGGTGGTCAAGTGTGAGGAGGTCAGTGGTGATTTGGAGGAGGTGAGGGAAAGGAGGACGGGAGTGGTAGTGGGAGAGCTGTGTGCATGGCAGGGCCAAAAAGGTGGGCGCCCGCCTTGCAGCTCTTTGTGGGGCCCTGTGCATGTTAGTCAGGTGTGGGAGGAGGGTGGGTGCTCTGGTGGGAAGGTGTGAGGAGGGGAGGAAAGCGAGCTAGGCCCTTGTTGTGAGTGTGGCCGAAGCATGTGAAGGTGGAATGGGATGAGGCATTGCGCCGCGTGGTGGCCGTGTGGAGTGGTTAGGAAGGGGTTGGAGGAGGGTGGCCAGGCAGGTGGTCAAGTGTGAGGAGGTCAGTGGTGATTTGGAGGAGGTGAGGGAAAGGAGGCCGGGAGTGGTTGTGGGAGAGCCGTGTGCATGGCAGGGCCAAAAAGGTAGGCGCCTTGCATCTCTTTGTGGGGACCTGTGCATGTTAGTCAGGTGTGGGAGGAGGGTGGGTGCTCTGGTGGGAAGGTGTGAGGAGGGGAGGAAAGCGAGCTAGGCCCTTGTTGTGAGTGTGGCCAAAGCATGTGAAGGTGGAATGGGATGAGGCATTGCGCCGCGTGGTGGCCGTGTGGAGTGGTTAGGAAGGGGTTGGAGGAGGGTGGCCAGACAGGTGGTCAAGTGTGAGGAGGTCATTGGTGATTTGGAGGAGGTGAGGGAAAGGAGGACGGGAGTGGTAGTGGGAGAGCCGTGTGCATGGCAGGGCCAAAAAGGTGGGCGCCTTGTTGCTGTTTGTGGGGACCTGTGCATGTTAGTCAGGTGTGGGAGGAGGGTGGGTGCTCTGGTGGGAAGGTGTGAGGAGGGGAGGAAAGCGAGCTAGGCCCTTGTTGTGAGTGTGGCCGAAGCATGTGAAGGTGGAATGGGATGAGGCATTGCACCACCTGGTGGCCGTGTGGAGTGGTTAGGAAGGGGTTGGAGGAGGGTGGCCAGGCAGGTGGTCAAGTGTGAGGAGGTCATTGGTGATTTGGAGGAGGTGAGGGAAAGGAGGACGGGAGTGGTAGTGGGAGAGCCGTGTGCATGGCAGGGCCAAAAAGGTAGGCGCCCGCCTTGCAGCTCTTTGTGGGGGCCTGTAGATGTTAGTCAGGTGTGGGAGGAGGGTGGGTGCTCTGGTGGGAAGGTGTGAGGAGGGGAGGAAAGCGAGCTAGGCCCTTGTTGTGAGTGTGGCCGAAGCATGTGAAGGTGGAATGGGATGAGGCATTGCACCACCTGGTGGCCGTGTGGAGTGGTTAGGAAGGGGTTGGAGGAGGGTGGCCAGGCAGGTGGTCAAGTGTGAGGAGGTCATTGGTGATTTGGAGGAGGTGAGGGAAAGGAGGACGGGAGTGGTTGTGGGAGAGCCGTGTGCATGGCAGGGCCAAAAAGGTAGGCGCCCGCCTTGCAGCTCTTTGTGGGGGCCTGTAGATGTTAGTCAGGTGTGGGAGGAGGGTGGGTGCTCTGGTGGGAAGGTGTGAGGAGGGGAGGAAAGCGAGCTAGGCCCTTGTTGTGAGTGTGGCCGAAGCATGTGAAGGTGGAATGGGATGAGGCATTGCACCGCCTGGTGGCCGCGTGGAGTGGTTAGGAAGGGGTTGGAGGAGGGTGGCCAGGCAGGTGGTCAAGTGTGAGGAGGTCAGTGGTGATTTGGAGGAGGTGAGGGAAAGGAGGACGGGAGTGGTAGTGGGAGAGCCGTGTGCATGGCAGGGCCAAAAAGGTGGGCGCCTTGCAGCTCTTTGTGGGGACCTGTGCATGTTAGTCAGGTGTGGGAGGAGGGTGGGTGCTCTGGTGGGAAGGTGTGAGGAGGGGAGGAAAGCGAGCTAGGCCCTTGTTGTGAGTGTGGCCGAAGCATGTGAAGGTGGAATGGGATGAGGCATTGCGCCGCGTGGTGGCCGTGTGGAGTGGTTAGGAAGGGGTTGGAGGAGGGTGGCCAGGCAGGTGGTCAAGTGTGAGGAGGTCAGTGGTGATTTGGAGGAGGTGAGGGAAAGGAGGACGGGAGTGGTAGTGGGAGAGCTGTGTGCATGGCAGGGCCAAAAAGGTGGGCGCCCGCCTTGCAGCTCTTTGTGGGGCCCTGTGCATGTTAGTCAGGTGTGGGAGGAGGGTGGGTGCTCTGGTGGGAAGGTGTGAGGAGGGGAGGAAAGCGAGCTAGGCCCTTGTTGTGAGTGTGGCCGAAGCATGTGAAGGTGGAATGGGATGAGGCATTGCGCCGCGTGGTGGCCGTGTGGAGTGGTTAGGAAGGGGTTGGAGGAGGGTGGCCAGGCAGGTGGTCAAGTGTGAGGAGGTCATTGGTGATTTGGAGGAGGTGAGGGAAAGGAGGACGGGAGTGGTAGTGGGAGAGCCGTGTGCATGGCAGGGCCAAAAAGGTGGGCGCCTTGCAGCTCTTTGTGGGGACCTGTGCATGTTAGTCAGGTGTGGGAGGAGGGTGGGTGCTCTGGTGGGAAGGTGTGAGGAGGGGAGGAAAGCGAGCTAGGCCCTTGTTGTGAGTGTGGCCGAAGCATGTGAAGGTGGAATGGGATGAGGCATTGCGCCGCGTGGTGGCCGTGTGGAGTGGTTAGGAAGGGGTTGGAGGAGGGTGGCCAGGCAGGTGGTCAAGTGTGAGGAGGTCATTGGTGATTTGGAGGAGGTGAGGGAAAGGAGGCCGGGAGTGGTTGTGGGAGAGCCGTGTGCATGGCAGGGCCAAAAAGGTAGGCGCCCGCCTTGCAGCTCTTTGTGGGGGCCTGTAGATGTTAGTCAGGTGTGGGAGGAGGGTGGGTGCTCTGGTGGGAAGGTGTGAGGAGGGGAGGAAAGCGAGCTAGGCCCTTGTTGTGAGTGTGGCCGAAGCATGTGAAGGTGGAATGGGATGAGGCATTGCACCGCCTGGTGGCCGTGTGGAGTGGTTAGGAAGGGGTTGGAGGAGGGTGGCCAGGCAGGTGGTCAAGTGTGAGGAGGTCATTGGTGATTTGGAGGAGGTGAGGGAAAGGAGGACGGGAGTGGTAGTGGGAGAGCCGTGTGCATGGCAGGGCCAAAAAGGTGGGCGCCTTGCAGCTCTTTGTGGGGACCTGTGCATGTTAGTCAGGTGTGGGAGGAGGGTGGGTGCTCTGGTGGGAAGGTGTGAGGAGGGGAGGAAAGCGAGCTAGGCCCTTGTTGTGAGTGTGGCCGAAGCATGTGAAGGTGGAATGGGATGAGGCATTGCACCACCTGGTGGCCGTGTGGAGTGGTTAGGAAGGGGTTGGAGGAGGGTGGCCAGGCAGGTGGTCAAGTGTGAGGAGGTCAGTGGTGATTTGGAGGAGGTGAGGGAAAGGAGGCCGGGAGTGGTAGTGGGAGAGCCGTGTGCATGGCAGGGCCAAAAAGGTGGGCGCCCGCCTTGCAGCTCTTTGTGGGGACCTGTGCATGTTAGTCAGGTGTGGGAGGAGGGTGGGTGCTCTGGTGGGAAGGTGTGAGGAGGGGAGGAAAGCGAGCTAGGCCCTTGTTGTGAGTGTGGCCTAGACCATGTGAAGGTGGAATGGGATGAGGCATTGCGCCGCGTGGTGGCCGTGTGGAGTGGTTAGGAAGGGGTTGGAGGAGGGTGGCCAGGCAGGTGGTCAAGTGTGAGGAGGTCATTGGTGATTTGGAGGAGGTGAGGGAAAGGAGGACGGGAGTGGTAGTGGGAGAGCCGTGTGCATGGCAGGGCCAAAAAGGTGGGCGCCCGCCTTGCAGCTCTTTGTGGGGACCTGTGCATGTTAGTCAGGTGTGGGAGGAGGGTGGGTGCTCTGGTGGGAAGGTGTGAGGAGGGGAGGAAAGCGAGCTAGGCCCTTGTTGTGAGTGTGGCCGAAGCATGTGAAGGTGGAATGGGATGAGGCATTGCGCCGCGTGGTGGCCGTGTGGAGTGGTTAGGAAGGGGTTGGAGGAGGGTGGCCAGGCAGGTGGTCAAGTGTGAGGAGGTCATTGGTGATTTGGAGGAGGTGAGGGAAAGGAGGACGGGAGTGGTAGTGGGAGAGCCGTGTGCATGGCAGGGCCAAAAAGGTGGGCGCCCGCCTTGCAGCTCTTTGTGGGGCCCTGTGCATGTTAGTCAGGTGTGGGAGGAGGGTGGGTGCTCTGGTGGGAAGGTGTGAGGAGGGGAGGAAAGCGAGCTAGGCCCTTGTTGTGAGTGTGGCTGAAGCATGTGAAGGTGGAATGGGATGAGGCATTGCGCCGCGTGGTGGCCGTGTGGAGTGGTTAGGAAGGGGTTGGAGGAGGGTGGCCAGGCAGGTTGTCAAGTGTGAGGAGGTCAGTGGTGATTTGGAGGAGGTGAGGGAAAGGAGGCCGGGAGTGGTAGTGGGAGAGCCGTGTGCATGGCAGGGCCAAAAAGGTAGGCGCCTTGCAGCTCTTTGTGGGGACCTGTGCATGTTAGTCAGGTGTGGGAGGAGGGTGGGTGCTCTGGTGGGAAGGTGTGAGGAGGGGAGGAAAGCGAGCTAGGCCCTTGTTGTGAGTGTGGCCTAGACCATGTGAAGGTGGAATGGGATGAGGCATTGCGCCGCCTGGTGGCCGTGTGGAGTGGTTAGGAAGGGGTTGGAGGAGGGTGGCCAGGCAGGTGGTCAAGTGTGAGGAGGTCAGTGGTGATTTGGAGGAGGTGAGGGAAAGGAGGCCGGGAGTGGTAGTGGGAGAGCCGTGTGCATGGCAGGGCCAAAAAGGTGGGCGCCCGCCTTGCAGCTCTTTGTGGGGACCTGTGCATGTTAGTCAGGTGTGGGAGGAGGGTGGGTGCTCTGGTGGGAAGGTGTGAGGAGGGGAGGAAAGCGAGCTAGGCCCTTGTTGTGAGTGTGGCCGAAGCATGTGAAGGTGGAATGGGATGAGGCATTGCACCGCCTGGTGGCCGTGTGGAGTGGTTAGGAAGGGGTTGGAGGAGGGTGGCCAGGCAGGTGGGCAAGTGTGAGGAGGTCATTGGTGATTTGGAGGAGGTGAGGGAAAGGAGGACGGGAGTGGTAGTGGGAGAGCCGTGTGCATGGCAGGGCCAAAAAGGTGGGCGCCCGCCTTGCAGCTCTTTGTGGGGCCCTGTGCATGTTAGTCAGGTGTGGGAGGAGGGTGGGTGCTCTGGTGGGAAGGTGTGAGGAGGGGAGGAAAGCGAGCTAGGCCCTTGTTGTGAGTGTGGCTGAAGCATGTGAATGTGGAATGGGATGAGGCATTGCGCCGCGTGGTGGCCGTGTGGAGTGGTTAGGAAGGGGTTGGAGGAGGGTGGCCAGGCAGGTTGTCAAGTGTGAGGAGGTCATTGGTGATTTGGAGGAGGTGAGGGAAAGGAGGCCGGGAGTGGTTGTGGGAGAGCCGTGTGCATGGCAGGGCCAAAAAGGTAGGCGCCCGCCTTGCAGCTCTTTGTGGGGGCCTGTAGATGTTAGTCAGGTGTGGGAGGAGGGTGGGTGCTCTGGTGGGAAGGTGTGAGGAGGGGAGGAAAGCGAGCTAGGCCCTTGTTGTGAGTGTGGCCGAAGCATGTGAAGGTGGAATGGGATGAGGCATTGCGCTGCCTGGTGGCCGTGTGGAGTGGTTAGGAAGGGGTTGGAGGAGGGTGGCCAGGCAGGTGGTCAAGTGTGAGGAGGTCATTGGTGATTTGGAGGAAGTGAGGGAAAGGAGGCCGGGAGTGGTTGTGGGAGAGGTGTATGGATGGTAGGGCGAAAAGAGTGGGGGCCTTGTTGCTGTTTGCGGGGGTCTATGCATGTTAGTCAGGTGTGGGAGGAGGGTGGGTGCTCTGGTGGGAAGGTGTGAGGAGGGGAGGAAAGCGAGCTAGGCCCTTGTTGTGAGTGTGGCCGAAGCATGTGAAGGTGGAATGGGATGAGGCATTGCGCCGCGTGGTGGCCGTGTGGAGTGGTTAGGAAGGGGTTGGAGGAGGGTGGCCAGGCAGGTGGTCAAGTGTGAGGAGGTCATTGGTGATTTGGAGGAAGTGAGGGAAAGGAGGCCGGGAGTGGTTGTGGGAGAGGTGTATGGATGGTAGGGCGAAAAGAGTGGGGGCCTTTTTGCTGTTTGTGGGGACCTGTGCATGTTAGTCAGGTGTGGGAGGAGGGTGGGTGCTCTGGTGGGAAGGTGTGAGGAGGGGAGGAAAGCGAGCTAGGCCCTTGTTGTGAGTGTGGCCGAAGCATGTGAAGGTGGAATGGGATGAGGCATTGCGCCGCGTGGTGGCCATGTGGAGTGGTTAGGAAGGGGTTGGAGGAGGGTGGCCAGGCAGGTGGTCAAGTGTGAGGAGGTCATTGGTGATTTGGAGGAGGTGAGGGAAAGGAGGCCGGGAGTGGTAGTGGGAGAGCCGTGTGCATGGCAGGGCCAAAAAGGTAGGCGCCTTGCAGCTCTTTGTGGGGACCTGTGCATGTTAGTCAGGTGTGGGAGGAGGGTGGGTGCTCTGTTGGGAAGGTGTGAGGAGGGGAGGAAAGCGAGCTAGGCCCTTGTTGTGAGTGTGGCCTAGACCATGTGAAGGTGGAATGGGATGAGGCATTGCGCCGCGTGGTGGCCGTGTGGAGTGGTTAGGAAGGGGTTGGAGGAGGGTGGCCAGGCAGGTGGTCAAGTGTGAGGAGGTCATTGGTGATTTGGAGGAGGTGAGGGAAAGGAGGCCGGGAGTGGTAGTGGGAGAGCCGTGTGCATGGCAGGGCCAAAAAGGTGGGCGCCCGCCTTGCAGCTCTTTGTGGGGACCTGTGCATGTTAGTCAGGTGTGGGAGGAGGGTGGGTGCTCTGGTGGGAAGGTGTGAGGAGGGGAGGAAAGCGAGCTAGGCCCTTGTTGTGAGTGTGGCCTAGACCATGTGAAGGTGGAATGGTATGAGGCATTGCGGCGCGTGGTGGCCGTGTGGAGTGGTTAGGAAGGGGTTGGAGGAGGGTGGCCAGGCAGGTTGTCAAGTGTGAGGAGGTCATTGGTGATTTGGAGGAGGTGAGGGAAAGGAGGCCGGGAGTGGTAGTGGGAGAGCCGTGTGCATGGCAGGGCCAAAAAGGTAGGCGCCTTGCAGCTCTTTGTGGGGACCTGTGCATGTTAGTCAAGTGTGGAAGGAGGGTGGGTGCTCTGGTGGGAAGGTGTGAGGAGGGGAGGAAAGCGAGCTAGGCCCTTGTTGTGAGTGTGGCCTAGACCATGTGAAGGTGGAATGGGATGAGGCATTGCGCCGCCTGGTGGCCGTGTGGAGTGGTTAGGAAGGGGTTGGAGGAGGGTGGCCAGGCAGGTGGTCAAGTGTGAGGAGGTCATTGGTGATTTGGAGGAGGTGAGGGAAAGGAGGACGGGAGTGGTAGTGGGAGAGCCGTGTGCATGGCAGGGCCAAAAAGGTAGGCGCCTTGTTGCTGTTTGTGGGGACCTGTGCATGTTAGTCAGGTGTGGAAGGAGGGTGGGTGCTCTGGTGGGAAGGTGTGAGGAGGGGAGGAAAGCGAGCTAGGCCCTTGTTGTGAGTGTGGCCGAAGCATGTGAAGGTGGAATGGGATGAGGCATTGCACCACCTGGTGGCCGTGTGGAGTGGTTAGGAAGGGGTTGGAGGAGGGTGGCCAGGTGGGTGGGCAAGTGTGAGGAGGTCAGTGGTGATTTGGAGGAGGTGAGGGAAAGGAGGCCGGGAGTGGTAGTGGGAGAGCCGTGTGCATGGCAGGGCCAAAAAGGTGGGCGACCGCCTTGCAGCTCTTTGTGGGGACCTGTGCATGTTAGTCAGGTGTGGGAGGAGGGTGGGTGCTCTGGTGGGAAGGTGTGAGGAGGGGAGGAAAGCGAGCTAGGCCCTTGTTGTGAGTGTGGCCGAAGCATGTGAAGGTGGAATGGGATGAGGCATTGCGCCGCCTGGTGGCTGTGTGGAGTGGTTAGGAAGGGGTTGGAGGAGGGTGGCCAGGCAGGTGGTCAAGTGTGAGGAGGTCATTGGTGATTTGGAGGAGGTGAGGGAAAGGAGGACGGGAGTGGTAGTGGGAGAGCCGTGTGCATGGCAGGGCCAAAAAGGTGGGCGCCTTGCATCTCTTTGTGGGGACCTGTGCATGTTAGTCAGGTGTGGGAGGAGGGTGGGTGCTCTGGTGGGAAGGTGTGAGGAGGGGAGGAAAGCGAGCTAGGCCCTTGTTGTGAGTGTGGCCGAAGCATGTGAAGGTGGAATGGGATGAGGCATTGCGCCGCGTGGTGGCCGTGTGGAGTGGTTAGGAAGGGGTTGGAGGAGGGTGGCCAGGCAGGTGGTCAAGTGTGAGGAGGTCAGTGGTGATTTGGAGGAGGTGAGGGAAAGGAGGACGGGAGTGGTAGTGGGAGAGCTGTGTGCATGGCAGGGCCAAAAAGGTGGGCGCCCGCCTTGCAGCTCTTTGTGGGGCCCTGTGCATGTTAGTCAGGTGTGGGAGGAGGGTGGGTGCTCTGGTGGGAAGGTGTGAGGAGGGGAGGAAAGCGAGCTAGGCCCTTGTTGTGAGTGTGGCCGAAGCATGTGAAGGTGGAATGGGATGAGGCATTGCGCCGCGTGGTGGCCGTGTGGAGTGGTTAGGAAGGGGTTGGAGGAGGGTGGCCAGGCAGGTGGTCAAGTGTGAGGAGGTCATTGGTGATTTGGAGGAGGTGAGGGAAAGGAGGCCGGGAGTGGTTGTGGGAGAGCCGTGTGCATGGCAGGGCCAAAAAGGTAGGCGCCTTGCATCTCTTTGTGGGGACCTGTGCATGTTAGTCAGGTGTGGGAGGAGGGTGGGTGCTCTGGTGGGAAGGTGTGAGGAGGGGAGGAAAGCGAGCTAGGCCCTTGTTGTGAGTGTGGCTGAAGCATGTGAAGGTGGAATGGGATGAGGCATTGCGCCGCGTGGTGGCCGTGTGGAGTGGTTAGGAAGGGGTTGGAGGAGGGTGGCCAGACAGGTGGTCAAGTGTGAGGAGGTCATTGGTGATTTGGAGGAGGTGAGGGAAAGGAGGACGGGAGTGGTAGTGGGAGAGCCGTGTGCATGGCAGGGCCAAAAAGGTGGGCGCCTTGTTGCTGTTTGTGGGGACCTGTGCATGTTAGTCAGGTGTGGGAGGAGGGTGGGTGCTCTGGTGGGAAGGTGTGAGGAGGGGAGGAAAGCGAGCTAGGCCCTTGTTGTGAGTGTGGCCGAAGCATGTGAAGGTGGAATGGGATGAGGCATTGCGCCGCGTGGTGGCCGTGTGGAGTGGTTAGGAAGGGGTTGGAGGAGGGTGGCCAGGCAGGTGGTCAAGTGTGAGGAGGTCATTGGTGATTTGGAGGAGGTGAGGGAAAGGAGGACGGGAGTGGTAGTGGGAGAGCCGTGTGCATGGCAGGGCCAAAAAGGTAGGCGCCCGCCTTGCAGCTCTTTGTGGGGGCCTGTAGATGTTAGTCAGGTGTGGGAGGAGGGTGGGTGCTCTGGTGGGAAGGTGTGAGGAGGGGAGGAAAGCGAGCTAGGCCCTTGTTGTGAGTGTGGCCGAAGCATGTGAAGGTGGAATGGGATGAGGCATTGCGCCGCGTGGTGGCCGTGTGGAGTGGTTAGGAAGGGGTTGGAGGAGGGTGGCCAGGCAGGTGGTCAAGTGTGAGGAGGTCATTGGTGATTTGGAGGAGGTGAGGGAAAGGAGGACGGGAGTGGTTGTGGGAGAGCCGTGTGCATGGCAGGGCCAAAAAGGTGGGCGCCCGCCTTGCAGCTCTTTGTGGGGGCCTGTAGATGTTAGTCAGGTGTGGGAGGAGGGTGGGTGCTCTGGTGGGAAGGTGTGAGGAGGGGAGGAAAGCGAGCTAGGCCCTTGTTGTGAGTGTGGCCGAAGCATGTGAAGGTGGAATGGGATGAGGCATTGCGCCGCCTGGTGGCCGTGTGGAGTGGTTAGGAAGGGGTTGGAGGAGGGTGGCCAGGCAGGTGGTCAAGTGTGAGGAGGTCAGTGGTGATTTGGAGGAGGTGAGGGAAAGGAGGACGGGAGTGGTAGTGGGAGAGCCGTGTGCATGGCAGGGCCAAAAAGGTGGGCGCCTTGCAGCTCTTTGTGGGGACCTGTGCATGTTAGTCAGGTGTGGGAGGAGGGTGGGTGCTCTGGTGGGAAGGTGTGAGGAGGGGAGGAAAGCGAGCTAGGCCCTTGTTGTGAGTGTGGCCGAAGCATGTGAAGGTGGAATGGGATGAGGCATTGCGCCGCGTGGTGGCCGTGTGGAGTGGTTAGGAAGGGGTTGGAGGAGGGTGGCCAGGCAGGTGGGCAAGTGTGAGGAGGTCATTGGTGATTTGGAGGAGGTGAGGGAAAGGAGGACGGGAGTGGTAGTGGGAGAGCTGTGTGCATGGCAGGGCCAAAAAGGTGGGCGCCCGCCTTGCAGCTCTTTGTGGGGCCCTGTGCATGTTAGTCAGGTGTGGGAGGAGGGTGGGTGCTCTGGTGGGAAGGTGTGAGGAGGGGAGGAAAGCGAGCTAGGCCCTTGTTGTGAGTGTGGCCGAAGCATGTGAAGGTGGAATGGGATGAGGCATTGCGCCGCGTGGTGGCCGTGTGGAGTGGTTAGGAAGGGGTTGGAGGAGGGTGGCCAGGCAGGTGGTCAAGTGTGAGGAGGTCATTGGTGATTTGGAGGAGGTGAGGGAAAGGAGGCCGGGAGTGGTTGTGGGAGAGCCGTGTGCATGGCAGGGCCAAAAAGGTAGGCGCCTTGCATCTCTTTGTGGGGACCTGTGCATGTTAGTCAGGTGTGGGAGGAGGGTGGGTGCTCTGGTGGGAAGGTGTGAGGAGGGGAGGAAAGCGAGCTAGGCCCTTGTTGTGAGTGTGGCTGAAGCATGTGAAGGTGGAATGGGATGAGGCATTGCGCCGCGTGGTGGCCGTGTGGAGTGGTTAGGAAGGGGTTGGAGGAGGGTGGCCAGACAGGTGGTCAAGTGTGAGGAGGTCATTGGTGATTTGGAGGAGGTGAGGGAAAGGAGGACGGGAGTGGTAGTGGGAGAGCCGTGTGCATGGCAGGGCCAAAAAGGTGGGCGCCTTGCAGCTCTTTGTGGGGACCTGTGCATGTTAGTCAGGTGTGGGAGGAGGGTGGGTGCTCTGGTGGGAAGGTGTGAGGAGGGGAGGAAAGCGAGTTAGGCCCTTGTTGTGAGTGTGGCCGAAGCATGTGAAGGTGGAATGGGATGAGGCATTGCGCCGCGTGGTGGCCGTGTGGAGTGGTTAGGAAGGGGTTGGAGGAGGGTGGCCAGGCAGGTGGTCAAGTGTGAGGAGGTCATTGGTGATTTGGAGGAGGTGAGGGAAAGGAGGCCGGGAGTGGTTGTGGGAGAGCCGTGTGCATGGCAGGGCCAAAAAGGTAGGCGCCCGCCTTGCAGCTCTTTGTGGGGGCCTGTAGATGTTAGTCAGGTGTGGGAGGAGGGTGGGTGCTCTGGTGGGAAGGTGTGAGGAGGGGAGGAAAGCGAGCTAGGCCCTTGTTGTGAGTGTGGCCGAAGCATGTGAAGGTGGAATGGGATGAGGCATTGCACCGCCTGGTGGCCGTGTGGAGTGGTTAGGAAGGGGTTGGAGGAGGGTGGCCAGGCAGGTGGTCAAGTGTGAGGAGGTCATTGGTGATTTGGAGGAGGTGAGGGAAAGGAGGACGGGAGTGGTAGTGGGAGAGCCGTGTGCATGGCAGGGCCAAAAAGGTGGGCGCCTTGCAGCTCTTTGTGGGGACCTGTGCATGTTAGTCAGGTGTGGGAGGAGGGTGGGTGCTCTGGTGGGAAGGTGTGAGGAGGGGAGGAAAGCGAGCTAGGCCCTTGTTGTGAGTGTGGCCGAAGCATGTGAAGGTGGAATGGGATGAGGCATTGCACCACCTGGTGGCCGTGTGGAGTGGTTAGGAAGGGGTTGGAGGAGGGTGGCCAGGCAGGTGGTCAAGTGTGAGGAGGTCAGTGGTGATTTGGAGGAGGTGAGGGAAAGGAGGCCGGGAGTGGTAGTGGGAGAGCCGTGTGCATGGCAGGGCCAAAAAGGTGGGCGCCCGCCTTGCAGCTCTTTGTGGGGACCTGTGCATGTTAGTCAGGTGTGGGAGGAGGGTGGGTGCTCTGGTGGGAAGGTGTGAGGAGGGGAGGAAAGCGAGCTAGGCCCTTGTTGTGAGTGTGGCCTAGACCATGTGAAGGTGGAATGGGATGAGGCATTGCGCCGCCTGGTGGCCGTGTGGAGTGGTTAGGAAGGGGTTGGAGGAGGGTGGCCAGGCAGGTGGTCAAGTGTGAGGAGGTCAGTGGTGATTTGGAGGAGGTGAGGGAAAGGAGGCCGGGAGTGGTAGTGGGAGAGCCGTGTGCATGGCAGGGCCAAAAAGGTGGGCGCCCGCCTTGCAGCTCTTTGTGGGGACCTGTGCATGTTAGTCAGGTGTGGGAGGAGGGTGGGTGCTCTGGTGGGAAGGTGTGAGGAGGGGAGGAAAGCGAGCTAGGCCCTTGTTGTGAGTGTGGCCGAAGCATGTGAAGGTGGAATGGGATGAGGCATTGCGCCGCGTGGTGGCCGTGTGGAGTGGTTAGGAAGGGGTTGGAGGAGGGTGGCCAGGCAGGTGGTCAAGTGTGAGGAGGTCAGTGGTGATTTGGAGGAGGTGAGGGAAAGGAGGACGGGAGTGGTAGTGGGAGAGCCGTGTGCATGGCAGGGCCAAAAAGGTGGGCGCCTTGCAGCTCTTTGTGGGGACCTGTGCATGTTAGTCAGGTGTGGGAGGAGGGTGGGTGCTCTGGTGGGAAGGTGTGAGGAGGGGAGGAAAGCGAGCTAGGCCCTTGTTGTGAGTGTGGCTGAAGCATGTGAAGGTGGAATGGGATGAGGCATTGCGCCGCGTGGTGGCCGTGTGGAGTGGTTAGGAAGGGGTTGGAGGAGGGTGGCCAGGCAGGTTGTCAAGTGTGAGGAGGTCATTGGTGATTTGGAGGAGGTGAGGGAAAGGAGGCCGGGAGTGGTTGTGGGAGAGCCGTGTGGATGTCAGGGCCAAAAAGGTAGGCGCCCGCCTTGCAGCTCTTTGTGGGGGCCTGTAGATGTTAGTCAGGTGTGGGAGGAGGGTGGGTGCTCTGGTGGGAAGGTGTGAGGAGGGGAGGAAAGCGAGCTAGGCCCTTGTTGTGAGTGTGGCCGAAGCATGTGAAGGTGGAAAGGGATGAGGCATTGCGCTGCCTGGTGGCCGTGTGGAGTGGTTAGGAAGGGGTTGGAGGAGGGTGGCCAGGCAGGTGGTCAAGTGTGAGGAGGTCATTGGTGATTTGGAGGAAGTGAGGGAAAGGAGGCCGGGAGTGGTTGTGGGAGAGGTGTATGGATGGTAGGGCGAAAAGAGTGGGGGCCTTGTTGCTGTTTGCGGGGGTCTATGCATGTTAGTCAGGTGTGGGAGGAGGGTGGGTGCTCTGGTGGGAAGGTGTGAGGAGGGGAGGAAAGCGAGCTAGGCCCTTGTTGTGAGTGTGGCCGAAGCATGTGAAGGTGGAATGGGATGAGGCATTGCGCCGCGTGGTGGCCGTGTGGAGTGGTTAGGAAGGGGTTGGAGGAGGGTGGCCAGGCAGGTGGTCAAGTGTGAGGAGGTCATTGGTGATTTGGAGGAAGTGAGGGAAAGGAGGCCGGGAGTGGTTGTGGGAGAGGTGTATGGATGGTAGGGCGAAAAGAGTGGGGGCCTTTTTGCTGTTTGTGGGGACCTGTGCATGTTAGTCAGGTGTGGGAGGAGGGTGGGTGCTCTGGTGGGAAGGTGTGAGGAGGGGAGGAAAGCGAGCTAGGCCCTTGTTGTGAGTGTGGCCGAAGCATGTGAAGGTGGAATGGGATGAGGCATTGCGCCGCGTGGTGGCCATGTGGAGTGGTTAGGAAGGGGTTGGAGGAGGGTGGCCAGGCAGGTGGTCAAGTGTGAGGAGGTCATTGGTGATTTGGAGGAGGTGAGGGAAAGGAGGCCGGGAGTGGTAGTGGGAGAGCCGTGTGCATGGCAGGGCCAAAAAGGTAGGCGCCTTGCAGCTCTTTGTGGGGACCTGTGCATGTTAGTCAAGTGTGGAAGGAGGGTGGGTGCTCTGTTGGGAAGGTGTGAGGAGGGGAGGAAAGCGAGCTAGGCCCTTGTTGTGAGTGTGGCCTAGACCATGTGAAGGTGGAATGGGATGAGGCATTGCGCCGCGTGGTGGCCGTGTGGAGTGGTTAGGAAGGGGTTGGAGGAGGGTGGCCAGGCAGGTGGTCAAGTGTGAGGAGGTCATTGGTGATTTGGAGGAGGTGAGGGAAAGGAGGCCGGGAGTGGTTGTGGGAGAGCTGTGTGCATGGCAGGGCCAAAAAGGTGGGCGCCCGCCTTGCAGCTCTTTGTGGGGCCCTGTGCATGTTAGTCAGGTGTGGGAGGAGGGTGGGTGCTCTGGTGGGAAGGTGTGAGGAGGGGAGGAAAGCGAGCTAGGCCCTTGTTGTGAGTGTGGCCGAAGCATGTGAAGGTGGAATGGGATGAGGCATTGCGCCGCGTGGTGGCCGTGTGGAGTGGTTAGGAAGGGGTTGGAGGAGGGTGGCCAGGCAGGTGGTCAAGTGTGAGGAGGTCATTGGTGATTTGGAGGAGGTGAGGGAAAGGAGGCCGGGAGTGGTTGTGGGAGAGCCGTGTGCATGGCAGGGCCAAAAAGGTAGGCGCCTTGCATCTCTTTGTGGGGACCTGTGCATGTTAGTCAGGTGTGGGAGGAGGGTGGGTGCTCTGGTGGGAAGGTGTGAGGAGGGGAGGAAAGCGAGCTAGGCCCTTGTTGTGAGTGTGGCCTAGACCATGTGAAGGTGGAATGGGATGAGGCATTGCGCCGCGTGGTGGCCGTGTGGAGTGGTTAGGAAGGGGTTGGAGGAGGGTGGCCAGACAGGTGGTCAAGTGTGAGGAGGTCATTGGTGATTTGGAGGAGGTGAGGGAAAGGAGGACGGGAGTGGTAGTGGGAGAGCCGTGTGCATGGCAGGGCCAAAAAGGTGGGCGCCTTGCAGCTCTTTGTGGGGACCTGTGCATGTTAGTCAGGTGTGGGAGGAGGGTGGGTGCTCTGGTGGGAAGGTGTGAGGAGGGGAGGAAAGCGAGCTAGGCCCTTGTTGTGAGTGTGGCCGAAGCATGTGAAGGTGGAATGGGATGAGGCATTGCACCACCTGGTGGCCGTGTGGAGTGGTTAGGAAGGGGTTGGAGGAGGGTGGCCAGGCAGGTGGTCAAGTGTGAGGAGGTCATTGGTGATTTGGAGGAGGTGAGGGAAAGGAGGCCGGGAGTGGTTGTGGGAGAGCCGTGTGCATGGCAGGGCCAAAAAGGTAGGCGCCCGCCTTGCAGCTCTTTGTGGGGGCCTGTAGATGTTAGTCAGGTGTGGGAGGAGGGTGGGTGCTCTGGTGGGAAGGTGTGAGGAGGGGAGGAAAGCGAGCTAGGCCCTTGTTGTGAGTGTGGCCGAAGCATGTGAAGGTGGAATGGGATGAGGCATTGCACCGCCTGGTGGCCGTGTGGAGTGGTTAGGAAGGGGTTGGAGGAGGGTGGCCAGGCAGGTGGTCAAGTGTGAGGAGGTCATTGGTGATTTGGAGGAGGTGAGGGAAAGGAGGACGGGAGTGGTAGTGGGAGAGCCGTGTGCATGGCAGGGCCAAAAAGGTGGGCGCCTTGCAGCTCTTTGTGGGGCCCTGTGCATGTTAGTCAGGTGTGGGAGGAGGGTGGGTGCTCTGGTGGGAAGGTGTGAGGAGGGGAGGAAAGCGAGCTAGGCCCTTGTTGTGAGTGTGGCCGAAGCATGTGAAGGTGGAATGGGATGAGGCATTGCACCACCTGGTGGCCGTGTGGAGTGGTTAGGAAGGGGTTGGAGGAGGGTGGCCAGGCAGGTGGTCAAGTGTGAGGAGGTCAGTGGTGATTTGGAGGAGGTGAGGGAAAGGAGGCCGGGAGTGGTAGTGGGAGAGCCGTGTGCATGGCAGGGCCAAAAAGGTGGGCGCCCGCCTTGCAGCTCTTTGTGGGGACCTGTGCATGTTAGTCAGGTGTGGGAGGAGGGTGGGTGCTCTGGTGGGAAGGTGTGAGGAGGGGAGGAAAGCGAGCTAGGCCCTTGTTGTGAGTGTGGCTGAAGCATGTGAAGGTGGAATGGTATGAGGCATTGCGCCGCGTGGTGGCCGTGTGGAGTGGTTAGGAAGGGGTTGGAGGAGGGTGGCCAGGCAGGTTGTCAAGTGTGAGGAGGTCAGTGGTGATTTGGAGGAGGTGAGGGAAAGGAGGACGGGAGTGGTAGTGGGAGAGCCGTGTGCATGGCAGGGCCAAAAAGGTGGGCGCCCGCCTTGCAGCTCTTTGTGGGGCCCTGTGCATGTTAGTCAGGTGTGGGAGGAGGGTGGGTGCTCTGGTGGGAAGGTGTGAGGAGGGGAGGAAAGCGAGCTAGGCCCTTGTTGTGAGTGTGGCTGAAGCATGTGAAGGTGGAATGGGATGAGGCATTGCGCCGCGTGGTGGCCGTGTGGAGTGGTTAGGAAGGGGTTGGAGGAGGGTGGCCAGGCAGGTTGTCAAGTGTGAGGAGGTCAGTGGTGATTTGGAGGAGGTGAGGGAAAGGAGGCCGGGAGTGGTAGTGGGAGAGCCGTGTGCATGGCAGGGCCAAAAAGGTAGGCGCCTTGCAGCTCTTTGTGGGGACCTGTGCATGTTAGTCAGGTGTGGGAGGAGGGTGGGTGCTCTGGTGGGAAGGTGTGAGGAGGGGAGGAAAGCGAGCTAGGCCCTTGTTGTGAGTGTGGCTGAAGCATGTGAAGGTGGAATGGGATGAGGCATTGCGCCGCGTGGTGGCCGTGTGGAGTGGTTAGGAAGGGGTTGGAGGAGGGTGGCCAGGCAGGTTGTCAAGTGTGAGGAGGTCATTGGTGATTTGGAGGAGGTGAGGGAAAGGAGGCCGGGAGTGGTTGTGGGAGAGCCGTGTGCATGGCAGGGCCAAAAAGGTAGGCGCCCGCCTTGCAGCTCTTTGTGGGGGCCTGTAGATGTTAGTCAGGTGTGGGAGGAGGGTGGGTGCTCTGGTGGGAAGGTGTGAGGAGGGGAGGAAAGCGAGCTAGGCCCTTGTTGTGAGTGTGGCCGAAGCATGTGAAGGTGGAATGGGATGAGGCATTGCGCTGCCTGGTGGCCGTGTGGAGTGGTTAGGAAGGGGTTGGAGGAGGGTGGCCAGGCAGGTGGTCAAGTGTGAGGAGGTCATTGGTGATTTGGAGGAAGTGAGGGAAAGGAGGCCGGGAGTGGTTGTGGGAGAGGTGTATGGATGGTAGGGCGAAAAGAGTGGGGGCCTTGTTGCTGTTTGCGGGGGTCTATGCATGTTAGTCAGGTGTGGGAGGAGGGTGGGTGCTCTGGTGGGAAGGTGTGAGGAGGGGAGGAAAGCGAGCTAGGCCCTTGTTGTGAGTGTGGCCGAAGCATGTGAAGGTGGAATGGGATGAGGCATTGCGCCGCGTGGTGGCCGTGTGGAGTGGTTAGGAAGGGGTTGGAGGAGGGTGGCCAGGCAGGTGGTCAAGTGTGAGGAGGTCAGTGGTGATTTGGAGGAAGTGAGGGAAAGGAGGCCGGGAGTGGTTGTGGGAGAGGTGTATGGATGGTAGGGCGAAAAGAGTGGGGGCCTTTTTGCTGTTTGTGGGGACCTGTGCATGTTAGTCAGGTGTGGGAGGAGGGTGGGTGCTCTGGTGGGAAGGTGTGAGGAGGGGAGGAAAGCGAGCTAGGCCCTTGTTGTGAGTGTGGCCGAAGCATGTGAAGGTGGAATGGGATGAGGCATTGCGCCGCGTGGTGGCCGTGTGGAGTGGTTAGGAAGGGGTTGGAGGAGGGTGGCCCGGCAGGTGGGCAAGTGTGAGGAGGTCATTGGTGATTTGGAGGAGGTGAGGGAAAGGAGGACGGGAGTGGTAGTGGGAGAGCCGTGTGCATGGCAGGGCCAAAAAGGTGGGCGCCCGCCTTGCAGCTCTTTGTGGGGACCTGTGCATGTTAGTCAGGTGTGGGAGGAGGGTGGGTGCTCTGGTGGGAAGGTGTGAGGAGGGGAGGAAAGCGAGCTAGGCCCTTGTTGTGAGTGTGGCTGAAGCATGTGAAGGTGGAATGGTATGAGGCATTGCGCCGCGTGGTGGCCGTGTGGAGTGGTTAGGAAGGGGTTGGAGGAGGGTGGCCAGGCAGGTTGTCAAGTGTGAGGAGGTCAGTGGTGATTTGGAGGAGGTGAGGGAAAGGAGGACGGGAGTGGTAGTGGGAGAGCCGTGTGCATGGCAGGGCCAAAAAGGTGGGCGCCCGCCTTGCAGCTCTTTGTGGGGCCCTGTGCATGTTAGTCAGGTGTGGGAGGAGGGTGGGTGCTCTGGTGGGAAGGTGTGAGGAGGGGAGGAAAGCGAGCTAGGCCCTTGTTGTGAGTGTGGCTGAAGCATGTGAAGGTGGAATGGGATGAGGCATTGCGCCGCGTGGTGGCCGTGTGGAGTGGTTAGGAAGGGGTTGGAGGAGGGTGGCCAGGCAGGTTGTCAAGTGTGAGGAGGTCAGTGGTGATTTGGAGGAGGTGAGGGAAAGGAGGCCGGGAGTGGTAGTGGGAGAGCCGTGTGCATGGCAGGGCCAAAAAGGTAGGCGCCTTGCAGCTCTTTGTGGGGACCTGTGCATGTTAGTCAGGTGTGGGAGGAGGGTGGGTGCTCTGGTGGGAAGGTGTGAGGAGGGGAGGAAAGCGAGCTAGGCCCTTGTTGTGAGTGTGGCTGAAGCATGTGAAGGTGGAATGGGATGAGGCATTGCGCCGCGTGGTGGCCGTGTGGAGTGGTTAGGAAGGGGTTGGAGGAGGGTGGCCAGGCAGGTTGTCAAGTGTGAGGAGGTCATTGGTGATTTGGAGGAGGTGAGGGAAAGGAGGCCGGGAGTGGTTGTGGGAGAGCCGTGTGCATGGCAGGGCCAAAAAGGTGGGCGCCCGCCTTGCAGCTCTTTGTGGGGCCCTGTGCATGTTAGTCAGGTGTGGGAGGAGGGTGGGTGCTCTGGTGGGAAGGTGTGAGGAGGGGAGGAAAGCGAGCTAGGCCCTTGTTGTGAGTGTGGCTGAAGCATGTGAAGGTGGAATGGGATGAGGCATTGCGCCGCGTGGTGGCCGTGTGGAGTGGTTAGGAAGGGGTTGGAGGAGGGTGGCCAGGCAGGTTGTCAAGTGTGAGGAGGTCAGTGGTGATTTGGAGGAGGTGAGGGAAAGGAGGCCGGGAGTGGTAGTGGGAGAGCCGTGTGCATGGCAGGGCCAAAAAGGTAGGCGCCTTGCAGCTCTTTGTGGGGACCTGTGCATGTTAGTCAGGTGTGGGAGGAGGGTGGGTGCTCTGGTGGGAAGGTGTGAGGAGGGGAGGAAAGCGAGCTAGGCCCTTGTTGTGAGTGTGGCTGAAGCATGTGAAGGTGGAATGGGATGAGGCATTGCGCCGCGTGGTGGCCGTGTGGAGTGGTTAGGAAGGGGTTGGAGGAGGGTGGCCAGGCAGGTTGTCAAGTGTGAGGAGGTCATTGGTGATTTGGAGGAGGTGAGGGAAAGGAGGCCGGGAGTGGTTGTGGGAGAGCCGTGTGCATGGCAGGGCCAAAAAGGTAGGCGCCCGCCTTGCAGCTCTTTGTGGGGGCCTGTAGATGTTAGTCAGGTGTGGGAGGAGGGTGGGTGCTCTGGTGGGAAGGTGTGAGGAGGGGAGGAAAGCGAGCTAGGCCCTTGTTGTGAGTGTGGCCGAAGCATGTGAAGGTGGAATGGGATGAGGCATTGCGCTGCCTGGTGGCCGTGTGGAGTGGTTAGGAAGGGGTTGGAGGAGGGTGGCCAGGCAGGTGGTCAAGTGTGAGGAGGTCATTGGTGATTTGGAGGAAGTGAGGGAAAGGAGGCCGGGAGTGGTTGTGGGAGAGGTGTATGGATGGTAGGGCGAAAAGAGTGGGGGCCTTGTTGCTGTTTGCGGGGGTCTATGCATGTTAGTCAGGTGTGGGAGGAGGGTGGGTGCTCTGGTGGGAAGGTGTGAGGAGGGGAGGAAAGCGAGCTAGGCCCTTGTTGTGAGTGTGGCCGAAGCATGTGAAGGTGGAATGGGATGAGGCATTGCGCCGCGTGGTGGCCGTGTGGAGTGGTTAGGAAGGGGTTGGAGGAGGGTGGCCAGGCAGGTGGTCAAGTGTGAGGAGGTCAGTGGTGATTTGGAGGAAGTGAGGGAAAGGAGGCCGGGAGTGGTTGTGGGAGAGGTGTATGGATGGTAGGGCGAAAAGAGTGGGGGCCTTTTTGCTGTTTGTGGGGACCTGTGCATGTTAGTCAGGTGTGGGAGGAGGGTGGGTGCTCTGGTGGGAAGGTGTGAGGAGGGGAGGAAAGCGAGCTAGGCCCTTGTTGTGAGTGTGGCCGAAGCATGTGAAGGTGGAATGGGATGAGGCATTGCGCCGCGTGGTGGCCGTGTGGAGTGGTTAGGAAGGGGTTGGAGGAGGGTGGCCCGGCAGGTGGGCAAGTGTGAGGAGGTCATTGGTGATTTGGAGGAGGTGAGGGAAAGGAGGACGGGAGTGGTAGTGGGAGAGCCGTGTGCATGGCAGGGCCAAAAAGGTGGGCGCCCGCCTTGCAGCTCTTTGTGGGGACCTGTGCATGTTAGTCAGGTGTGGGAGGAGGGTGGGTGCTCTGGTGGGAAGGTGTGAGGAGGGGAGGAAAGCGAGCTAGGCCCTTGTTGTGAGTGTGGCTGAAGCATGTGAAGGTGGAATGGTATGAGGCATTGCGCCGCGTGGTGGCCGTGTGGAGTGGTTAGGAAGGGGTTGGAGGAGGGTGGCCAGGCAGGTTGTCAAGTGTGAGGAGGTCAGTGGTGATTTGGAGGAGGTGAGGGAAAGGAGGACGGGAGTGGTAGTGGGAGAGCCGTGTGCATGGCAGGGCCAAAAAGGTGGGCGCCCGCCTTGCAGCTCTTTGTGGGGCCCTGTGCATGTTAGTCAGGTGTGGGAGGAGGGTGGGTGCTCTGGTGGGAAGGTGTGAGGAGGGGAGGAAAGCGAGCTAGGCCCTTGTTGTGAGTGTGGCTGAAGCATGTGAAGGTGGAATGGGATGAGGCATTGCGCCGCGTGGTGGCCGTGTGGAGTGGTTAGGAAGGGGTTGGAGGAGGGTGGCCAGGCAGGTTGTCAAGTGTGAGGAGGTCAGTGGTGATTTGGAGGAGGTGAGGGAAAGGAGGCCGGGAGTGGTAGTGGGAGAGCCGTGTGCATGGCAGGGCCAAAAAGGTAGGCGCCTTGCAGCTCTTTGTGGGGACCTGTGCATGTTAGTCAGGTGTGGGAGGAGGGTGGGTGCTCTGGTGGGAAGGTGTGAGGAGGGGAGGAAAGCGAGCTAGGCCCTTGTTGTGAGTGTGGCTGAAGCATGTGAAGGTGGAATGGGATGAGGCATTGCGCCGCGTGGTGGCCGTGTGGAGTGGTTAGGAAGGGGTTGGAGGAGGGTGGCCAGGCAGGTTGTCAAGTGTGAGGAGGTCATTGGTGATTTGGAGGAGGTGAGGGAAAGGAGGCCGGGAGTGGTTGTGGGAGAGCCGTGTGCATGGCAGGGCCAAAAAGGTAGGCGCCCGCCTTGCAGCTCTTTGTGGGGGCCTGTAGATGTTAGTCAGGTGTGGGAGGAGGGTGGGTGCTCTGGTGGGAAGGTGTGAGGAGGGGAGGAAAGCGAGCTAGGCCCTTGTTGTGAGTGTGGCCGAAGCATGTGAAGGTGGAATGGGATGAGGCATTGCGCTGCCTGGTGGCCGTGTGGAGTGGTTAGGAAGGGGTTGGAGGAGGGTGGCCAGGCAGGTGGTCAAGTGTGAGGAGGTCATTGGTGATTTGGAGGAAGTGAGGGAAAGGAGGCCGGGAGTGGTTGTGGGAGAGGTGTATGGATGGTAGGGCGAAAAGAGTGGGGGCCTTGTTGCTGTTTGCGGGGGTCTATGCATGTTAGTCAGGTGTGGGAGGAGGGTGGGTGCTCTGGTGGGAAGGTGTGAGGAGGGGAGGAAAGCGAGCTAGGCCCTTGTTGTGAGTGTGGCCGAAGCATGTGAAGGTGGAATGGGATGAGGCATTGCGCCGCGTGGTGGCCGTGTGGAGTGGTTAGGAAGGGGTTGGAGGAGGGTGGCCAGGCAGGTGGTCAAGTGTGAGGAGGTCAGTGGTGATTTGGAGGAAGTGAGGGAAAGGAGGCCGGGAGTGGTTGTGGGAGAGGTGTATGGATGGTAGGGCGAAAAGAGTGGGGGCCTTTTTGCTGTTTGTGGGGACCTGTGCATGTTAGTCAGGTGTGGGAGGAGGGTGGGTGCTCTGGTGGGAAGGTGTGAGGAGGGGAGGAAAGCGAGCTAGGCCCTTGTTGTGAGTGTGGCCGAAGCATGTGAAGGTGGAATGGGATGAGGCATTGCGCCGCGTGGTGGCCATGTGGAGTGGTTAGGAAGGGGTTGGAGGAGGGTGGCCAGGCAGGTGGTCAAGTGTGAGGAGGTCATTGGTGATTTGGAGGAGGTGAGGGAAAGGAGGCCGGGAGTGGTAGTGGGAGAGCCGTGTGCATGGCAGGGCCAAAAAGGTAGGCGCCTTGCAGCTCTTTGTGGGGACCTGTGCATGTTAGTCAAGTGTGGAAGGAGGGTGGGTGCTCTGGTGGGAAGGTGTGAGGAGGGGAGGAAAGCGAGCTAGGCCCTTGTTGTGAGTGTGGCCTAGACCATGTGAAGGTGGAATGGGATGAGGCATTGCGCCGCGTGGTGGCCGTGTGGAGTGGTTAGGAAGGGGTTGGAGGAGGGTGGCCAGGCAGGTGGTCAAGTGTGAGGAGGTCATTGGTGATTTGGAGGAGGTGAGGGAAAGGAGGCCGGGAGTGGTAGTGGGAGAGCCGTGTGCATGGCAGGGCCAAAAAGGTAGGCGCCTTGTTGCTGTTTGCGGGGGTCTATGCATGTTAGTCAGGTGTGGGAGGAGGGTGGGTGCTCTGGTGGGAAGGTGTGAGGAGGGGAGGAAAGCGAGCTAGGCCCTTGTTGTGAGTGTGGCCGAAGCATGTGAAGGTGGAATGGGATGAGGCATTGCGCCGCGTGGTGGCCGTGTGGAGTGGTTAGGAAGGGGTTGGAGGAGGGTGGCCAGGCAGGTTGTCAAGTGTGAGGAGGTCATTGGTGATTTGGAGGAGGTGAGGGAAAGGAGGCCGGGAGTGGTAGTGGGAGAGCCGTGTGCATGGCAGGGCCAAAAAGGTAGGCGCCCGCCTTGCAGCTCTTTGTGGGGACCTGTGCATGTTAGTCAGGTGTGGGAGGAGGGTGGGTGCTCTGGTGGGAAGGTGTGAGGAGGGGAGGAAAGCGAGCTAGGCCCTTGTTGTGAGTGTGGCCGAAGCATGTGAAGGTGGAATGGGATGAGGCATTGCGCTGCCTGGTGGCCGTGTGGAGTGGTTAGGAAGGGGTTGGAGGAGGGTGGCCAGGCGGGTGGTCAAGTGTGAGGAGGTCATTGGTGATTTGGAGGAGGTGAGGGAAAGGAGGACGGGAGTGGTAGTGGGAGAGCCGTGTGCATGGCAGGGCCAAAAAGGTGGGCGCCTTGCAGCTCTTTGTGGGGACCTGTGCATGTTAGTCAGGTGTGGGAGGAGGGTGGGTGCTCTGGTGGGAAGGTGTGAGGAGGGGAGGAAAGCGAGCTAGGCCCTTGTTGTGAGTGTGGCTGAAGCATGTGAAGGTGGAATGGGATGAGGCATTGCGCCGCGTGGTGGCCGTGTGGAGTGGTTAGGAAGGGGTTGGAGGAGGGTGGCCAGGCAGGTGGTCAAGTGTGAGGAGGTCATTGGTGATTTGGAGGAAGTGAGGGAAAGGAGGCCGGGAGTGGTTGTGGGAGAGGTGTATGGATGGTAGGGCGAAAAGAGTGGGGGCCTCGTTGCTGTTTGCGGGGGTCTATGCATGTTAGTCAGGTGTGGGAGGAGGGTGGGTGCTCTGGTGGGAAGGTGTGAGGAGGGGAGGAAAGCGAGCTAGGCCCTTGTTGTGAGTGTGGCCGAAGCATGTGAAGGTGGAATGGGATGAGGCATTGCGCCGCGTGGTGGCCGTGTGGAGTGGTTAGGAGGGGGTTGGAGGAGGGTGGCCAGGCAGGTGGTCAAGTGTGAGGAGGTCATTGGTGATTTGGAGGAGGTGAGGGAAAGGAGGACGGGAGTGGTAGTGGGAGAGCCGTGTGTATGGCAGGGCCAAAAAGGTGGGCGCCTTGCAGCTCTTTGTGGGGACCTGTGCATGTTAGTCAGGTGTGGGAGGAGGGTGGGTGCTCTGGTGGGAAGGTGTGAGGAGGGGAGGAAAGCGAGCTAGGCCCTTGTTGTGAGTGTGGCCGAAGCATGTGAAGGTGGAATGGGATGAGGCATTGCACCGCCTGGTGGCCGTGTGGAGTGGTTAGGAAGGGGTTGGAGGAGGGTGGCCAGGCAGGTGGTCAAGTGTGAGGAGGTCAGTGGTGATTTGGAGGAGGTGAGGGAAAGGAGGACGGGAGTGGTAGTGGGAGAGCCTTTTGCATGGCAGGGCCAAAAAGGTGGGCGCCTTGCAGCTCTTTGTGGGGACCTGTGCATGTTAGTCAGGTGTGGGAGGAGGGTGGGTGCTCTGGTGGGAAGGTGTGAGGAGGGGAGGAAAGCGAGCTAGGCCCTTGTTGTGAGTGTGGCCGAAGCATGTGAAGGTGGAATGGGATGAGGCATTGCGCCGCGTGGTGGCCGTGTGGAGTGGTTAGGAAGGGGTTGGAGGAGGGTGGCCAGGCAGGTGGGCAAGTGTGAGGAGGTCATTGGTGATTTGGAGGAGGTGAGGGAAAGGAGGACGGGAGTGGTAGTGGGAGAGCCGTGTGCATGGCAGGGCCAAAAAGGTGGGCGCCTTGCAGCTCTTTGTGGGGACCTGTGCATGTTAGTCAGGTGTGGGAGGAGGGTGGGTGCTCTGGTGGGAAGGTGTGAGGAGGGGAGGAAAGCGAGCTAGGCCCTTGTTGTGAGTGTGGCCGAAGCATGTGAAGGTGGAATGGGATGAGGCATTGCGCCGCGTGGTGGCCGTGTGGAGTGGTTAGGAAGGGGTTGGAGGAGGGTGGCCAGGCAGGTTGTCAAGTGTGAGGAGGTCATTGGTGATTTGGAGGAGGTGAGGGAAAGGAAGCCGGGAGTGGTTGTGGGAGAGCCATGTGCATGGCAGGGCCAAAAAGGTGGGCGCCTTGTTGCTGTTTGCGGGGGTCTATGCATGTTAGTCAGGTGTGGGAGGAGGGTGGGTGCTCTGGTGGGAAGGTGTGAGGAGGGGAGGAAAGCGAGCTAGGCCCTTGTTGTGAGTGTGGCCGAAGCATGTGAAGGTGGAATGGGATGAGGCATTGCGCCGCGTGGTGGCCATGTGGAGTGGTTAGGAAGGGGTTGGAGGAGGGTGGCCAGGCAGGTGGTCAAGTGTGAGGAGGTCATTGGTGATTTGGAGGAGGTGAGGGAAAGGAGGCCGGGAGTGGTAGTGGGAGAGCCGTGTGCATGGCAGGGCCAAAAAGGTAGGCGCCTTGCAGCTCTTTGTGGGGACCTGTGCATGTTAGTCAAGTGTGGAAGGAGGGTGGGTGCTCTGTTGGGAAGGTGTGAGGAGGGGAGGAAAGCGAGCTAGGCCCTTGTTGTGAGTGTGGCCTAGACCATGTGAAGGTGGAATGGGATGAGGCATTGCGCCGCGTGGTGGCCGTGTGGAGTGGTTAGGAAGGGGTTGGAGGAGGGTGGCCAGGCAGGTGGTCAAGTGTGAGGAGGTCATTGGTGATTTGGAGGAGGTGAGGGAAAGGAGGCCGGGAGTGGTAGTGGGAGAGCCGTGTGCATGGCAGGGCCAAAAAGGTGGGCGCCCGCCTTGCAGCTCTTTGTGGGGACCTGTGCATGTTAGTCAGGTGTGGGAGGAGGGTGGGTGCTCTGGTGGGAAGGTGTGAGGAGGGGAGGAAAGCGAGCTAGGCCCTTGTTGTGAGTGTGGCCTAGACCATGTGAAGGTGGAATGGTATGAGGCATTGCGGCGCGTGGTGGCCGTGTGGAGTGGTTAGGAAGGGGTTGGAGGAGGGTGGCCAGGCAGGTTGTCAAGTGTGAGGAGGTCATTGGTGATTTGGAGGAGGTGAGGGAAAGGAGGCCGGGAGTGGTAGTGGGAGAGCCGTGTGCATGGCAGGGCCAAAAAGGTAGGCGCCCGCCTTGCAGCTCTTTGTGGGGGCCTGTAGATGTTAGTCAGGTGTGGGAGGAGGGTGGGTGCTCTGGTGGGAAGGTGTGAGGAGGGGAGGAAAGCGAGCTAGGCCCTTGTTGTGAGTGTGGCCGAAGCATGTGAAGGTGGAATGGGATGAGGCATTGCGCTGCCTGGTGGCCGTGTGGAGTGGTTAGGAAGGGGTTGGAGGAGGGTGGCCAGGCGGGTGGTGAAGTGTGAGGAGGTCATTGGTGATTTGGAGGAGGTGAGGGAAAGGAGGACGGGAGTGGTAGTGGGAGAGCCGTGTGCATGGCAGGGCCAAAAAGGTGGGCGCCTTGCAGCTCTTTGTGGGGACCTGTGCATGTTAGTCAGGTGTGGGAGGAGGGTGGGTGCTCTGGTGGGAAGGTGTGAGGAGGGGAGGAAAGCGAGCTAGGCCCTTGTTGTGAGTGTGGCTGAAGCATGTGAAGGTGGAATGGGATGAGGCATTGCGCCGCGTGGTGGCCGTGTGGAGTGGTTAGGAAGGGGTTGGAGGAGGGTGGCCAGGCAGGTGGTCAAGTGTGAGGAGGTCATTGGTGATTTGGAGGAAGTGAGGGAAAGGATGCCGGGAGTGGTTGTGGGAGAGGTGTATGGATGGTAGGGCGAAAAGAGTGGGGGCCTTGTTGCTGTTTGCGGGGGTCTATGCATGTTAGTCAGGTGTGGGAGGAGGGTGGGTGCTCTGGTGGGAAGGTGTGAGGAGGGGAGGAAAGCGAGCTAGGCCCTTGTTGTGAGTGTGGCCGAAGCATGTGAAGGTGGAATGGGATGAGGCATTGCGCCGCGTGGTGGCCGTGTGGAGTGGTTAGGAGGGGGTTGGAGGAGGGTGGCCAGGCAGGTGGTCAAGTGTGAGGAGGTCATTGGTGATTTGGAGGAGGTGAGGGAAAGGAGGCCGGGAGTGGTAGTGGGAGAGCCGTGTGCATGGCAGGGCCAAAAAGGTGGGCGCCTTGCAGCTCTTTGTGGGGACCTGTGCATGTTAGTCAGGTGTGGGAGGAGGGTGGGTGCTCTGGTGGGAAGGTGTGAGGAGGGGAGGAAAGCGAGCTAGGCCCTTGTTGTGAGTGTGGCCGAAGCATGTGAAGGTGGAATGGGATGAGGCATTGCGCCGCGTGGTGGCCGTGTGGAGTGGTTAGGAAGGGGTTGGAGGAGGGTGGCCAGGCAGGTGGTCAAGTGTGAGGAGGTCAGTGGTGATTTGGAGGAGGTGAGGGAAAGGAGGCCGGGAGTGGTAGTGGGAGAGCCGTGTGCATGGCAGGGCCAAAAAGGTGGGCGCCTTGCAGCTCTTTGTGGGGACCTGTGCATGTTAGTCAGGTGTGGGAGGAGGGTGGGTGCTCTGGTGGGAAGGTGTGAGGAGGGGAGGAAAGCGAGCTAGGCCCTTGTTGTGAGTGTGGCCGAAGCATGTGAAGGTGGAATGGGATGAGGCATTGCGCCGCGTGGTGGCCATGTGGAGTGGTTAGGAAGGGGTTGGAGGAGGGTGGCCAGGCAGGTGGTCAAGTGTGAGGAGGTCATTGGTGATTTGGAGGAGGTGAGGGAAAGGAGGCCGGGAGTGGTAGTGGGAGAGCCATGTGCATGGCAGGGCCAAAAAGGTGGGCGCCTTGTTGCTGTTTGTGGGGACCTGTGCATGTTAGTCAGGTGTGGGAGGAGGGTGGGTGCTCTGGTGGGAAGGTGTGAGGAGGGGAGGAAAGCGAGCTAGGCCCTTGTTGTGAGTGTGGCCGAAGCATGTGAAGGTGGAATGGGATGAGGCATTGCGCCGCGTGGTGGCCGTGTGGAGTGGTTAGGAAGGGGTTGGAGGAGGGTGGCCAGGCAGGTTGTCAAGTGTGAGGAGGTCAGTGGTGATTTGGAGGAGGTGAGGGAAAGGAGGCTGGGAGTGGTAGTGGGAGAGCCGTGTGCATGGCAGGGCCAAAAAGGCGCCCGCCTTGCAGCTCTTTGTGGGGACCTGTGCATGTTAGTCAGGTGTGGGAGGAGGGTGGGTGCTCTGGTGGGAAGGTGTGAGGAGGGGAGGAAAGCGAGCTAGGCCCTTGTTGTGAGTGTGGCCGAAGCATGTGAAGGTGGAATGGGATGAGGCATTGCGCTGCCTGGTGGCCATGTGGAGTGGTTAGGAAGGGGTTGGAGGAGGGTGGCCAGGCGGGTGGTCAAGTGTGAGGAGGTCATTGGTGATTTGGAGGAGGTGAGGGAAAGGAGGACGGGAGTGGTAGTGGGAGAGCCGTGTGCATGGCAGGGCCAAAAAGGTGGGCGCCCGCCTTGCAGCTCTTTGTGGGGACCTGTGCATGTTAGTCAGGTGTGGGAGGAGGGTGGGTGCTCTGGTGGGAAGGTGTGAGGAGGGGAGGAAAGCGAGCTAGGCCCTTGTTGTGAGTGTGGCTGAAGCATGTGAAGGTGGAATGGTATGAGGCATTGCGCCGCGTGGTGGCCGTGTGGAGTGGTTAGGAAGGGGTTGGAGGAGGGTGGCCAGGCAGGTGGTCAAGTGTGAGGAGGTCATTGGTGATTTGGAGGAAGTGAGGGAAAGGAGGCCGGGAGTGGTTGTGGGAGAGGTGTATGGATGGTAGGGCGAAAAGAGTGGGGGCCTTTTTGCTGTTTGCGGGGGTCTATGCATGTTAGTCAGGTGTGGGAGGAGGGTGGGTGCTCTGGTGGGAAGGTGTGAGGAGGGGAGGAAAGCGAGCTAGGCCCTTGTTGTGAGTGTGGCCGAAGCATGTGAAGGTGGAATGGGATGAGGCATTGCGCCGCGTGGTGGCCGTGTGGAGTGGTTAGGAAGGGGTTGGAGGAGGGTGGCCAGGCAGGTGGTCAAGTGTGAGGAGGTCATTGGTGATTTGGAGGAGGTGAGGGAAAGGAGGACGGGAGTGGTAGTGGGAGAGCCGTGTGTATGGCAGGGCCAAAAAGGTGGGCGCCTTGCAGCTCTTTGTGGGGACCTGTGCATGTTAGTCAGGTGTGGGAGGAGGGTGGGTGCTCTGGTGGGAAGGTGTGAGGAGGGGAGGAAAGCGAGCTAGGCCCTTGTTGTGAGTGTGGCCGAAGCATGTGAAGGTGGAATGGGATGAGGCATTGCGCCGCCTGGTGGCCGTGTGGAGTGGTTAGGAAGGGGTTGGAGGAGGGTGGCCAGGCAGGTGGTCAAGTGTGAGGAGGTCATTGGTGATTTGGAGGAGGTGAGGGAAAGGAGGCCGGGAGTGGTAGTGGGAGAGCCGTGTGCATGGCAGGGCCAAAAAGGTGGGCGCCTTGTTGCTGTTTGTGGGGACCTGTGCATGTTAGTCAGGTGTGGGAGGAGGGTGGGTGCTCTGGTGGGAAGGTGTGAGGAGGGGAGGAAAGCGAGCTAGGCCCTTGTTGTGAGTGTGGCCGAAGCATGTGAAGGTGGAATGGGATGAGGCATTGCACCGCCTGGTGGCCGTGTGGAGTGGTTAGGAAGGGGTTGGAGGAGGGTGGCCAGGCAGGTGGTCAAGTGTGAGGAGGTCAGTGGTGATTTGGAGGAGGTGAGGGAAAGGAGGCCGGGAGTGGTTGTGGGAGAGCCGTGTGCATGGTAGGGCCAAAAATGTAGGCGCCCGCCTTGCAGCTCTTTGTGGGGACCTGTGCATGTTAGTCAGGTGTGGGAGGAGGGTGGGTGCTCTGGTGGGAAGGTGTGAGGAGGGGAGGAAAGCGAGCTAGGCCCTTGTTGTGAGTGTGGCCGAAGCATGTGAAGGTGGAATGGGATGAGGCATTGCGCCGCCTGGTGGCCGTGTGGAGTGGTTAGGAAGGGGTTGGAGGAGGGTGGCCAGGCAGGTGGTCAAGTGTGAGGAGGTCATTGGTGATTTGGAGGAGGTGAGGGAAAGGAGGACGGGAGTGGTAGTGGGAGAGCCGTGTGCATGGCAGGGCCAAAAAGGTGGGCGCCTTGTTGCTGTTTGTGGGGACCTGTGCATGTTAGTCAGGTGTGGGAGGAGGGTGGGTGCTCTGGTGGGAAGGTGTGAGGAGGGGAGGAAAGCGAGCTAGGCCCTTGTTGTGAGTGTGGCTGAAGCATGTGAAGGTGGAATGGGATGAGGCATTGCGCCGCGTGGTGGCCGTGTGGAGTGGTTAGGAAGGGGTTGGAGGAGGGTGGCCAGGCAGGTGGTCAAGTGTGAGGAGGTCATTGGTGATTTGGAGGAGGTGAGGGAAAGGAGGACGGGAGTGGTAGTGGGAGAGCCGTGTGCATGGCAGGGCCAAAAAGGTGGGCGCCTTGCAGCTCTTTGTGGGGACCTGTGCATGTTAGTCAGGTGTGGGAGGAGGGTGGGTGCTCTGGTGGGAAGGTGTGAGGAGGGGAGGAAAGCGAGCTAGGCCCTTGTTGTGAGTGTGGCCGAAGCATGTGAAGGTGGAATGGGATGAGGCATTGCGCCGCGTGGTGGCCGTGTGGAGTGGTTAGGAAGGGGTTGGAGGAGGGTGGCCAGGCAGGTGGTCAAGTGTGAGGAGGTCATTGGTGATTTGGAGGAGGTGAGGGAAAGGAGGACGGGAGTGGTAGTGGGAGAGCCGTGTGCATGGCAGGGCCAAAAAGGTGGGCGCCTTGCAGCTCTTTGTGGGGACCTGTGCATGTTAGTCAGGTGTGGGAGGAGGGTGGGTGCTCTGGTGGGAAGGTGTGAGGAGGGGAGGAAAGCGAGCTAGGCCCTTGTTGTGAGTGTGGCCGAAGCATGTGAAGGTGGAATGGGATGAGGCATTGCACCGCCTGGTGGCCGTGTGGAGTGGTTAGGAAGGGGTTGGAGGAGGGTGGCCAGGCAGGTGGTCAAGTGTGAGGAGGTCATTGGTGATTTGGAGGAGGTGAGGGAAAGGAGGACGGGAGTGGTAGTGGGAGAGCCGTGTGCATGGCAGGGCCAAAAAGGTGGGCGCCTTGTTGCTGTTTGTGGGGACCTGTGCATGTTAGTCAGGTGTGGGAGGAGGGTGGGTGCTCTGGTGGGAAGGTGTGAGGAGGGGAGGAAAGCGAGCTAGGCCCTTGTTGTGAGTGTGGCCGAAGCATGTGAAGGTGGAATGGGATGAGGCATTGCGCCGCCTGGTGGCCGTGTGGAGTGGTTAGGAAGGGGTTGGAGGAGGGTGGCCAGGCAGGTGGTCAAGTGTGAGGAGGTCATTGGTGATTTGGAGGAGGTGAGGGAAAGGAGGACGGGAGTGGTAGTGGGAGAGCCGTGTGCATGGCAGGGCCAAAAAGGTGGGCGCCTTGTTGCTGTTTGTGGGGACCTGTGCATGTTAGTCAGGTGTGGGAGGAGGGTGGGTGCTCTGGTGGGAAGGTGTGAGGAGGGGAGGAAAGCGAGCTAGGCCCTTGTTGTGAGTGTGGCCGAAGCATGTGAAGGTGGAATGGGATGAGGCATTGCGCCGCGTGGTGGCCGTGTGGAGTGGTTAGGAAGGGGTTGGAGGAGGGTGGCCAGGCAGGTGGTCAAGTGTGAGGAGGTCATTGGTGATTTGGAGGAGGTGAGGGAAAGGAGGACGGGAGTGGTAGTGGGAGAGCCGTGTGCATGGCAGGGCCAAAAAGGTGGGCGCCTTGCAGCTCTTTGTGGGGGTCTGTGCATGTTAGTCAGGTGTGGGAGGAGGGTGGGTGCTCTGGTGGGAAGGTGTGAGGAGGGGAGGAAAGCGAGCTAGGCCCTTGTTGTGAGTGTGGCCGAAGCATGTGAAGGTGGAATGGGATGAGGCATTGCGCCGCCTGGTGGCCGTGTGGAGTGGTTAGGAAGGGGTTGGAGGAGGGTGGCCAGGCAGGTGGTCAAGTGTGAGGAGGTCAGTGGTGATTTGGAGGAGGTGAGGGAAAGGAGGCCGGGAGTGGTTGTGGGAGAGCCGTGTGCATGGTAGGGCCAAAAATGTAGGCGCCCGCCTTGCAGCTCTTTGTGGGGGCCTGTAGATGTTAGTCAGGTGTGGGAGGAGGGTGGGTGCTCTGGTGGGAAGGTGTGAGGAGGGGAGGAAAGCGAGCTAGGCCCTTGTTGTGAGTGTGGCCGAAGCATGTGAAGGTGGAATGGGATGAGGCATTGCGCCGCGTGGTGGCCGTGTGGAGTGGTTAGGAAGGGGTTGGAGGAGGGTGGCCAGGCAGGTGGTCAAGTGTGAGGAGGTCATTGGTGATTTGGAGGAGGTGAGGGAAAGGAGGACGGGAGTGGTAGTGGGAGAGCCGTGTGCATGGCAGGGCCAAAAAGGTGGGCGCCTTGCAGCTCTTTGTGGGGACCTGTGCATGTTAGTCAGGTGTGGGAGGAGGGTGGGTGCTCTGGTGGGAAGGTGTGAGGAGGGGAGGAAAGCGAGCTAGGCCCTTGTTGTGAGTGTGGCCGAAGCATGTGAAGGTGGAATGGGATGAGGCATTGCGCCGCGTGGTGGCCGTGTGGAGTGGTTAGGAAGGGGTTGGAGGAGGGTGGCCAGGCAGGTGGTCAAGTGTGAGGAGGTCATTGGTGATTTGGAGGAGGTGAGGGAAAGGAGGACGGGAGTGGTAGTGGGAGAGCCGTGTGCATGGCAGGGCCAAAAAGGTGGGCGCCTTGTTGCTGTTTGTGGGGACCTGTGCATGTTAGTCAGGTGTGGGAGGAGGGTGGGTGCTCTGGTGGGAAGGTGTGAGGAGGGGAGGAAAGCGAGCTAGGCCCTTGTTGTGAGTGTGGCCGAAGCATGTGAAGGTGGAATGGGATGAGGCATTGCGCCGCGTGGTGGCCGTGTGGAGTGGTTAGGAAGGGGTTGGAGGAGGGTGGCCAGGCAGGTGGTCAAGTGTGAGGAGGTCAGTGGTGATTTGGAGGAGGTGAGGGAAAGGAGGCCGGGAGTGGTTGTGGGAGAGCCGTGTGCATGGTAGGGCCAAAAATGTAGGCGCCCGCCTTGCAGCTCTTTGTGGGGGCCTGTAGATGTTAGTCAGGTGTGGGAGGAGGGTGGGTGCTCTGGTGGGAAGGTGTGAGGAGGGGAGGAAAGCGAGCTAGGCCCTTGTTGTGAGTGTGGCCGAAGCATGTGAAGGTGGAATGGGATGAGGCATTGCGCCGCGTGGTGGCCGTGTGGAGTGGTTAGGAAGGGGTTGGAGGAGGGTGGCCAGGCAGGTGGTCAAGTGTGAGGAGGTCATTGGTGATTTGGAGGAGGTGAGGGAAAGGAGGACGGGAGTGGTAGTGGGAGAGCCGTGTGCATGGCAGGGCCAAAAAGGTGGGCGCCTTGTTGCTGTTTGTGGGGACCTGTGCATGTTAGTCAGGTGTGGGAGGAGGGTGGGTGCTCTGGTGGGAAGGTGTGAGGAGGGGAGGAAAGCGAGCTAGGCCCTTGTTGTGAGTGTGGCCGAAGCATGTGAAGGTGGAATGGGATGAGGCATTGCGCCGCGTGGTGGCCGTGTGGAGTGGTTAGGAAGGGGTTGGAGGAGGGTGGCCAGGCAGGTGGTCAAGTGTGAGGAGGTCATTGGTGATTTGGAGGAGGTGAGGGAAAGGAGGACGGGAGTGGTAGTGGGAGAGCCGTGTGCATGGCAGGGCCAAAAAGGTGGGCGCCTTGTTGCTGTTTGTGGGGACCTGTGCATGTTAGTCAGGTGTGGGAGGAGGGTGGGTGCTCTGGTGGGAAGGTGTGAGGAGGGGAGGAAAGCGAGCTAGGCCCTTGTTGTGAGTGTGGCCGAAGCATGTGAAGGTGGAATGGGATGAGGCATTGCGCCGCGTGGTGGCCGTGTGGAGTGGTTAGGAAGGGGTTGGAGGAGGGTGGCCAGGCAGGTGGTCAAGTGTGAGGAGGTCAGTGGTGATTTGGAGGAGGTGAGGGAAAGGAGGACGGGAGTGGTAGTGGGAGAGCCGTGTGCATGGCAGGGCCAAAAAGGTGGGCGCCTTGCAGCTCTTTGTGGGGACCTGTGCATGTTAGTCAGGTGTGGGAGGAGGGTGGGTGCTCTGGTGGGAAGGTGTGAGGAGGGGAGGAAAGCGAGCTAGGCCCTTGTTGTGAGTGTGGCCGAAGCATGTGAAGGTGGAATGGGATGAGGCATTGCGCCGCGTGGTGGCCGTGTGGAGTGGTTAGGAAGGGGTTGGAGGAGGGTGGCCAGGCAGGTGGGCAAGTGTGAGGAGGTCATTGGTGATTTGGAGGAGGTGAGGGAAAGGAGGACGGGAGTGGTAGTGGGAGAGCCGTGTGCATGGCAGGGCCAAAAAGGTAGGCGCCTTGTTGCTGTTTGCGGGGGACTATGCATGTTAGTCAGGTGTGGGAGGAGGGTGGGTGCTCTGGTGGGAAGGTGTGAGGAGGGGAGGAAAGCGAGCTAGGCCCTTGTTGTGAGTGTGGCCGAAGCATGTGAAGGTGGAATGGGATGAGGCATTGCGCCGCGTGGTGGCCGTGTGGAGTGGTTAGGAAGGGGTTGGAGGAGGGTGGCCAGGCAGGTGGTCAAGTGTGAGGAGGTCATTGGTGATTTGGAGGAGGTGAGGGAAAGGAGGCCGGGAGTGGTAGTGGGAGAGCCGTGTGCATGGCAGGGCCAAAAAGGTGGGCGCCTTGCAGCTCTTTGTGGGGACCTGTGCATGTTAGTCAGGTGTGGGAGGAGGGTGGGTGCTCTGGTGGGAAGGTGTGAGGAGGGGAGGAAAGCGAGCTAGGCCCTTGTTGTGAGTGTGGCCGAAGCATGTGAAGGTGGAATGGGATGAGGCATTGCGCCGCGTGGTGGCCGTGTGGAGTGGTTAGGAAGGGGTTGGAGGAGGGTGGCCAGGCAGGTGGTCAAGTGTGAGGAGGTCATTGGTGATTTGGAGGAGGTGAGGGAAAGGAGGACGGGAGTGGTAGTGGGAGAGCCGTGTGTATGGCAGGGCCAAAAAGGTGGGCGCCTTGCAGCTCTTTGTGGGGACCTGTGCATGTTAGTCAGGTGTGGGAGGAGGGTGGGTGCTCTGGTGGGAAGGTGTGAGGAGGGGAGGAAAGCGAGCTAGGCCCTTGTTGTGAGTGTGGCTGAAGCATGTGAAGGTGGAATGGGATGAGGCATTGCGCCGCGTGGTGGCCGTGTGGAGTGGTTAGGAAGGGGTTGGAGGAGGGTGGCCAGGCAGGTGGTCAAGTGTGAGGAGGTCATTGGTGATTTGGAGGAAGTGAGGGAAAGGAGGCCGGGAGTGGTTGTGGGAGAGGTGTATGGATGGTAGGGCGAAAAGAGTGGGGGCCTTTTTGCTGTTTGCGGGGACCTGTGCATGTTAGTCAGGTGCGGGAGGAGGGTGGGTGCTCTGGTGGGAAGGTGTGAGGAGGGGAGGAAAGCGAGCTAGGCCCTTGTTGTGAGTGTGGCCGAAGCATGTGAAGGTGGAATGGGATGAGGCATTGCGCCGCCTGGTGGCCGTGTGGAGTGGTTAGGAAGGGGTTGGAGGAGGGTGGCCAGGCAGGTGGTCAAGTGTGAGGAGGTCATTGGTGATTTGGAGGAGGTGAGGGAAAGGAGGCCGGGAGTGGTTGTGGGAGAGCCGTGTGCATGGCAGGGCCAAAAAGGTGGGCGCCTTGTTGCTGTTTGTGGGGACCTGTGCATGTTAGTCAGGTGTGGGAGGAGGGTGGGTGCTCTGGTGGGAAGGTGTGAGGAGGGGAGGAAAGCGAGCTAGGCCCTTGTTGTGAGTGTGGCCGAAGCATGTGAAGGTGGAATGGGATGAGGCATTGCACCGCGTGGTGGCCGTGTGGAGTGGTTAGGAAGGGGTTGGAGGAGGGTGGCCAGGCAGGTGGTCAAGTGTGAGGAGGTCAGTGGTGATTTGGAGGAGGTGAGGGAAAGGAGGCCGGGAGTGGTTGTGGGAGAGCCGTGTGCATGGTAGGGCCAAAAATGTAGGCGCCCGCCTTGCAGCTCTTTGTGGGGGCCTGTAGATGTTAGTCAGGTGTGGGAGGAGGGTGGGTGCTCTGGTGGGAAGGTGTGAGGAGGGGAGGAAAGCGAGCTAGGCCCTTGTTGTGAGTGTGGCCGAAGCATGTGAAGGTGGAATGGGATGAGGCATTGCGCCGCGTGGTGGCCGTGTGGAGTGGTTAGGAAGGGGTTGGAGGAGGGTGGCCAGGCAGGTGGTCAAGTGTGAGGAGGTCATTGGTGATTTGGAGGAGGTGAGGGAAAGGAGGACGGGAGTGGTAGTGGGAGAGCCGTGTGCATGGCAGGGCCAAAAAGGTGGGCGCCTTGTTGCTGTTTGTGGGGACCTGTGCATGTTAGTCAGGTGTGGGAGGAGGGTGGGTGCTCTGGTGGGAAGGTGTGAGGAGGGGAGGAAAGCGAGCTAGGCCCTTGTTGTGAGTGTGGCCGAAGCATGTGAAGGTGGAATGGGATGAGGCATTGCGCTGCGTGGTGGCCGTGTGGAGTGGTTAGGAAGGGGTTGGAGGAGGGTGGCCAGGCAGGTTGTCAAGTGTGAGGAGGTCATTGGTGATTTGGAGGAGGTGAGGGAAAGGAGGCCGGGAGTGGTAGTGGGAGAGCCGTGTGCATGGCAGGGCCAAAAAGGTGGGCGCCCGCCTTGCAGCTCTTTGTGGGGACCTGTGCATGTTAGTCAGGTGTGGGAGGAGGGTGGGTGCTCTGGTGGGAAGGTGTGAGGAGGGGAGGAAAGCGAGCTAGGCCCTTGTTGTGAGTGTGGCCGAAGCATGTGAAGGTGGAATGGGATGAGGCATTGCGCCGCGTGGTGGCCGTGTGGAGTGGTTAGGAAGGGGTTGGAGGAGGGTGGCCAGGCAGGTGGGCAAGTGTGAGGAGGTCATTGGTGATTTGGAGGAGGTGAGGGAAAGGAGGACGGGAGTGGTAGTGGGAGAGCCGTGTGCATGGCAGGGCCAAAAAGGTAGGCGCCTTGTTGCTGTTTGCGGGGGTCTATGCATGTTAGTCAGGTGTGGAAGGAGGGTGGGTGCTCTGGTGGGAAGGTGTGAGGAGGGGAGGAAAGCGAGCTAGGCCCTTTTTGTGAGTGTGGCCGAAGCATGTGAAGGTGGAATGGGATGAGGCATTGCGCCGCGTGGTGGCCGTGTGGAGTGGTTAGGAAGGGGTTGGAGGAGGGTGGCCAGGCAGGTGGTCAAGTGTGAGGAGGTCATTGGTGATTTGGAGGAGGTGAGGGAAAGGAGGCCGGGAGTGGTAGTGGGAGAGCCGTGTGCATGGCAGGGCCAAAAAGGTAGGCGCCTTGCAGCTCTTTGTGGGGACCTGTGCATGTTAGTCAAGTGTGGAAGGAGGGTGGGTGCTCTGGTGGGAAGGTGTGAGGAGGGGAGGAAAGCGAGCTAGGCCCTTGTTGTGAGTGTGGCCTAGACCATGTGAAGGTGGAATGGGATGAGGCATTGCGCCGCGTGGTGGCCGTGTGGAGTGGTTAGGAAGGGGTTGGAGGAGGGTGGCCAGGCAGGTGGTCAAGTGTGAGGAGGTCATTGGTGATTTGGAGGAGGTGAGGGAAAGGAGGCCGGGAGTGGTAGTGGGAGAGCCGTGTGCATGGCAGGGCCAAAAAGGTGGGCGCCCGCCTTGCAGCTCTTTGTGGGGACCTGTGCATGTTAGTCAGGTGTGGGAGGAGGGTGGGTGCTCTGGTGGGAAGGTGTGAGGAGGGGAGGAAAGCGAGCTAGGCCCTTGTTGTGAGTGTGGCCTAGACCATGTGAAGGTGGAATGGTATGAGGCATTGCGCCGCGTGGTGGCCGTGTGGAGTGGTTAGGAAGGGGTTGGAGGAGGGTGGCCAGGCAGGTGGGCAAGTGTGAGGAGGTCATTGGTGATTTGGAGGAGGTGAGGGAAAGGAGGCCGGGAGTGGTAGTGGGAGAGCCGTGTGCATGGCAGGGCCAAAAAGGTAGGCGCCCGCCTTGCAGCTCTTTGTGGGGACCTGTGCATGTTAGTCAGGTGTGGGAGGAGGGTGGGTGCTCTGGTGGGAAGGTGTGAGGAGGGGAGGAAAGCGAGCTAGGCCCTTGTTGTGAGTGTGGCCGAAGCATGTGAAGGTGGAATGGGATGAGGCATTGCGCCGCGTGGTGGCCGTGTGGAGTGGTTAGGAAGGGGTTGGAGGAGGGTGGCCAGGCAGGTGGTCAAGTGTGAGGAGGTCATTGGTGATTTGGAGGAGGTGAGGGAAAGGAGGCCGGGAGTGGTTGTGGGAGAGCCGTGTGCATGGCAGGGCCAAAAAGGTGGGCGCCCGCCTTGCAGCTCTTTGTGGGGACCTGTGCATGTTAGTCAGGTGTGGGAGGAGGGTGGGTGCTCTGGTGGGAAGGTGTGAGGAGGGGAGGAAAGCGAGCTAGGCCCTTGTTGTGAGTGTGGCCGAAGCATGTGAAGGTGGAATGGGATGAGGCATTGCACCGCCTGGTGGCCGTGTGGAGTGGTTAGGAAGGGGTTGGAGGAGGGTGGCCAGGCAGGTGGTCAAGTGTGAGGAGGTCATTGGTGATTTGGAGGAGGTGAGGGAAAGGAGGACGGGAGTGGTAGTGGGAGAGCCGTGTGCATGGCAGGGCCAAAAAGGTGGGCGCCTTGCAGCTCTTTGTGGGGACCTGTGCATGTTAGTCAGGTGTGGGAGGAGGGTGGGTGCTCTGGTGGGAAGGTGTGAGGAGGGGAGGAAAGCGAGCTAGGCCCTTGTTGTGAGTGTGGCCTAGACCATGTGAAGGTGGAATGGTATGAGGCATTGCGCCGCGTGGTGGCCGTGTGGAGTGGTTAGGAAGGGGTTGGAGGAGGGTGGCCAGGCAGGTGGGCAAGTGTGAGGAGGTCATTGGTGATTTGGAGGAGGTGAGGGAAAGGAGGCCGGGAGTGGTAGTGGGAGAGCCGTGTGCATGGCAGGGCCAAAAAGGTAGGCGCCCGCCTTGCAGCTCTTTGTGGGGACCTGTGCATGTTAGTCAGGTGTGGGAGGAGGGTGGGTGCTCTGGTGGGAAGGTGTGAGGAGGGGAGGAAAGCGAGCTAGGCCCTTTTTGTGAGTGTGGCCGAAGCATGTGAAGGTGGAATGGGATGAGGCATTGCGCCGCGTGGTGGCCGTGTGGAGTGGTTAGGAAGGGGTTGGAGGAGGGTGGCCAGGCAGGTGGTCAAGTGTGAGGAGGTCATTGGTGATTTGGAGGAGGTGAGGGAAAGGAGGACGGGAGTGGTAGTGGGAGAGCCGTGTGCATGGCAGGGCCAAAAAGGTAGGCGCCTTGTTGCTGTTTGCGGGGGACTATGCATGTTAGTCAGGTGTGGGAGGAGGGTGGGTGCTCTGGTGGGAAGGTGTGAGGAGGGGAGGAAAGCGAGCTAGGCCCTTGTTGTGAGTGTGGCCGAAGCATGTGAAGGTGGAATGGGATGAGGCATTGCGCCGCGTGGTGGCCGTGTGGAGTGGTTAGGAAGGGGTTGGAGGAGGGTGGCCAGGCAGGTGGTCAAGTGTGAGGAGGTCATTGGTGATTTGGAGGAGGTGAGGGAAAGGAGGCCGGGAGTGGTTGTGGGAGAGGTGTATGGATGGTAGGGCGAAAAGAGTGGGGGCCTTGTTGCTGTTTGCGGGGGTCTATGCATGTTAGTCAGGTGTGGGAGGAGGGTGGGTGCTCTGGTGGGAAGGTGTGAGGAGGGGAGGAAAGCGAGCTAGGCCCTTGTTGTGAGTGTGGCCGAAGCATGTGAAGGTGGAATGGGATGAGGCATTGCGCCGCGTGGTGGCCGTGTGGAGTGGTTAGGAAGGGGTTGGAGGAGGGTGGCCAGGCAGGTGGTCAAGTGTGAGGAGGTCATTGGTGATTTGGAGGAGGTGAGGGAAAGGAGGACGGGAGTGGTAGTGGGAGAGCCGTGTGCATGGCAGGGCCAAAAAGGTGGGCGCCTTGCAGCTCTTTGTGGGGACCTGTGCATGTTAGTCAGGTGTGGGAGGAGGGTGGGTGCTCTGGTGGGAAGGTGTGAGGAGGGGAGGAAAGCGAGCTAGGCCCTTGTTGTGAGTGTGGCTGAAGCATGTGAAGGTGGAATGGGATGAGGCATTGCACCACCTGGTGGCCGTGTGGAGTGGTTAGGAAGGGGTTGGAGGAGGGTGGCCAGGCAGGTGGTCAAGTGTGAGGAGGTCATTGGTGATTTGGAGGAAGTGAGGGAAAGGAGGCCGGGAGTGGTTGTGGGAGAGGTGTATGGATGGTAGGGCGAAAAGAGTGGGGGCCTTTTTGCTGTTTGCGGGGGTCTATGCATGTTAGTCAGGTGTGGGAGGAGGGTGGGTGCTCTGGTGGGAAGGTGTGAGGAGGGGAGGAAAGCGAGCTAGGCCCTTGTTGTGAGTGTGGCCGAAGCATGTGAAGGTGGAATGGGATGAGGCATTGCGCCGCCTGGTGGCCGTGTGGAGTGGTTAGGAAGGGGTTGGAGGAGGGTGGCCAGGCAGGTGGTCAAGTGTGAGGAGGTCATTGGTGATTTGGAGGAGGTGAGGGAAAGGAGGACGGGAGTGGTAGTGGGAGAGCCGTGTGCATGGCAGGGCCAAAAAGGTGGGCGCCTTGTTGCTGTTTGTGGGGACCTGTGCATGTTAGTCAGGTGTGGGAGGAGGGTGGGTGCTCTGGTGGGAAGGTGTGAGGAGGGGAGGAAAGCGAGCTAGGCCCTTGTTGTGAGTGTGGCCGAAGCATGTGAAGGTGGAATGGGATGAGGCATTGCACCGCGTGGTGGCCGTGTGGAGTGGTTAGGAAGGGGTTGGAGGAGGGTGGCCAGGCAGGTGGTCAAGTGTGAGGAGGTCAGTGGTGATTTGGAGGAGGTGAGGGAAAGGAGGCCGGGAGTGGTTGTGGGAGAGCCGTGTGCATGGCAGGGCCAAAAATGTAGGCGCCCGCCTTGCAGCTCTTTGTGGGGGCCTGTGCATGTTAGTCAGGTGTGGGAGGAGGGTGGGTGCTCTGGTGGGAAGGTGTGAGGAGGGGAGGAAAGCGAGCTAGGCCCTTGTTGTGAGTGTGGCCGAAGCATGTGAAGGTGGAATGGGATGAGGCATTGCGCCGCGTGGTGGCCGTGTGGAGTGGTTAGGAAGGGGTTGGAGGAGGGTGGCCAGGCAGGTGGTCAAGTGTGAGGAGGTCATTGGTGATTTGGAGGAGGTGAGGGAAAGGAGGACGGGAGTGGTAGTGGGAGAGCCGTGTGCATGGCAGGGCCAAAAAGGTGGGCGCCTTGTTGCTGTTTGTGGGGACCTGTGCATGTTAGTCAGGTGTGGGAGGAGGGTGGGTGCTCTGGTGGGAAGGTGTGAGGAGGGGAGGAAAGCGAGCTAGGCCCTTGTTGTGAGTGTGGCCGAAGCATGTGAAGGTGGAATGGGATGAGGCATTGCGCCGCGTGGTGGCCGTGTGGAGTGGTTAGGAAGGGGTTGGAGGAGGGTGGCCAGGCAGGTTGTCAAGTGTGAGGAGGTCATTGGTGATTTGGAGGAGGTGAGGGAAAGGAGGCCGGGAGTGGTAGTGGGAGAGCCGTGTGCATGGCAGGGCCAAAAAGGTGGGCGCCCGCCTTGCAGCTCTTTGTGGGGACCTGTGCATGTTAGTCAGGTGTGGGAGGAGGGTGGGTGCTCTGGTGGGAAGGTGTGAGGAGGGGAGGAAAGCGAGCTAGGCCCTTGTTGTGAGTGTGGCCGAAGCATGTGAAGGTGGAATGGGATGAGGCATTGCGCCGCGTGGTGGCCGTGTGGAGTGGTTAGGAAGGGGTTGGAGGAGGGTGGCCAGGCAGGTGGGCAAGTGTGAGGAGGTCATTGGTGATTTGGAGGAGGTGAGGGAAAGGAGGACGGGAGTGGTAGTGGGAGAGCCGTGTGCATGGCAGGGCCAAAAAGGTAGGCGCCTTGTTGCTGTTTGCGGGGGTCTATGCATGTTAGTCAGGTGTGGAAGGAGGGTGGGTGCTCTGGTGGGAAGGTGTGAGGAGGGGAGGAAAGCGAGCTAGGCCCTTTTTGTGAGTGTGGCCGAAGCATGTGAAGGTGGAATGGGATGAGGCATTGCGCCGCGTGGTGGCCGTGTGGAGTGGTTAGGAAGGGGTTGGAGGAGGGTGGCCAGGCAGGTGGTCAAGTGTGAGGAGGTCATTGGTGATTTGGAGGAGGTGAGGGAAAGGAGGCCGGGAGTGGTAGTGGGAGAGCCGTGTGCATGGCAGGGCCAAAAAGGTAGGCGCCTTGCAGCTCTTTGTGGGGACCTGTGCATGTTAGTCAAGTGTGGAAGGAGGGTGGGTGCTCTGGTGGGAAGGTGTGAGGAGGGGAGGAAAGCGAGCTAGGCCCTTGTTGTGAGTGTGGCCTAGACCATGTGAAGGTGGAATGGGATGAGGCATTGCGCCGCGTGGTGGCCGTGTGGAGTGGTTAGGAAGGGGTTGGAGGAGGGTGGCCAGGCAGGTGGTCAAGTGTGAGGAGGTCATTGGTGATTTGGAGGAGGTGAGGGAAAGGAGGCCGGGAGTGGTAGTGGGAGAGCCGTGTGCATGGCAGGGCCAAAAAGGTGGGCGCCCGCCTTGCAGCTCTTTGTGGGGACCTGTGCATGTTAGTCAGGTGTGGGAGGAGGGTGGGTGCTCTGGTGGGAAGGTGTGAGGAGGGGAGGAAAGCGAGCTAGGCCCTTGTTGTGAGTGTGGCCTAGACCATGTGAAGGTGGAATGGTATGAGGCATTGCGCCGCGTGGTGGCCGTGTGGAGTGGTTAGGAAGGGGTTGGAGGAGGGTGGCCAGGCAGGTGGGCAAGTGTGAGGAGGTCATTGGTGATTTGGAGGAGGTGAGGGAAAGGAGGCCGGGAGTGGTAGTGGGAGAGCCGTGTGCATGGCAGGGCCAAAAAGGTAGGCGCCCGCCTTGCAGCTCTTTGTGGGGACCTGTGCATGTTAGTCAGGTGTGGGAGGAGGGTGGGTGCTCTGGTGGGAAGGTGTGAGGAGGGGAGGAAAGCGAGCTAGGCCCTTGTTGTGAGTGTGGCCGAAGCATGTGAAGGTGGAATGGGATGAGGCATTGCGCCGCCTGGTGGCCGTGTGGAGTGGTTAGGAAGGGGTTGGAGGAGGGTGGCCAGGCAGGTGGTCAAGTGTGAGGAGGTCATTGGTGATTTGGAGGAGGTGAGGGAAAGGAGGCCGGGAGTGGTAGTGGGAGAGCCGTGTGCATGGCAGGGCCAAAAAGGTGGGCGCCCGCCTTGCAGCTCTTTGTGGGGACCTGTGCATGTTAGTCAGGTGTGGGAGGAGGGTGGGTGCTCTGGTGGGAAGGTGTGAGGAGGGGAGGAAAGCGAGCTAGGCCCTTGTTGTGAGTGTGGCCGAAGCATGTGAAGGTGGAATGGGATGAGGCATTGCACCGCCTGGTGGCCGTGTGGAGTGGTTAGGAAGGGGTTGGAGGAGGGTGGCCAGGCAGGTGGTCAAGTGTGAGGAGGTCATTGGTGATTTGGAGGAGGTGAGGGAAAGGAGGACGGGAGTGGTAGTGGGAGAGCCGTGTGCATGGCAGGGCCAAAAAGGTGGGCGCCTTGCAGCTCTTTGTGGGGGTCTGTGCATGTTAGTCAGGTGTGGGAGGAGGGTGGGTGCTCTGGTGGGAAGGTGTGAGGAGGGGAGGAAAGCGAGCTAGGCCCTTGTTGTGAGTGTGGCCTAGACCATGTGAAGGTGGAATGGTATGAGGCATTGCGCCGCGTGGTGGCCGTGTGGAGTGGTTAGGAAGGGGTTGGAGGAGGGTGGCCAGGCAGGTGGGCAAGTGTGAGGAGGTCATTGGTGATTTGGAGGAGGTGAGGGAAAGGAGGCCGGGAGTGGTAGTGGGAGAGCCGTGTGCATGGCAGGGCCAAAAAGGTAGGCACCCGCCTTGCAGCTCTTTGTGGGGACCTGTGCATGTTAGTCAGGTGTGGGAGGAGGGTGGGTGCTCTGGTGGGAAGGTGTGAGGAGGGGAGGAAAGCGAGCTAGGCCCTTTTTGTGAGTGTGGCCGAAGCATGTGAAGGTGGAATGGGATGAGGCATTGCGCCACGTGGTGGCCGTGTGGAGTGGTTAGGAAGGGGTTGGAGGAGGGTGGCCAGGCAGGTGGTCAAGTGTGAGGAGGTCATTGGTGATTTGGAGGAGGTGAGGGAAAGGAGGCCGGGAGTGGTAGTGGGAGAGCCGTGTGCATGGCAGGGCCAAAAAGGTAGGCGCCTTGCAGCTCTTTGTGGGGACCTGTGCATGTTAGTCAAGTGTGGAAGGAGGGTGGGTGCTCTGGTGGGAAGGTGTGAGGAGGGGAGGAAAGCGAGCTAGGCCCTTGTTGTGAGTGTGGCCTAGACCATGTGAAGGTGGAATGGGATGAGGCATTGCGCCGCGTGGTGGCCGTGTGGAGTGGTTAGGAAGGGGTTGGAGGAGGGTGGCCAGGCAGGTGGTCAAGTGTGAGGAGGTCATTGGTGATTTGGAGGAGGTGAGGGAAAGGAGGCCGGGAGTGGTAGTGGGAGAGCCGTGTGCATGGCAGGGCCAAAAAGGTGGGCGCCCGCCTTGCAGCTCTTTGTGGGGACCTGTGCATGTTAGTCAGGTGTGGGAGGAGGGTGGGTGCTCTGGTGGGAAGGTGTGAGGAGGGGAGGAAAGCGAGCTAGGCCCTTGTTGTGAGTGTGGCCTAGACCATGTGAAGGTGGAATGGGATGAGGCATTGCGCCGCGTGGTGGCCGTGTGGAGTGGTTAGGAAGGGGTTGGAGGAGGGTGGCCAGGCAGGTGGGCAAGTGTGAGGAGGTCATTGGTGATTTGGAGGAGGTGAGGGAAAGGAGGCCGGGAGTGGTAGTGGGAGAGCCGTGTGCATGGCAGGGCCAAAAAGGTAGGCGCCCGCCTTGCAGCTCTTTGTGGGGACCTGTGCATGTTAGTCAGGTGTGGGAGGAGGGTGGGTGCTCTGGTGGGAAGGTGTGAGGAGGGGAGGAAAGCGAGCTAGGCCCTTGTTGTGAGTGTGGCTGAAGCATGTGAAGGTGGAATGGGATGAGGCATTGCGCCGCGTGGTGGCCGTGTGGAGTGGTTAGGAAGGGGTTGGAGGAGGGTGGCCAGGCAGGTGGTCAAGTGTGAGGAGGTCAGTGGTGATTTGGAGGAGGTGAGGGAAAGGAGGCCGGGAGTGGTAGTGGGAGAGCCGTGTGCATGGCAGGGCCAAAAAGGTGGGCGCCCGCCTTGCAGCTCTTTGTGGGGACCTGTGCATGTTAGTCAGGTGTGGGAGGAGGGTGGGTGCTCTGGTGGGAAGGTGTGAGGAGGGGAGGAAAGCGAGCTAGGCCCTTGTTGTGAGTGTGGCTGAAGCATGTGAAGGTGGAATGGGATGAGGCATTGCGCCGCGTTGTGGCCGTGTGGAGTGGTTAGGAAGGGGTTGGAGGAGGGTGGCCAGGCAGGTGGTCAAGTGTGAGGAGGTCATTGGTGATTTGGAGGAGGTGAGGGAAAGGAGGCCGGGAGTGGTAGTGGGAGAGCCGTGTGCATGGCAGGGCCAAAAAGGTAGGCGCCTTGCAGCTCTTTGTGGGGACCTGTGCATGTTAGTCAGGTGTGGGAGGAGGGTGGGTGCTCTGGTGGGAAGGTGTGAGGAGGGGAGGAAAGCGAGCTAGGCCCTTGTTGTGAGTGTGGCCGAAGCATGTGAAGGTGGAATGGGATGAGGCATTGCACCACCTGGTGGCCGTGTGGAGTGGTTAGGAAGGGGTTGGAGGAGGGTGGCCAGGCAGGTGGTCAAGTGTGAGGAGGTCATTGGTGATTTGGAGGAGGTGAGGGAAAGGAGGCCGGGAGTGGTAGTGGGAGAGCCGTGTGCATGGCAGGGCCAAAAAGGTGGGCGCCTTGCAGCTCTTTGTGGGGACCTGTGCATGTTAGTCAGGTGTGGGAGGAGGGTGGGTGCTCTGGTGGGAAGGTGTGAGGAGGGGAGGAAAGCGAGCTAGGCCCTTGTTGTGAGTGTGGCCGAAGCATGTGAAGGTGGAATGGGATGAGGCATTGCGCCGCGTGGTGGCCGTGTGGAGTGGTTAGGAAGGGGTTGGAGGAGGGTGGCCAGGCAGGTGGTCAAGTGTGAGGAGGTCATTGGTGATTTGGAGGAGGTGAGGGAAAGGAGGCCGGGAGTGGTAGTGGGAGAGCCGTGTGCATGGCAGGGCCAAAAAGGTAGGCGCCTTGCAGCTCTTTGTGGGGACCTGTGCATGTTAGTCAAGTGTGGAAGGAGGGTGGGTGCTCTGGTGGGAAGGTGTGAGGAGGGGAGGAAAGCGAGCTAGGCCCTTGTTGTGAGTGTGGCCTAGACCATGTGAAGGTGGAATGGGATGAGGCATTGCGCCGCGTGGTGGCCGTGTGGAGTGGTTAGGAAGGGGTTGGAGGAGGGTGGCCAGGCAGGTGGTCAAGTGTGAGGAGGTCATTGGTGATTTGGAGGAGGTGAGGGAAAGGAGGCCGGGAGTGGTAGTGGGAGAGCCGTGTGCATGGCAGGGCCAAAAAGGTGGGCGCCCGCCTTGCAGCTCTTTGTGGGGACCTGTGCATGTTAGTCAGGTGTGGGAGGAGGGTGGGTGCTCTGGTGGGAAGGTGTGAGGAGGGGAGGAAAGCGAGCTAGGCCCTTGTTGTGAGTGTGGCCTAGACCATGTGAAGGTGGAATGGGATGAGGCATTGCGCCGCGTGGTGGCCGTGTGGAGTGGTTAGGAAGGGGTTGGAGGAGGGTGGCCAGGCAGGTGGGCAAGTGTGAGGAGGTCATTGGTGATTTGGAGGAGGTGAGGGAAAGGAGGCCGGGAGTGGTAGTGGGAGAGCCGTGTGCATGGCAGGGCCAAAAAGGTAGGCGCCCGCCTTGCAGCTCTTTGTGGGGACCTGTGCATGTTAGTCAGGTGTGGGAGGAGGGTGGGTGCTCTGGTGGGAAGGTGTGAGGAGGGGAGGAAAGCGAGCTAGGCCCTTGTTGTGAGTGTGGCTGAAGCATGTGAAGGTGGAATGGGATGAGGCATTGCGCCGCGTGGTGGCCGTGTGGAGTGGTTAGGAAGGGGTTGGAGGAGGGTGGCCAGGCAGGTGGTCAAGTGTGAGGAGGTCAGTGGTGATTTGGAGGAGGTGAGGGAAAGGAGGCCGGGAGTGGTAGTGGGAGAGCCGTGTGCATGGCAGGGCCAAAAAGGTGGGCGCCCGCCTTGCAGCTCTTTGTGGGGACCTGTGCATGTTAGTCAGGTGTGGGAGGAGGGTGGGTGCTCTGGTGGGAAGGTGTGAGGAGGGGAGGAAAGCGAGCTAGGCCCTTGTTGTGAGTGTGGCTGAAGCATGTGAAGGTGGAATGGGATGAGGCATTGCGCCGCGTTGTGGCCGTGTGGAGTGGTTAGGAAGGGGTTGGAGGAGGGTGGCCAGGCAGGTGGTCAAGTGTGAGGAGGTCATTGGTGATTTGGAGGAGGTGAGGGAAAGGAGGCCGGGAGTGGTAGTGGGAGAGCCGTGTGCATGGCAGGGCCAAAAAGGTGGGCGCCTTGCAGCTCTTTGTGGGGACCTGTGCATGTTAGTCAGGTGTGGGAGGAGGGTGGGTGCTCTGGTGGGAAGGTGTGAGGAGGGGAGGAAAGCGAGCTAGGCCCTTGTTGTGAGTGTGGCCGAAGCATGTGAAGGTGGAATGGGATGAGGCATTGCACCACCTGGTGGCCGTGTGGAGTGGTTAGGAAGGGGTTGGAGGAGGGTGGCCAGGCAGGTGGTCAAGTGTGAGGAGGTCATTGGTGATTTGGAGGAGGTGAGGGAAAGGAGGCCGGGAGTGGTAGTGGGAGAGCCGTGTGCATGGCAGGGCCAAAAAGGTGGGCGCCTTGCAGCTCTTTGTGGGGACCTGTGCATGTTAGTCAGGTGTGGGAGGAGGGTGGGTGCTCTGGTGGGAAGGTGTGAGGAGGGGAGGAAAGCGAGCTAGGCCCTTGTTGTGAGTGTGGCCGAAGCATGTGAAGGTGGAATGGGATGAGGCATTGCGCCGCGTGGTGGCCGTGTGGAGTGGTTAGGAAGGGGTTGGAGGAGGGTGGCCAGGCAGGTGGTCAAGTGTGAGGAGGTCATTGGTGATTTGGAGGAGGTGAGGGAAAGGAGGACGGGAGTGGTAGTGGGAGAGCCGTGTGCATGGCAGGGCCAAAAAGGTAGGCGCCTTGTTGCTGTTTGCGGGGGACTATGCATGTTAGTCAGGTGTGGGAGGAGGGTGGGTGCTCTGGTGGGAAGGTGTGAGGAGGGGAGGAAAGCGAGCTAGGCCCTTGTTGTGAGTGTGGCTGAAGCATGTGAAGGTGGAATGGGATGAGGCATTGCACCGCCTGGTGGCCATGTGGAGTGGTTAGGAAGGGGTTGGAGGAGGGTGGCCAGGCAGGTGGTCAAGTGTGAGGAGGTCATTGGTGATTTGGAGGAGGTGAGGGAAAGGAGGACGGGAGTGGTTGTGGGAGAGGTGTGTGGATGGTAGGGCGAAAATGGTGGGGGCCTTGTTGCTGCTTGCGGGGGTCTGTGCATGTTAGTCAGGTGTGGGAGGAGGGTGGGTGCTCTGGTGGGAAGGTGTGAGGAGGGGAGGAAAGCGAGCTAGGCCCTTGTTGTGAGTGTGGCCGAAGCATGTGAAGGTGGAATGGGATGAGGCATTGCACCACCTGGTGGCCGTGTGGAGTGGTTAGGAAGGGGTTGGAGGAGGGTGGCCAGGCAGGTGGTCAAGTGTGAGGAGGTCATTGGTGATTTGGAGGAGGTGAGGGAAAGGAGGCCGGGAGTGGTAGTGGGAGAGCCGTGTGCATGGCAGGGCCAAAAAGGTGGGCGCCTTGCAGCTCTTTGTGGGGGTCTGTGCATGTTAGTCAGGTGTGGGAGGAGGGTGGGTGCTCTGGTGGGAAGGTGTGAGGAGGGGAGGAAAGCGAGCTAGGCCCTTGTTGTGAGTGTGGCCGAAGCATGTGAAGGTGGAATGGGATGAGGCATTGCACCACCTGGTGGCCGTGTGGAGTGGTTAGGAAGGGGTTGGAGGAGGGTGGCCAGGCAGGTGGTCAAGTGTGAGGAGGTCATTGGTGATTTGGAGGAGGTGAGGGAAAGGAGGCCGGGAGTGGTAGTGGGAGAGCCGTGTGCATGGCAGGGCCAAAAAGGTGGGCGCCTTGCAGCTCTTTGTGGGGACCTGTGCATGTTAGTCAGGTGTGGGAGGAGGGTGGGTGCTCTGGTGGGAAGGTGTGAGGAGGGGAGGAAAGCGAGCTAGGCCCTTGTTGTGAGTGTGGCCGAAGCATGTGAAGGTGGAATGGGATGAGGCATTGCGCCGCGTGGTGGCCGTGTGGAGTGGTTAGGAAGGGGTTGGAGGAGGGTGGCCAGGCAGGTGGTCAAGTGTGAGGAGGTCATTGGTGATTTGGAGGAGGTGAGGGAAAGGAGGACGGGAGTGGTAGTGGGAGAGCCGTGTGCATGGCAGGGCCAAAAAGGTAGGCGCCTTGTTGCTGTTTGCGGGGGACTATGCATGTTAGTCAGGTGTGGGAGGAGGGTGGGTGCTCTGGTGGGAAGGTGTGAGGAGGGGAGGAAAGCGAGCTAGGCCCTTGTTGTGAGTGTGGCTGAAGCATGTGAAGGTGGAATGGGATGAGGCATTGCACCGCCTGGTGGCCATGTGGAGTGGTTAGGAAGGGGTTGGAGGAGGGTGGCCAGGCAGGTGGTCAAGTGTGAGGAGGTCATTGGTGATTTGGAGGAGGTGAGGGAAAGGAGGACGGGAGTGGTTGTGGGAGAGGTGTGTGGATGGTAGGGCGAAAATGGTGGGGGCCTTGTTGCTGCTTGCGGGGGTCTGTGCATGTTAGTCAGGTGTGGGAGGAGGGTGGGTGCTCTGGTGGGAAGGTGTGAGGAGGGGAGGAAAGCGAGCTAGGCCCTTGTTGTGAGTGTGGCCGAAGCATGTGAAGGTGGAATGGGATGAGGCATTGCACCACCTGGTGGCCGTGTGGAGTGGTTAGGAAGGGGTTGGAGGAGGGTGGCCAGGCAGGTGGTCAAGTGTGAGGAGGTCATTGGTGATTTGGAGGAGGTGAGGGAAAGGAGGCCGGGAGTGGTAGTGGGAGAGCCGTGTGCATGGCAGGGCCAAAAAGGTGGGCGCCTTGCAGCTCTTTGTGGGGGTCTGTGCATGTTAGTCAGGTGTGGGAGGAGGGTGGGTGCTCTGGTGGGAAGGTGTGAGGAGGGGAGGAAAGCGAGCTAGGCCCTTGTTGTGAGTGTGGCCGAAGCATGTGAAGGTGGAATGGGATGAGGCATTGCGCCGCGTGGTGGCCGTGTGGAGTGGTTAGGAAGGGGTTGGAGGAGGGTGGCCAGGCAGGTGGTCAAGTGTGAGGAGGTCATTGGTGATTTGGAGGAGGTGAGGGAAAGGAGGCCGGGAGTGGTAGTGGGAGAGCCGTGTGCATGGCAGGGCCAAAAAGGTGGGCGCCCGCCTTGCAGCTCTTTGTGGGGACCTGTGCATGTTAGTCAGGTGTGGGAGGAGGGTGGGTGCTCTGGTGGGAAGGTGTGAGGAGGGGAGGAAAGCGAGCTAGGCCCTTGTTGTGAGTGTGGCCGAAGCATGTGAAGGTGGAATGGGATGAGGCATTGCACCGCCTGGTGGCCGTGTGGAGTGGTTAGGAAGGGGTTGGAGGAGGGTGGCCAGGCAGGTGGTCAAGTGTGAGGAGGTCATTGGTGATTTGGAGGAGGTGAGGGAAAGGAGGACGGGAGTGGTAGTGGGAGAGCCGTGTGCATGGCAGGGCCAAAAAGGTGGGCGCCTTGCAGCTCTTTGTGGGGGTCTGTGCATGTTAGTCAGGTGTGGGAGGAGGGTGGGTGCTCTGGTGGGAAGGTGTGAGGAGGGGAGGAAAGCGAGCTAGGCCCTTGTTGTGAGTGTGGCCGAAGCATGTGAAGGTGGAATGGGATGAGGCATTGCACCACCTGGTGGCCGTGTGGAGTGGTTAGGAAGGGGTTGGAGGAGGGTGGCCAGGCAGGTGGGCAAGTGTGAGGAGGTCAGTGGTGATTTGGAGGAGGTGAGGGAAAGGAGGCCGGGAGTGGTAGTGGGAGAGCCGTGTGCATGGCAGGGCCAAAAAGGTGGGCGCCCGCCTTGCAGCTCTTTGTGGGGGCCTGTAGATGTTAGTCAGGTGTGGGAGGAGGGTGGGTGCTCTGGTGGGAAGGTGTGAGGAGGGGAGGAAAGCGAGCTAGGCCCTTGTTGTGAGTGTGGCCAAAGCATGTGAAGGTGGAATGGGATGAGGCATTGCGCCGCGTGGTGGCCGTGTGGAGTGGTTAGGAAGGGGTTGGAGGAGGGTGGCCAGGCAGGTGGTCAAGTGTGAGGAGGTCATTGGTGATTTGGAGGAGGTGAGGGAAAGGAGGACGGGAGTGGTAGTGGGAGAGCCGTGTGCATGGCAGGGCCAAAAAGGTGGGCGCCCGCCTTGCAGCTCTTTGTGGGGCCCTGTGCATGTCAGTCAGGTGTGGGAGGAGGGTGGGTGCTCTGGTGGGAAGGTGTGAGGAGGGGAGGAAAGCGAGCTAGGCCCTTGTTGTGAGTGTGGCCGAAGCATGTGAAGGTGGAATGGGATGAGGCATTGCGCCGTGTGGTGGCCGTGTGGAGTGGTTAGGAAGGGGTTGGAGGAGGGTGGCCAGGCAGGTGGTCAAGTGTGAGGAGGTCAGTGGTGATTTGGAGGAGGTGAGGGAAAGGAGGCCGGGAGTGGTTGTGGGAGAGCCGTGTGCATGGTAGGGCCAAAAATGTAGGCGCCCGCCTTGCAGCTCTTTGTGGGGGCCTGTAGATGTTAGTCAGGTGTGGGAGGAGGGTGGGTGCTCTGGTGGGAAGGTGTGAGGAGGGGAGGAAAGCGAGCTAGGCCCTTGTTGTGAGTGTGGCCGAAGCATGTGAAGGTGGAATGGGATGAGGCATTGCGCCGCCTGGTGGCCGTGTGGAGTGGTTAGGAAGGGGTTGGAGGAGGGTGGCCAGGCAGGTGGTCAAGTGTGAGGAGGTCATTGGTGATTTGGAGGAGGTGAGGGAAAGGAGGACGGGAGTGGTAGTGGGAGAGCCGTGTGCATGGCAGGGCCAAAAAGGTGGGCGCCCGCCTTGCAGCTCTTTGTGGGGACCTGTGCATGTTAGTCAGGTGTGGGAGGAGGGTGGGTGCTCTGGTGGGAAGGTGTGAGGAGGGGAGGAAAGCGAGCTAGGCCCTTGTTGTGAGTGTGGCCGAAGCATGTGAAGGTGGAATGGGATGAGGCATTGCGCCGCGTGGTGGCCGTGTGGAGTGGTTAGGAAGGGGTTGGAGGAGGGTGGCCAGGCAGGTGGTCAAGTGTGAGGAGGTCATTGGTGATTTGGAGGAGGTGAGGGAAAGGAGGCCGGGAGTGGTAGTGGGAGAGCCGTGTGCATGGCAGGGCCAAAAAGGTGGGCGCCTTGCAGCTCTTTGTGGGGACCTGTGCATGTTAGTCAGGTGTGGGAGGAGGGTGGGTGCTCTGGTGGGAAGGTGTGAGGAGGGGAGGAAAGCGAGCTAGGCCCTTGTTGTGAGTGTGGCCGAAGCATGTGAAGGTGGAATGGGATGAGGCATTGCGCCGCGTGGTGGCCGTGTGGAGTGGTTAGGAAGGGGTTGGAGGAGGGTGTCCAGGCAGGTGGTCAAGTGTGAGGAGGTCATTGGTGATTTGGAGGAGGTGAGGGAAAGGAGGACGGGAGTGGTAGTGGGAGAGCCGTGTGTATGGCAGGGCCAAAAAGGTGGGCGCCTTGCAGCTCTTTGTGGGGACCTGTGCATGTTAGTCAGGTGTGGGAGGAGGGTGGGTGCTCTGGTGGGAAGGTGTGAGGAGGGGAGGAAAGCGAGCTAGGCCCTTGTTGTGAGTGTGGCTGAAGCATGTGAAGGTGGAATGGGATGAGGCATTGCGCCGCGTGGTGGCCGTGTGGAGTGGTTAGGAAGGGGTTGGAGGAGGGTGGCCAGGCAGGTGGTCAAGTGTGAGGAGGTCATTGGTGATTTGGAGGAAGTGAGGGAAAGGAGGCCGGGAGTGGTTGTGGGAGAGGTGTATGGATGGTAGGGCGAAAAGAGTGGGGGCCTTTTTGCTGTTTGCGGGGGTCTATGCATGTTAGTCAGGTGTGGGAGGAGGGTGGGTGCTCTGGTGGGAAGGTGTGAGGAGGGGAGGAAAGCGAGCTAGGCCCTTGTTGTGAGTGTGGCCGAAGCATGTGAAGGTGGAATGGGATGAGGCATTGCGCCGCGTGGTGGCCGTGTGGAGTGGTTAGGAAGGGGTTGGAGGAGGGTGGCCAGGCAGGTGGTCAAGTGTGAGGAGGTCATTGGTGATTTGGAGGAGGTGAGGGAAAGGAGGACGGGAGTGGTAGTGGGAGAGCCGTGTGTATGGCAGGGCCAAAAAGGTGGGCGCCTTGCAGCTCTTTGTGGGGACCTGTGCATGTTAGTCAGGTGTGGGAGGAGGGTGGGTGCTCTGGTGGGAAGGTGTGAGGAGGGGAGGAAAGCGAGCTAGGCCCTTGTTGTGAGTGTGGCTGAAGCATGTGAAGGTGGAATGGGATGAGGCATTGCGCCGCGTGGTGGCCGTGTGGAGTGGTTAGGAAGGGGTTGGAGGAGGGTGGCCAGGCAGGTGGTCAAGTGTGAGGAGGTCATTGGTGATTTGGAGGAGGTGAGGGAAAGGAGGACGGGAGTGGTAGTGGGAGAGCCGTGTGCATGGCAGGGCCAAAAAGGTGGGCGCCTTGTTGCTGTTTGTGGGGACCTGTGCATGTTAGTCAGGTGTGGGAGGAGGGTGGGTGCTCTGGTGGGAAGGTGTGAGGAGGGGAGGAAAGCGAGCTAGGCCCTTGTTGTGAGTGTGGCCGAAGCATGTGAAGGTGGAATGGGATGAGGCATTGCACCGCCTGGTGGCCGTGTGGAGTGGTTAGGAAGGGGTTGGAGGAGGGTGGCCAGGCAGGTGGTCAAGTGTGAGGAGGTCAGTGGTGATTTGGAGGAGGTGAGGGAAAGGAGGCCGGGAGTGGTAGTGGGAGAGCCGTGTGCATGGTAGGGCCAAAAATGTAGGCGCCCGCCTTGCAGCTCTTTGTGGGGACCTGTGCATGTTAGTCAGGTGTGGGAGGAGGGTGGGTGCTCTGGTGGGAAGGTGTGAGGAGGGGAGGAAAGCGAGCTAGGCCCTTGTTGTGAGTGTGGCCGAAGCATGTGAAGGTGGAATGGGATGAGGCATTGCGCTGCCTGGTGGCCGTGTGGAGTGGTTAGGAAGGGGTTGGAGGAGGGTGGCCAGGCAGGTGGTCAAGTGTGAGGAGGTCATTGGTGATTTGGAGGAGGTGAGGGAAAGGAGGCCGGGAGTGGTAGTGGGAGAGCCGTGTGCATGGCAGGGCCAAAAAGGTGGGCGCCTTGTTGCTGTTTGTGGGGACCTGTGCATGTTAGTCAGGTGTGGGAGGAGGGTGGGTGCTCTGGTGGGAAGGTGTGAGGAGGGGAGGAAAGCGAGCTAGGCCCTTGTTGTGAGTGTGGCCGAAGCATGTGAAGGTGGAATGGGATGAGGCATTGCGCCGCGTGGTGGCCGTGTGGAGTGGTTAGGAAGGGGTTGGAGGAGGGTGGCCAGGCAGGTGGGCAAGTGTGAGGAGGTCATTGGTGATTTGGAGGAGGTGAGGGAAAGGAGGCCGGGAGTGGTAGTGGGAGAGCCGTGTGCATGGCAGGGCCAAAAAGGTGGGCGCCCGCCTTGCAGCTCTTTGTGGGGACCTGTGCATGTTAGTCAGGTGTGGGAGGAGGGTGGGTGCTCTGGTGGGAAGGTGTGAGGAGGGGAGGAAAGCGAGCTAGGCCCTTGTTGTGAGTGTGGCCGAAGCATGTGAAGGTGGAATGGGATGAGGCATTGCGCCGCGTGGTGGCCGTGTGGAGTGGTTAGGAAGGGGTTGGAGGAGGGTGGCCAGGCAGGTGGGCAAGTGTGAGGAGGTCATTGGTGATTTGGAGGAGGTGAGGGAAAGGAGGACGGGAGTGGTAGTGGGAGAGCCGTGTGCATGGCAGGGCCAAAAAGGTGGGCGCCTTGCAGCTCTTTGTGGGGACCTGTGCATGTTAGTCAGGTGTGGGAGGAGGGTGGGTGCTCTGGTGGGAAGGTGTGAGGAGGGGAGGAAAGCGAGCTAGGCCCTTGTTGTGAGTGTGGCCGAAGCATGTGAAGGTGGAATGGGATGAGGCATTGCGCCGCGTGGTGGCCGTGTGGAGTGGTTAGGAAGGGGTTGGAGGAGGGTGGCCAGGCAGGTGGTCAAGTGTGAGGAGGTCATTGGTGATTTGGAGGAGGTGAGGGAAAGGAGGCCGGGAGTGGTAGTGGGAGAGCCGTGTGCATGGCAGGGCCAAAAAGGTAGGCGCCTTGCAGCTCTTTGTGGGGACCTGTGCATGTTAGTCAAGTGTGGAAGGAGGGTGGGTGCTCTGGTGGGAAGGTGTGAGGAGGGGAGGAAAGCGAGCTAGGCCCTTGTTGTGAGTGTGGCCTAGACCATGTGAAGGTGGAATGGGATGAGGCATTGCGCCGCGTGGTGGCCGTGTGGAGTGGTTAGGAAGGGGTTGGAGGAGGGTGGCCAGGCAGGTGGTCAAGTGTGAGGAGGTCATTGGTGATTTGGAGGAGGTGAGGGAAAGGAGGCCGGGAGTGGTAGTGGGAGAGCCGTGTGCATGGCAGGGCCAAAAAGGTGGGCGCCCGCCTTGCAGCTCTTTGTGGGGACCTGTGCATGTTAGTCAGGTGTGGGAGGAGGGTGGGTGCTCTGGTGGGAAGGTGTGAGGAGGGGAGGAAAGCGAGCTAGGCCCTTGTTGTGAGTGTGGCCGAAGCATGTGAAGGTGGAATGGGATGAGGCATTGCACCACCTGGTGGCCGTGTGGAGTGGTTAGGAAGGGGTTGGAGGAGGGTGTCCAGGCAGGTGGTCAAGTGTGAGGAGGTCATTGGTGATTTGGAGGAGGTGAGGGAAAGGAGGCCGGGAGTGGTAGTGGGAGAGCCGTGTGCATGGCAGGGCCAAAAAGGTGGGCGCCTTGCAGCTCTTTGTGGGGACCTGTGCATGTTAGTCAGGTGTGGGAGGAGGGTGGGTGCTCTGGTGGGAAGGTGTGAGGAGGGGAGGAAAGCGAGCTAGGCCCTTGTTGTGAGTGTGGCTGAAGCATGTGAAGGTGGAATGGGATGAGGCATTGCGCCGCGTGGTGGCCGTGTGGAGTGGTTAGGAAGGGGTTGGAGGAGGGTGGCCAGGCAGGTGGTCAAGTGTGAGGAGGTCAGTGGTGATTTGGAGGAGGTGAGGGAAAGGAGGCCGGGAGTGGTAGTGGGAGAGCCGTGTGCATGGCAGGGCCAAAAAGGTGGGCGCCCGCCTTGCAGCTCTTTGTGGGGACCTGTGCATGTTAGTCAGGTGTGGGAGGAGGGTGGGTGCTCTGGTGGGAAGGTGTGAGGAGGGGAGGAAAGCGAGCTAGGCCCTTGTTGTGAGTGTGGCTGAAGCATGTGAAGGTGGAATGGGATGAGGCATTGCGCCGCGTGGTGGCCGTGTGGAGTGGTTAGGAAGGGGTTGGAGGAGGGTGGCCAGGCAGGTGGTCAAGTGTGAGGAGGTCATTGGTGATTTGGAGGAGGTGAGGGAAAGGAGGCCGGGAGTGGTAGTGGGAGAGCCGTGTGCATGGCAGGGCCAAAAAGGTGGGCGCCTTGCAGCTCTTTGTGGGGACCTGTGCATGTTAGTCAGGTGTGGGAGGAGGGTGGGTGCTCTGGTGGGAAGGTGTGAGGAGGGGAGGAAAGCGAGCTAGGCCCTTGTTGTGAGTGTGGCCGAAGCATGTGAAGGTGGAATGGGATGAGGCATTGCACCACCTGGTGGCCGTGTGGAGTGGTTAGGAAGGGGTTGGAGGAGGGTGTCCAGGCAGGTGGTCAAGTGTGAGGAGGTCATTGGTGATTTGGAGGAGGTGAGGGAAAGGAGGCCGGGAGTGGTAGTGGGAGAGCCGTGTGCATGGCAGGGCCAAAAAGGTGGGCGCCTTGCAGCTCTTTGTGGGGACCTGTGCATGTTAGTCAGGTGTGGGAGGAGGGTGGGTGCTCTGGTGGGAAGGTGTGAGGAGGGGAGGAAAGCGAGCTAGGCCCTTGTTGTGAGTGTGGCCGAAGCATGTGAAGGTGGAATGGGATGAGGCATTGCGCCGCGTGGTGGCCGTGTGGAGTGGTTAGGAAGGGGTTGGAGGAGGGTGGCCAGGCAGGTGGGCAAGTGTGAGGAGGTCAGTGGTGATTTGGAGGAGGTGAGGGAAAGGAGGCCGGGAGTGGTAGTGGGAGAGCCGTGTGCATGGCAGGGCCAAAAAGGTAGGCGCCTTGTTGCTGTTTGCGTGGGTCTATGCATGTTAGTCAGGTGTGGGAGGAGGGTGGGTGCTCTGGTGGGAAGGTGTGAGGAGGGGAGGAAAGCGAGCTAGGCCCTTGTTGTGAGTGTGGCTGAAGCATGTGAAGGTGGAATGGGATGAGGCATTGCGCCGCGTGGTGGCCATGTGGAGTGGTTAGGAAGGGGTTGGAGGAGGGTGGCCAGGCAGGTGGTCAAGTGTGAGGAGGTCATTGGTGATTTGGAGGAGGTGAGGGAAAGGAGGCCGGGAGTGGTTGTGGGAGAGGTGTGTGGATGGTAGGGCGAAAATGGTGGGGGCCTTGGTGCTGCTTGCGGGGGTCTGTGCATGTTAGTCAGGTGTGGGAGGAGGGTGGGTGCTCTGGTGGGAAGGTGTGAGGAGGGGAGGAAAGCGAGCTAGGCCCTTGTTGTGAGTGTGGCCGAAGCATGTGAAGGTGGAATGGGATGAGGCATTGCACCACCTGGTGGCCGTGTGGAGTGGTTAGGAAGGGGTTGGAGGAGGGTGGCCAGGCAGGTGGTCAAGTGTGAGGAGGTCATTGGTGATTTGGAGGAGGTGAGGGAAAGGAGGCCGGGAGTGGTAGTGGGAGAGCCGTGTGCATGGCAGGGCCAAAAAGGTGGGCGCCTTGCAGCTCTTTGTGGGGGTCTGTGCATGTTAGTCAGGTGTGGGAGGAGGGTGGGTGCTCTGGTGGGAAGGTGTGAGGAGGGGAGGAAAGCGAGCTAGGCCCTTGTTGTGAGTGTGGCCGAAGCATGTGAAGGTGGAATGGGATGAGGCATTGCGCCGCGTGGTGGCCGTGTGGAGTGGTTAGGAAGGGGTTGGAGGAGGGTGGCCAGGCAGGTGGTCAAGTGTGAGGAGGTCAGTGGTGATTTGGAGGAGGTGAGGGAAAGGAGGCCGGGAGTGGTAGTGGGAGAGCCGTGTGCATGGCAGGGCCAAAAAGGTGGGCGCCCGCCTTGCAGCTCTTTGTGGGGACCTGTGCATGTTAGTCAGGTGTGGGAGGAGGGTGGGTGCTCTGGTGGGAAGGTGTGAGGAGGGGAGGAAAGCGAGCTAGGCCCTTGTTGTGAGTGTGGCCGAAGCATGTGAAGGTGGAATGGGATGAGGCATTGCACCGCCTGGTGGCCGTGTGGAGTGGTTAGGAAGGGGTTGGAGGAGGGTGGCCAGGCAGGTGGTCAAGTGTGAGGAGGTCATTGGTGATTTGGAGGAGGTGAGGGAAAGGAGGACGGGAGTGGTAGTGGGAGAGCCGTGTGCATGGCAGGGCCAAAAAGGTGGGCGCCTTGCAGCTCTTTGTGGGGGTCTGTGCATGTTAGTCAGGTGTGGGAGGAGGGTGGGTGCTCTGGTGGGAAGGTGTGAGGAGGGGAGGAAAGCGAGCTAGGCCCTTGTTGTGAGTGTGGCCGAAGCATGTGAAGGTGGAATGGGATGAGGCATTGCACCACCTGGTGGCCGTGTGGAGTGGTTAGGAAGGGGTTGGAGGAGGGTGGCCAGGCAGGTGGTCAAGTGTGAGGAGGTCAGTGGTGATTTGGAGGAGGTGAGGGAAAGGAGGCCGGGAGTGGTAGTGGGAGAGCCGTGTGCATGGCAGGGCCAAAAAGGTAGGCGCCCGCCTTGCAGCTCTTTGTGGGGGCCTGTAGATGTTAGTCAGGTGTGGGAGGAGGGTGGGTGCTCTGGTGGGAAGGTGTGAGGAGGGGAGGAAAGCGAGCTAGGCCCTTGTTGTGAGTGTGGCCAAAGCATGTGAAGGTGGAATGGGATGAGGCATTGCGCCGCGTGGTGGCCGTGTGGAGTGGTTAGGAAGGGGTTGGAGGAGGGTGGCCAGGCAGGTGGTCAAGTGTGAGGAGGTCATTGGTGATTTGGAGGAGGTGAGGGAAAGGAGGACGGGAGTGGTAGTGGGAGAGGTGTGTGGATGGTAGGGTGAAAAGAGTGGGCGCCTTGCAGCTCTTTGTGGGGACCTGTGCATGTTAGTCAGGTGTGGGAGGAGGGTGGGTGCTCTGGTGGGAAGGTGTGAGGAGGGGAGGAAAGCGAGCTAGGCCCTTGTTGTGAGTGTGGCCGAAGCATGTGAAGGTGGAATGGGATGAGGCATTGCGCCGCGTGGTGGCCGTGTGGAGTGGTTAGGAAGGGGTTGGAGGAGGGTGGCCAGGCAGGTGGTCAAGTGTGAGGAGGTCATTGGTGATTTGGAGGACGTGAGGGAAAGGAGGACGGGAGTGGTAGTGGGAGAGCCGTGTGCATGGCAGGGCCAAAAAGGTGGGCGCCCGCCTTGCAGCTCTTTGTGGGGCCCTGTGCATGTCAGTCAGGTGTGGGAGGAGGGTGGGTGCTCTGGTGGGAAGGTGTGAGGAGGGGAGGAAAGCGAGCTAGGCCCTTTTTGTGAGTGTGGCCGAAGCATGTGAAGGTGGAATGGGATGAGGCATTGCACCACCTGGTGGCCGTGTGGAGTGGTTAGGAAGGGGTTGGAGGAGGGTGGCCAGGCAGGTGGTCAAGTGTGAGGAGGTCATTGGTGATTTGGAGGAGGTGAGGGAAAGGAGGCCGGGAGTGGTAGTGGGAGAGCCGTGTGCATGGCAGGGCCAAAAAGGTAGGCGCCCGCCTTGCAGCTCTTTGTGGGGACCTGTGCATGTTAGTCAGGTGTGGGAGGAGGGTGGGTGCTCTGGTGGGAAGGTGTGAGGAGGGGAGGAAAGCGAGCTAGGCCCTTGTTGTGAGTGTGGCTGAAGCATGTGAAGGTGGAATGGGATGAGGCATTGCGCCGCGTGGTGGCCATGTGGAGTGGTTAGGAAGGGGTTGGAGGAGGGTGGCCAGGCAGGTGGTCAAGTGTGAGGAGGTCATTGGTGATTTGGAGGAGGTGAGGGAAAGGAGGCCGGGAGTGGTAGTGGGAGAGCCGTGTGCATGGCAGGGCCAAAAAGGTGGGTGCCCGCCTTGCAGCTCTTTGTGGGGACCTGTGCATGTTAGTCAGGTGTGGGAGGAGGGTGGGTGCTCTGGTGGGAAGGTGTGAGGAGGGGAGGAAAGCGAGCTAGGCCCTTGTTGTGAGTGTGGCCTAGACCATGTGAAGGTGGAATGGTATGAGGCATTGCGCCGCGTGGTGGCCGTGTGGAGTGGTTAGGAAGGGGTTGGAGGAGGGTGGCCAGGCAGGTGGTCAAGTGTGAGGAGGTCATTGGTGATTTGGAGGAGGTGGGGGAAAGGAGGCCGGGAGTGGTAGTGGGAGAGCCGTGTGCATGGCAGGGCCAAAAAGGTAGGCGCCCGCCTTGCAGCTCTTTGTGGGGACCTGTGCATGTTAGTCAGGTGTGGGAGGAGGGTGGGTGCTCTGGTGGGAAGGTGTGAGGAGGGGAGGAAAGCGAGCTAGGCCCTTGTTGTGAGTGTGGCCAAAGCATGTGAAGGTGGAATGGGATGAGGCATTGCGCCGCGTGGTGGCCGTGTGGAGTGGTTAGGAAGGGGTTGGAGGAGGGTGGCCAGGCAGGTGGTCAAGTGTGAGGAGGTCATTGGTGATTTGGAGGAGGTGAGGGAAAGGAGGACGGGAGTGGTAGTGGGAGAGCCGTGTGCATGGCAGGGCCAAAAAGGTGGGCGCCCGCCTTGCAGCTCTTTGTGGGGCCCTGTGCATGTCAGTCAGGTGTGGGAGGAGGGTGGGTGCTCTGGTGGGAAGGTGTGAGGAGGGGAGGAAAGCGAGCTAGGCCCTTGTTGTGAGTGTGGCCGAAGCATGTGAAGGTGGAATGGGATGAGGCATTGCGCCGCGTGGTGGCCGTGTGGAGTGGTTAGGAAGGGGTTGGAGGAGGGTGGCCAGGCAGGTGGTCAAGTGTGAGGAGGTCAGTGGTGATTTGGAGGAGGTGAGGGAAAGGAGGCCGGGAGTGGTTGTGGGAGAGCCGTGTGCATGGTAGGGCCAAAAATGTAGGCGCCCGCCTTGCAGCTCTTTGTGGGGGCCTGTAGATGTTAGTCAGGTGTGGGAGGAGGGTGGGTGCTCTGGTGGGAAGGTGTGAGGAGGGGAGGAAAGCGAGCTAGGCCCTTGTTGTGAGTGTGGCCGAAGCATGTGAAGGTGGAATGGGATGAGGCATTGCGCCGCGTGGTGGCCGTGTGGAGTGGTTAGGAAGGGGTTGGAGGAGGGTGGCCAGGCGGGTGGTCAAGTGTGAGGAGGTCATTGGTGATTTGGAGGAGGTGAGGGAAAGGAGGACGGGAGTGGTAGTGGGAGAGCCGTGTGCATGGCAGGGCCAAAAAGGTGGGCGCCTTGTTGCTGTTTGTTGGGACCTGTGCATGTTAGTCAGGTGTGGGAGGAGGGTGGGTGCTCTGGTGGGAAGGTGTGAGGAGGGGAGGAAAGCGAGCTAGGCCCTTGTTGTGAGTGTGGCCGAAGCATGTGAAGGTGGAATGGGATGAGGCATTGCGCCGCCTGGTGGCCGTGTGGAGTGGTTAGGAAGGGGTTGGAGGAGGGTGGCCAGGCAGGTGGGCAAGTGTGAGGAGGTCATTGGTGATTTGGAGGAGGTGAGGGAAAGGAGGACGGGAGTGGTAGTGGGAGAGCCGTGTGCATGGCAGGGCCAAAAAGGTGGGCGCCTTGTTGCTGTTTGTGGGGACCTGTGCATGTTAGTCAGGTGTGGGAGGAGGGTGGGTGCTCTGGTGGGAAGGTGTGAGGAGGGGAGGAAAGCGAGCTAGGCCCTTGTTGTGAGTGTGGCCGAAGCATGTGAAGGTGGAATGGGATGAGGCATTGCGCCGCGTGGTGGCCGTGTGGAGTGGTTAGGAAGGGGTTGGAGGAGGGTGGCCAGGCAGGTGGTCAAGTGTGAGGAGGTCATTGGTGATTTGGAGGAGGTGAGGGAAAGGAGGACGGGAGTGGTAGTGGGAGAGCCGTGTGCATGGCAGGGCCAAAAAGGTGGGCGCCTTGCAGCTCTTTGTGGGGACCTGTGCATGTTAGTCAGGTGTGGGAGGAGGGTGGGTGCTCTGGTGGGAAGGTGTGAGGAGGGGAGGAAAGCGAGCTAGGCCCTTGTTGTGAGTGTGGCCGAAGCATGTGAAGGTGGAATGGGATGAGGCATTGCGCCGCGTGGTGGCCGTGTGGAGTGGTTAGGAAGGGGTTGGAGGAGGGTGGCCAGGCAGGTGGTCAAGTGTGAGGAGGTCATTGGTGATTTGGAGGAGGTGAGGGAAAGGAGGCCGGGAGTGGTTGTGGGAGAGGTGTATGGATGGTAGGGCGAAAAGAGTGGGGGCCTTGTTGCTGTTTGCGGGGGTCTATGCATGTTAGTCAGGTGTGGGAGGAGGGTGGGTGCTCTGGTGGGAAGGTGTGAGGAGGGGAGGAAAGCGAGCTAGGCCCTTGTTGTGAGTGTGGCCGAAGCATGTGAAGGTGGAATGGGATGAGGCATTGCGCCGCGTGGTGGCCGTGTGGAGTGGTTAGGAAGGGGTTGGAGGAGGGTGGCCAGGCAGGTGGTCAAGTGTGAGGAGGTCATTGGTGATTTGGAGGAGGTGAGGGAAAGGAGGACGGGAGTGGTAGTGGGAGAGCCGTGTGTATGGCAGGGCCAAAAAGGTGGGCGCCTTGCAGCTCTTTGTGGGGACCTGTGCATGTTAGTCAGGTGTGGGAGGAGGGTGGGTGCTCTGGTGGGAAGGTGTGAGGAGGGGAGGAAAGCGAGCTAGGCCCTTGTTGTGAGTGTGGCTGAAGCATGTGAAGGTGGAATGGGATGAGGCATTGCGCCGCGTGGTGGCCGTGTGGAGTGGTTAGGAAGGGGTTGGAGGAGGGTGGCCAGGCAGGTGGTCAAGTGTGAGGAGGTCATTGGTGATTTGGAGGAAGTGAGGGAAAGGAGGCCGGGAGTGGTTGTGGGAGAGGTGTATGGATGGTAGGGCGAAAAGAGTGGGGGCCTTTTTGCTGTTTGCGGGGGTCTATGCATGTTAGTCAGGTGTGGGAGGAGGGTGGGTGCTCTGGTGGGAAGGTGTGAGGAGGGGAGGAAAGCGAGCTAGGCCCTTGTTGTGAGTGTGGCCGAAGCATGTGAAGGTGGAATGGGATGAGGCATTGCACCACCTGGTGGCCGTGTGGAGTGGTTAGGAAGGGGTTGGAGGAGGGTGGCCAGGCAGGTGGTCAAGTGTGAGGAGGTCATTGGTGATTTGGAGGAGGTGAGGGAAAGGAGGACGGGAGTGGTAGTGGGAGAGCCGTGTGTATGGCAGGGCCAAAAAGGTGGGCGCCTTGCAGCTCTTTGTGGGGACCTGTGCATGTTAGTCAGGTGTGGGAGGAGGGTGGGTGCTCTGGTGGGAAGGTGTGAGGAGGGGAGGAAAGCGAGCTAGGCCCTTGTTGTGAGTGTGGCTGAAGCATGTGAAGGTGGAATGGGATGAGGCATTGCGCCGCGTGGTGGCCGTGTGGAGTGGTTAGGAAGGGGTTGGAGGAGGGTGGCCAGGCAGGTGGTCAAGTGTGAGGAGGTCATTGGTGATTTGGAGGAGGTGAGGGAAAGGAGGACGGGAGTGGTAGTGGGAGAGCCGTGTGCATGGCAGGGCCAAAAAGGTGGGCGCCTTGTTGCTGTTTGTGGGGACCTGTGCATGTTAGTCAGGTGTGGGAGGAGGGTGGGTGCTCTGGTGGGAAGGTGTGAGGAGGGGAGGAAAGCGAGCTAGGCCCTTGTTGTGAGTGTGGCCGAAGCATGTGAAGGTGGAATGGGATGAGGCATTGCACCGCCTGGTGGCCGTGTGGAGTGGTTAGGAAGGGGTTGGAGGAGGGTGGCCAGGCAGGTGGTCAAGTGTGAGGAGGTCAGTGGTGATTTGGAGGAGGTGAGGGAAAGGAGGCCGGGAGTGGTTGTGGGAGAGCCGTGTGCATGGTAGGGCCAAAAATGTAGGCGCCCGCCTTGCAGCTCTTTGTGGGGACCTGTGCATGTTAGTCAGGTGTGGGAGGAGGGTGGGTGCTCTGGTGGGAAGGTGTGAGGAGGGGAGGAAAGCGAGCTAGGCCCTTGTTGTGAGTGTGGCCGAAGCATGTGAAGGTGGAATGGGATGAGGCATTGCGCTGCCTGGTGGCCGTGTGGAGTGGTTAGGAAGGGGTTGGAGGAGGGTGGCCAGGCAGGTGGTCAAGTGTGAGGAGGTCAGTGGTGATTTGGAGGAGGTGAGGGAAAGGAGGACGGGAGTGGTAGTGGGAGAGCCGTGTGCATGGCAGGGCCAAAAAGGTGGGCGCCTTGTTGCTGTTTGTGGGGACCTGTGCATGTTAGTCAGGTGTGGGAGGAGGGTGGGTGCTCTGGTGGGAAGGTGTGAGGAGGGGAGGAAAGCGAGCTAGGCCCTTGTTGTGAGTGTGGCCGAAGCATGTGAAGGTGGAATGGGATGAGGCATTGCGCCGCGTGGTGGCCGTGTGGAGTGGTTAGGAAGGGGTTGGAGGAGGGTGGCCAGGCAGGTTGTCAAGTGTGAGGAGGTCATTGGTGATTTGGAGGAGGTGAGGGAAAGGAGGCCGGGAGTGGTAGTGGGAGAGCCGTGTGCATGGCAGGGCCAAAAAGGTGGGCGCCCGCCTTGCAGCTCTTTGTGGGGACCTGTGCATGTTAGTCAGGTGTGGGAGGAGGGTGGGTGCTCTGGTGGGAAGGTGTGAGGAGGGGAGGAAAGCGAGCTAGGCCCTTGTTGTGAGTGTGGCCGAAGCATGTGAAGGTGGAATGGGATGAGGCATTGCGCTGCCTGGTGGCCGTGTGGAGTGGTTAGGAAGGGGTTGGAGGAGGGTGGCCAGGCAGGTGGGCAAGTGTGAGGAGGTCATTGGTGATTTGGAGGAGGTGAGGGAAAGGAGGACGGGAGTGGTAGTGGGAGAGCCGTGTGCATGGCAGGGCCAAAAAGGTAGGCGCCTTGTTGCTGTTTGCGGGGGTCTATGCATGTTAGTCAGGTGTGGGAGGAGGGTGGGTGCTCTGGTGGGAAGGTGTGAGGAGGGGAGGAAAGCGAGCTAGGCCCTTGTTGTGAGTGTGGCCGAAGCATGTGAAGGTGGAATGGGATGAGGCATTGCGCCGCGTGGTGGCCGTGTGGAGTGGTTAGGAAGGGGTTGGAGGAGGGTGGCCAGGCAGGTGGTCAAGTGTGAGGAGGTCATTGGTGATTTGGAGGAGGTGAGGGAAAGGAGGCCGGGAGTGGTAGTGGGAGAGCCGTGTGCATGGCAGGGCCAAAAAGGTAGGCGCCTTGCAGCTCTTTGTGGGGACCTGTGCATGTTAGTCAAGTGTGGAAGGAGGGTGGGTGCTCTGGTGGGAAGGTGTGAGGAGGGGAGGAAAGCGAGCTAGGCCCTTGTTGTGAGTGTGGCCTAGACCATGTGAAGGTGGAATGGGATGAGGCATTGCGCCGCGTGGTGGCCGTGTGGAGTGGTTAGGAAGGGGTTGGAGGAGGGTGGCCAGGCAGGTGGTCAAGTGTGAGGAGGTCATTGGTGATTTGGAGGAGGTGAGGGAAAGGAGGCCGGGAGTGGTAGTGGGAGAGCCGTGTGCATGGCAGGGCCAAAAAGGTGGGCGCCCGCCTTGCAGCTCTTTGTGGGGACCTGTGCATGTTAGTCAGGTGTGGGAGGAGGGTGGGTGCTCTGGTGGGAAGGTGTGAGGAGGGGAGGAAAGCGAGCTAGGCCCTTGTTGTGAGTGTGGCCTAGACCATGTGAAGGTGGAATGGTATGAGGCATTGCGCCGCGTGGTGGCCGTGTGGAGTGGTTAGGAAGGGGTTGGAGGAGGGTGGCCAGGCAGGTGGGCAAGTGTGAGGAGGTCATTGGTGATTTGGAGGAGGTGAGGGAAAGGAGGCCGGGAGTGGTAGTGGGAGAGCCGTGTGCATGGCAGGGCCAAAAAGGTAGGCGCCCGCCTTGCAGCTCTTTGTGGGGACCTGTGCATGTTAGTCAGGTGTGGGAGGAGGGTGGGTGCTCTGGTGGGAAGGTGTGAGGAGGGGAGGAAAGCGAGCTAGGCCCTTGTTGTGAGTGTGGCTGAAGCATGTGAAGGTGGAATGGGATGAGGCATTGCGCCGCGTGGTGGCCGTGTGGAGTGGTTAGGAAGGGGTTGGAGGAGGGTGGCCAGGCAGGTGGTCAAGTGTGAGGAGGTCAGTGGTGATTTGGAGGAGGTGAGGGAAAGGAGGCCGGGAGTGGTAGTGGGAGAGCCGTGTGCATGGCAGGGCCAAAAAGGTGGGCGCCCGCCTTGCAGCTCTTTGTGGGGACCTGTGCATGTTAGTCAGGTGTGGGAGGAGGGTGGGTGCTCTGGTGGGAAGGTGTGAGGAGGGGAGGAAAGCGAGCTAGGCCCTTGTTGTGAGTGTGGCTGAAGCATGTGAAGGTGGAATGGGATGAGGCATTGCGCCGCGTGGTGGCCGTGTGGAGTGGTTAGGAAGGGGTTGGAGGAGGGTGGCCAGGCAGGTGGTCAAGTGTGAGGAGGTCATTGGTGATTTGGAGGAGGTGAGGGAAAGGAGGCCGGGAGTGGTAGTGGGAGAGCCGTGTGCATGGCAGGGCCAAAAAGGTGGGCGCCTTGCAGCTCTTTGTGGGGACCTGTGCATGTTAGTCAGGTGTGGGAGGAGGGTGGGTGCTCTGGTGGGAAGGTGTGAGGAGGGGAGGAAAGCGAGCTAGGCCCTTGTTGTGAGTGTGGCCGAAGCATGTGAAGGTGGAATGGGATGAGGCATTGCACCACCTGGTGGCCGTGTGGAGTGGTTAGGAAGGGGTTGGAGGAGGGTGTCCAGGCAGGTGGTCAAGTGTGAGGAGGTCATTGGTGATTTGGAGGAGGTGAGGGAAAGGAGGCCGGGAGTGGTAGTGGGAGAGCCGTGTGCATGGCAGGGCCAAAAAGGTGGGCGCCTTGCAGCTCTTTGTGGGGACCTGTGCATGTTAGTCAGGTGTGGGAGGAGGGTGGGTGCTCTGGTGGGAAGGTGTGAGGAGGGGAGGAAAGCGAGCTAGGCCCTTGTTGTGAGTGTGGCCGAAGCATGTGAAGGTGGAATGGGATGAGGCATTGCGCCGCGTGGTGGCCGTGTGGAGTGGTTAGGAAGGGGTTGGAGGAGGGTGGCCAGGCAGGTGGGCAAGTGTGAGGAGGTCAGTGGTGATTTGGAGGAGGTGAGGGAAAGGAGGCCGGGAGTGGTAGTGGGAGAGCCGTGTGCATGGCAGGGCCAAAAAGGTAGGCGCCTTGTTGCTGTTTGCGTGGGTCTATGCATGTTAGTCAGGTGTGGAAGGAGGGTGGGTGCTCTGGTGGGAAGGTGTGAGGAGGGGAGGAAAGCGAGCTAGGCCCTTGTTGTGAGTGTGGCTGAAGCATGTGAAGGTGGAATGGGATGAGGCATTGCGCCGCGTGGTGGCCATGTGGAGTGGTTAGGAAGGGGTTGGAGGAGGGTGGCCAGGCAGGTGGTCAAGTGTGAGGAGGTCATTGGTGATTTGGAGGAGGTGAGGGAAAGGAGGCCGGGAGTGGTTGTGGGAGAGGTGTGTGGATGGTAGGGCGAAAATGGTGTGGGCCTTGGTGCTGCTTGCGGGGGTCTGTGCATGTTAGTCAGGTGTGGGAGGAGGGTGGGTGCTCTGGTGGGAAGGTGTGAGGAGGGGAGGAAAGCGAGCTAGGCCCTTGTTGTGAGTGTGGCCGAAGCATGTGAAGGTGGAATGGGATGAGGCATTGCGCCGCGTGGTGGCCGTGTGGAGTGGTTAGGAAGGGGTTGGAGGAGGGTGGCCAGGCAGGTGGTCAAGTGTGAGGAGGTCATTGGTGATTTGGAGGAGGTGAGGGAAAGGAGGCCGGGAGTGGTAGTGGGAGAGCCGTGTGCATGGCAGGGCCAAAAAGGTGGGCGCCTTGCAGCTCTTTGTGGGGACCTGTGCATGTTAGTCAGGTGTGGGAGGAGGGTGGGTGCTCTGGTGGGAAGGTGTGAGGAGGGGAGGAAAGCGAGCTAGGCCCTTGTTGTGAGTGTGGCCGAAGCATGTGAAGGTGGAATGGGATGAGGCATTGCGCCGCGTGGTGGCCGTGTGGAGTGGTTAGGAAGGGGTTGGAGGAGGGTGGCCAGGCAGGTGGTCAAGTGTGAGGAGGTCATTGGTGATTTGGAGGAGGTGAGGGAAAGGAGGCCGGGAGTGGTAGTGGGAGAGCCGTGTGCATGGCAGGGCCAAAAAGGTGGGCGCCCGCCTTGCAGCTCTTTGTGGGGACCTGTGCATGTTAGTCAGGTGTGGGAGGAGGGTGGGTGCTCTGGTGGGAAGGTGTGAGGAGGGGAGGAAAGCGAGCTAGGCCCTTGTTGTGAGTGTGGCCGAAGCATGTGAAGGTGGAATGGGATGAGGCATTGCACCGCCTGGTGGCCGTGTGGAGTGGTTAGGAAGGGGTTGGAGGAGGGTGGCCAGGCAGGTGGTCAAGTGTGAGGAGGTCATTGGTGATTTGGAGGAGGTGAGGGAAAGGAGGACGGGAGTGGTAGTGGGAGAGCCGTGTGCATGGCAGGGCCAAAAAGGTGGGCGCCTTGCAGCTCTTTGTGGGGGTCTGTGCATGTTAGTCAGGTGTGGGAGGAGGGTGGGTGCTCTGGTGGGAAGGTGTGAGGAGGGGAGGAAAGCGAGCTAGGCCCTTGTTGTGAGTGTGGCCGAAGCATGTGAAGGTGGAATGGGATGAGGCATTGCACCACCTGGTGGCCGTGTGGAGTGGTTAGGAAGGGGTTGGAGGAGGGTGGCCAGGCAGGTGGTCAAGTGTGAGGAGGTCAGTGGTGATTTGGAGGAGGTGAGGGAAAGGAGGCCGGGAGTGGTAGTGGGAGAGCCGTGTGCATGGCAGGGCCAAAAAGGTAGGCGCCCGCCTTGCAGCTCTTTGTGGGGGCCTGTAGATGTTAGTCAGGTGTGGGAGGAGGGTGGGTGCTCTGGTGGGAAGGTGTGAGGAGGGGAGGAAAGCGAGCTAGGCCCTTGTTGTGAGTGTGGCCAAAGCATGTGAAGGTGGAATGGGATGAGGCATTGCGCCGCGTGGTGGCCGTGTGGAGTGGTTAGGAAGGGGTTGGAGGAGGGTGGCCAGGCAGGTGGTCAAGTGTGAGGAGGTCATTGGTGATTTGGAGGAGGTGAGGGAAAGGAGGACGGGAGTGGTAGTGGGAGAGGTGTGTGGATGGTAGGGTGAAAAGAGTGGGCGCCTTGCAGCTCTTTGTGGGGACCTGTGCATGTTAGTCAGGTGTGGGAGGAGGGTGGGTGCTCTGGTGGGAAGGTGTGAGGAGGGGAGGAAAGCGAGCTAGGCCCTTGTTGTGAGTGTGGCCGAAGCATGTGAAGGTGGAATGGGATGAGGCATTGCGCCGCGTGGTGGCCGTGTGGAGTGGTTAGGAAGGGGTTGGAGGAGGGTGGCCAGGCAGGTGGTCAAGTGTGAGGAGGTCATTGGTGATTTGGAGGAGGTGAGGGAAAGGAGGCCGGGAGTGGTAGTGGGAGAGCCGTGTGCATGGCAGGGCCAAAAAGGTGGGTGCCCGCCTTGCAGCTCTTTGTGGGGACCTGTGCATGTTAGTCAGGTGTGGGAGGAGGGTGGGTGCTCTGGTGGGAAGGTGTGAGGAGGGGAGGAAAGCGAGCTAGGCCCTTGTTGTGAGTGTGGCCTAGACCATGTGAAGGTGGAATGGTATGAGGCATTGCGCCGCGTGGTGGCCGTGTGGAGTGGTTAGGAAGGGGTTGGAGGAGGGTGGCCAGGCAGGTGGTCAAGTGTGAGGAGGTCATTGGTGATTTGGAGGAGGTGGGGGAAAGGAGGCCGGGAGTGGTAGTGGGAGAGCCGTGTGCATGGCAGGGCCAAAAAGGTAGGCGCCCGCCTTGCAGCTCTTTGTGGGGACCTGTGCATGTTAGTCAGGTGTGGGAGGAGGGTGGGTGCTCTGGTGGGAAGGTGTGAGGAGGGGAGGAAAGCGAGCTAGGCCCTTGTTGTGAGTGTGGCTGAAGCATGTGAAGGTGGAATGGGATGAGGCATTGCGCCGCGTGGTGGCCGTGTGGAGTGGTTAGGAAGGGGTTGGAGGAGGGTGGCCAGGCAGGTGGTCAAGTGTGAGGAGGTCAGTGGTGATTTGGAGGAGGTGAGGGAAAGGAGGCCGGGAGTGGTAGTGGGAGAGCCGTGTGCATGGCAGGGCCAAAAAGGTAGGCGCCCGCCTTGCAGCTCTTTGTGGGGACCTGTGCATGTTAGTCAGGTGTGGGAGGAGGGTGGGTGCTCTGGTGGGAAGGTGTGAGGAGGGGAGGAAAGCGAGCTAGGCCCTTGTTGTGAGTGTGGCTGAAGCATGTGAAGGTGGAATGGGATGAGGCATTGCGCCGCGTTGTGGCCGTGTGGAGTGGTTAGGAAGGGGTTGGAGGAGGGTGGCCAGGCAGGTGGTCAAGTGTGAGGAGGTCATTGGTGATTTGGAGGAGGTGAGGGAAAGGAGGCCGGGAGTGGTAGTGGGAGAGCCGTGTGCATGGCAGGGCCAAAAAGGTGGGCGCCTTGCAGCTCTTTGTGGGGACCTGTGCATGTTAGTCAGGTGTGGGAGGAGGGTGGGTGCTCTGGTGGGAAGGTGTGAGGAGGGGAGGAAAGCGAGCTAGGCCCTTGTTGTGAGTGTGGCCGAAGCATGTGAAGGTGGAATGGGATGAGGCATTGCACCACCTGGTGGCCGTGTGGAGTGGTTAGGAAGGGGTTGGAGGAGGGTGTCCAGGCAGGTGGTCAAGTGTGAGGAGGTCATTGGTGATTTGGAGGAGGTGAGGGAAAGGAGGCCGGGAGTGGTAGTGGGAGAGCCGTGTGCATGGCAGGGCCAAAAAGGTGGGCGCCTTGCAGCTCTTTGTGGGGACCTGTGCATGTTAGTCAGGTGTGGGAGGAGGGTGGGTGCTCTGGTGGGAAGGTGTGAGGAGGGGAGGAAAGCGAGCTAGGCCCTTGTTGTGAGTGTGGCCGAAGCATGTGAAGGTGGAATGGGATGAGGCATTGCGCCGCCTGGTGGCCTTGTGGAGTGGTTAGGAAGGGGTTGGAGGAGGGTGGCCAGGCAGGTGGGCAAGTGTGAGGAGGTCAGTGGTGATTTGGAGGAGGTGAGGGAAAGGAGGCCGGGAGTGGTAGTGGGAGAGCCGTGTGCATGGCAGGGCCAAAAAGGTAGGCGCCTTGTTGCTGTTTGCGTGGGTCTATGCATGTTAGTCAGGTGTGGAAGGAGGGTGGGTGCTCTGGTGGGAAGGTGTGAGGAGGGGAGGAAAGCGAGCTAGGCCCTTGTTGTGAGTGTGGCTGAAGCATGTGAAGGTGGAATGGGATGAGGCATTGCGCCGCGTGGTGGCCGTGTGGAGTGGTTAGGAAGGGGTTGGAGGAGGGTGGCCAGGCAGGTGGTCAAGTGTGAGGAGGTCATTGGTGATTTGGAGGAGGTGAGGGAAAGGAGGCCGGGAGTGGTTGTGGGAGAGGTGTGTGGATGGTAGGGCGAAAATGGTGGGGGCCTTGGTGCTGCTTGCGGGGGTCTGTGCATGTTAGTCAGGTGTGGGAGGAGGGTGGGTGCTCTGGTGGGAAGGTGTGAGGAGGGGAGGAAAGCGAGCTAGGCCCTTGTTGTGAGTGTGGCCGAAGCATGTGAAGGTGGAATGGTATGAGGCATTGCACCACCTGGTGGCCGTGTGGAGTGGTTAGGAAGGGGTTGGAGGAGGGTGGCCAGGCAGGTGGTCAAGTGTGAGGAGGTCATTGGTGATTTGGAGGAGGTGAGGGAAAGGAGGCCGGGAGTGGTAGTGGGAGAGCCGTGTGCATGGCAGGGCCAAAAAGGTGGGCGCCTTGCAGCTCTTTGTGGGGACCTGTGCATGTTAGTCAGGTGTGGGAGGAGGGTGGGTGCTCTGGTGGGAAGGTGTGAGGAGGGGAGGAAAGCGAGCTAGGCCCTTGTTGTGAGTGTGGCCGAAGCATGTGAAGGTGGAATGGGATGAGGCATTGCACCGCCTGGTGGCCGTGTGGAGTGGTTAGGAAGGGGTTGGAGGAGGGTGGCCAGGCAGGTGGTCAAGTGTGAGGAGGTCATTGGTGATTTGGAGGAGGTGAGGGAAAGGAGGACGGGAGTGGTAGTGGGAGAGCCGTGTGCATGGCAGGGCCAAAAAGGTGGGCGCCTTGCAGCTCTTTGTGGGGGTCTGTGCATGTTAGTCAGGTGTGGGAGGAGGGTGGGTGCTCTGGTGGGAAGGTGTGAGGAGGGGAGGAAAGCGAGCTAGGCCCTTGTTGTGAGTGTGGCCGAAGCATGTGAAGGTGGAATGGGATGAGGCATTGCACCACCTGGTGGCCGTGTGGAGTGGTTAGGAAGGGGTTGGAGGAGGGTGGCCAGGCAGGTGGGCAAGTGTGAGGAGGTCAGTGGTGATTTGGAGGAGGTGAGGGAAAGGAGGCCGGGAGTGGTAGTGGGAGAGCCGTGTGCATGGCAGGGCCAAAAAGGTGGGCGCCTTGCAGCTCTTTGTGGGGACCTGTGCATGTTAGTCAGGTGTGGGAGGAGGGTGGGTGCTCTGGTGGGAAGGTGTGAGGAGGGGAGGAAAGCGAGCTAGGCCCTTGTTGTGAGTGTGGCCGAAGCATGTGAAGGTGGAATGGGATGAGGCATTGCGCCGCGTGGTGGCCGTGTGGAGTGGTTAGGAAGGGGTTGGAGGAGGGTGGCCAGGCAGGTGGGCAAGTGTGAGGAGGTCAGTGGTGATTTGGAGGAGGTGAGGGAAAGGAGGCCGGGAGTGGTAGTGGGAGAGCCGTGTGCATGGCAGGGCCAAAAAGGTAGGCGCCTTGTTGCTGTTTGCGTGGGTCTATGCATGTTAGTCAGGTGTGGAAGGAGGGTGGGTGCTCTGGTGGGAAGGTGTGAGGAGGGGAGGAAAGCGAGCTAGGCCCTTGTTGTGAGTGTGGCTGAAGCATGTGAAGGTGGAATGGGATGAGGCATTGCGCCGCGTGGTGGCCATGTGGAGTGGTTAGGAAGGGGTTGGAGGAGGGTGGCCAGGCAGGTGGTCAAGTGTGAGGAGGTCATTGGTGATTTGGAGGAGGTGAGGGAAAGGAGGCCGGGAGTGGTTGTGGGAGAGGTGTGTGGATGGTAGGGCGAAAAGAGTGGGGGCCTTGGTGCTGCTTGCGGGGGTCTGTGCATGTTAGTCAGGTGTGGGAGGAGGGTGGGTGCTCTGGTGGGAAGGTGTGAGGAGGGGAGGAAAGCGAGCTAGGCCCTTGTTGTGAGTGTGGCCGAAGCATGTGAAGGTGGAATGGTATGAGGCATTGCACCACCTGGTGGCCGTGTGGAGTGGTTAGGAAGGGGTTGGAGGAGGGTGGCCAGGCAGGTGGTCAAGTGTGAGGAGGTCATTGGTGATTTGGAGGAGGTGAGGGAAAGGAGGCCGGGAGTGGTAGTGGGAGAGCCGTGTGCATGGCAGGGCCAAAAAGGTGGGCGCCTTGCAGCTCTTTGTGGGGACCTGTGCATGTTAGTCAGGTGTGGGAGGAGGGTGGGTGCTCTGGTGGGAAGGTGTGAGGAGGGGAGGAAAGCGAGCTAGGCCCTTGTTGTGAGTGTGGCCGAAGCATGTGAAGGTGGAATGGGATGAGGCATTGCGCCGCGTGGTGGCCGTGTGGAGTGGTTAGGAAGGGGTTGGAGGAGGGTGGCCAGGCAGGTGGTCAAGTGTGAGGAGGTCATTGGTGATTTGGAGGAGGTGAGGGAAAGGAGGCCGGGAGTGGTAGTGGGAGAGCCGTGTGCATGGCAGGGCCAAAAAGGTGGGCGCCCGCCTTGCAGCTCTTTGTGGGGACCTGTGCATGTTAGTCAGGTGTGGGAGGAGGGTGGGTGCTCTGGTGGGAAGGTGTGAGGAGGGGAGGAAAGCGAGCTAGGCCCTTGTTGTGAGTGTGGCCGAAGCATGTGAAGGTGGAATGGGATGAGGCATTGCACCGCCTGGTGGCCGTGTGGAGTGGTTAGGAAGGGGTTGGAGGAGGGTGGCCAGGCAGGTGGTCAAGTGTGAGGAGGTCATTGGTGATTTGGAGGAGGTGAGGGAAAGGAGGACGGGAGTGGTAGTGGGAGAGCCGTGTGCATGGCAGGGCCAAAAAGGTGGGCGCCTTGCAGCTCTTTGTGGGGACCTGTGCATGTTAGTCAGGTGTGGGAGGAGGGTGGGTGCTCTGGTGGGAAGGTGTGAGGAGGGGAGGAAAGCGAGCTAGGCCCTTGTTGTGAGTGTGGCCGAAGCATGTGAAGGTGGAATGGGATGAGGCATTGCACCACCTGGTGGCCGTGTGGAGTGGTTAGGAAGGGGTTGGAGGAGGGTGGCCAGGCAGGTGGGCAAGTGTGAGGAGGTCAGTGGTGATTTGGAGGAGGTGAGGGAAAGGAGGCCGGGAGTGGTAGTGGGAGAGCCGTGTGCATGGCAGGGCCAAAAAGGTGGGCGCCCGCCTTGCAGCTCTTTGTGGGGGCCTGTAGATGTTAGTCAGGTGTGGGAGGAGGGTGGGTGCTCTGGTGGGAAGGTGTGAGGAGGGGAGGAAAGCGAGCTAGGCCCTTGTTGTGAGTGTGGCCAAAGCATGTGAAGGTGGAATGGGATGAGGCATTGCGCCGCGTGGTGGCCGTGTGGAGTGGTTAGGAAGGGGTTGGAGGAGGGTGGCCAGGCAGGTGGTCAAGTGTGAGGAGGTCATTGGTGATTTGGAGGAGGTGAGGGAAAGGAGGACGGGAGTGGTAGTGGGAGAGGTGTGTGGATGGTAGGGTGAAAAGAGTGGGCGCCTTGCAGCTCTTTGTGGGGACCTGTGCATGTTAGTCAGGTGTGGGAGGAGGGTGGGTGCTCTGGTGGGAAGGTGTGAGGAGGGGAGGAAAGCGAGCTAGGCCCTTGTTGTGAGTGTGGCCGAAGCATGTGAAGGTGGAATGGGATGAGGCATTGCGCCGCGTGGTGGCCGTGTGGAGTGGTTAGGAAGGGGTTGGAGGAGGGTGGCCAGGCAGGTGGTCAAGTGTGAGGAGGTCATTGGTGATTTGGAGGACGTGAGGGAAAGGAGGACGGGAGTGGTAGTGGGAGAGCCGTGTGCATGGCAGGGCCAAAAAGGTGGGCGCCCGCCTTGCAGCTCTTTGTGGGGCCCTGTGCATGTCAGTCAGGTGTGGGAGGAGGGTGGGTGCTCTGGTGGGAAGGTGTGAGGAGGGGAGGAAAGCGAGCTAGGCCCTTTTTGTGAGTGTGGCCGAAGCATGTGAAGGTGGAATGGGATGAGGCATTGCACCACCTGGTGGCCGTGTGGAGTGGTTAGGAAGGGGTTGGAGGAGGGTGGCCAGGCAGGTGGTCAAGTGTGAGGAGGTCATTGGTGATTTGGAGGAGGTGAGGGAAAGGAGGCCGGGAGTGGTAGTGGGAGAGCCGTGTGCATGGCAGGGCCAAAAAGGTGGGCGCCTTGCAGCTCTTTGTGGGGACCTGTGCATGTTAGTCAGGTGTGGGAGGAGGGTGGGTGCTCTGGTGGGAAGGTGTGAGGAGGGGAGGAAAGCGAGCTAGGCCCTTGTTGTGAGTGTGGCCGAAGCATGTGAAGGTGGAATGGGATGAGGCATTGCGCCGCGTGGTGGCCATGTGGAGTGGTTAGGAAGGGGTTGGAGGAGGGTGGCCAGGCAGGTGGGCAAGTGTGAGGAGGTCAGTGGTGATTTGGAGGAGGTGAGGGAAAGGAGGCCGGGAGTGGTAGTGGGAGAGCCGTGTGCATGGCAGGGCCAAAAAGGTAGGCGCCTTGTTGCTGTTTGCGTGGGTCTATGCATGTTAGTCAGGTGTGGAAGGAGGGTGGGTGCTCTGGTGGGAAGGTGTGAGGAGGGGAGGAAAGCGAGCTAGGCCCTTGTTGTGAGTGTGGCTGAAGCATGTGAAGGTGGAATGGGATGAGGCATTGCGCCGCGTGGTGGCCATGTGGAGTGGTTAGGAAGGGGTTGGAGGAGGGTGGCCAGGCAGGTGGTCAAGTGTGAGGAGGTCATTGGTGATTTGGAGGAGGTGAGGGAAAGGAGGCCGGGAGTGGTTGTGGGAGAGGTGTGTGGATGGTAGGGCGAAAATGGTGGGGGCCTTGGTGCTGCTTGCGGGGGTCTGTGCATGTTAGTCAGGTGTGGGAGGAGGGTGGGTGCTCTGGTGGGAAGGTGTGAGGAGGGGAGGAAAGCGAGCTAGGCCCTTGTTGTGAGTGTGGCCGAAGCATGTGAAGGTGGAATGGTATGAGGCATTGCACCACCTGGTGGCCGTGTGGAGTGGTTAGGAAGGGGTTGGAGGAGGGTGGCCAGGCAGGTGGTCAAGTGTGAGGAGGTCATTGGTGATTTGGAGGAGGTGAGGGAAAGGAGGCCGGGAGTGGTAGTGGGAGAGCCGTGTGCATGGCAGGGCCAAAAAGGTGGGCGCCTTGCAGCTCTTTGTGGGGGTCTGTGCATGTTAGTCAGGTGTGGGAGGAGGGTGGGTGCTCTGGTGGGAAGGTGTGAGGAGGGGAGGAAAGCGAGCTAGGCCCTTGTTGTGAGTGTGGCCGAAGCATGTGAAGGTGGAATGGGATGAGGCATTGCGCCGCGTGGTGGCCGTGTGGAGTGGTTAGGAAGGGGTTGGAGGAGGGTGGCCAGGCAGGTGGTCAAGTGTGAGGAGGTCATTGGTGATTTGGAGGAGGTGAGGGAAAGGAGGCCGGGAGTGGTAGTGGGAGAGCCGTGTGCATGGCAGGGCCAAAAAGGTGGGCGCCCGCCTTGCAGCTCTTTGTGGGGACCTGTGCATGTTAGTCAGGTGTGGGAGGAGGGTGGGTGCTCTGGTGGGAAGGTGTGAGGAGGGGAGGAAAGCGAGCTAGGCCCTTGTTGTGAGTGTGGCCGAAGCATGTGAAGGTGGAATGGGATGAGGCATTGCACCGCCTGGTGGCCGTGTGGAGTGGTTAGGAAGGGGTTGGAGGAGGGTGGCCAGGCAGGTGGTCAAGTGTGAGGAGGTCATTGGTGATTTGGAGGAGGTGAGGGAAAGGAGGACGGGAGTGGTAGTGGGAGAGCCGTGTGCATGGCAGGGCCAAAAAGGTGGGCGCCTTGCAGCTCTTTGTGGGGACCTGTGCATGTTAGTCAGGTGTGGGAGGAGGGTGGGTGCTCTGGTGGGAAGGTGTGAGGAGGGGAGGAAAGCGAGCTAGGCCCTTGTTGTGAGTGTGGCCGAAGCATGTGAAGGTGGAATGGGATGAGGCATTGCACCACCTGGTGGCCGTGTGGAGTGGTTAGGAAGGGGTTGGAGGAGGGTGGCCAGGCAGGTGGGCAAGTGTGAGGAGGTCAGTGGTGATTTGGAGGAGGTGAGGGAAAGGAGGCCGGGAGTGGTAGTGGGAGAGCCGTGTGCATGGCAGGGCCAAAAAGGTGGGCGCCCGCCTTGCAGCTCTTTGTGGGGGCCTGTAGATGTTAGTCAGGTGTGGGAGGAGGGTGGGTGCTCTGGTGGGAAGGTGTGAGGAGGGGAGGAAAGCGAGCTAGGCCCTTGTTGTGAGTGTGGCCAAAGCATGTGAAGGTGGAATGGGATGAGGCATTGCGCCGCGTGGTGGCCGTGTGGAGTGGTTAGGAAGGGGTTGGAGGAGGGTGGCCAGGCAGGTGGTCAAGTGTGAGGAGGTCATTGGTGATTTGGAGGAGGTGAGGGAAAGGAGGACGGGAGTGGTAGTGGGAGAGGTGTGTGGATGGTAGGGTGAAAAGAGTGGGCGCCTTGCAGCTCTTTGTGGGGACCTGTGCATGTTAGTCAGGTGTGGGAGGAGGGTGGGTGCTCTGGTGGGAAGGTGTGAGGAGGGGAGGAAAGCGAGCTAGGCCCTTGTTGTGAGTGTGGCCGAAGCATGTGAAGGTGGAATGGGATGAGGCATTGCGCCGCGTGGTGGCCGTGTGGAGTGGTTAGGAAGGGGTTGGAGGAGGGTGGCCAGGCAGGTGGTCAAGTGTGAGGAGGTCATTGGTGATTTGGAGGACGTGAGGGAAAGGAGGACGGGAGTGGTAGTGGGAGAGCCGTGTGCATGGCAGGGCCAAAAAGGTGGGCGCCCGCCTTGCAGCTCTTTGTGGGGCCCTGTGCATGTCAGTCAGGTGTGGGAGGAGGGTGGGTGCTCTGGTGGGAATGTGTGAGGAGGGGAGGAAAGCGAGCTAGGCCCTTTTTGTGAGTGTGGCCGAAGCATGTGAAGGTGGAATGGGATGAGGCATTGCACCACCTGGTGGCCGTGTGGAGTGGTTAGGAAGGGGTTGGAGGAGGGTGGCCAGGCAGGTGGTCAAGTGTGAGGAGGTCATTGGTGATTTGGAGGAGGTGAGGGAAAGGAGGCCGGGAGTGGTAGTGGGAGAGCCGTGTGCATGGCAGGGCCAAAAAGGTAGGCGCCCGCCTTGCAGCTCTTTGTGGGGACCTGTGCATGTTAGTCAGGTGTGGGAGGAGGGTGGGTGCTCTGGTGGGAAGGTGTGAGGAGGGGAGGAAAGCGAGCTAGGCCCTTGTTGTGAGTGTGGCTGAAGCATGTGAAGGTGGAATGGGATGAGGCATTGCGCCGCGTGGTGGCCGTGTGGAGTGGTTAGGAAGGGGTTGGAGGAGGGTGGCCAGGCAGGTGGTCAAGTGTGAGGAGGTCAGTGGTGATTTGGAGGAGGTGAGGGAAAGGAGGCCGGGAGTGGTAGTGGGAGAGCCGTGTGCATGCAGGGCCAAAAAGGTGGGCGCCCGCCTTGCAGCTCTTTGTGGGGACCTGTGCATGTTAGTCAGGTGTGGGAGGAGGGTGGGTGCTCTGGTGGGAAGGTGTGAGGAGGGGAGGAAAGCGAGCTAGGCCCTTGTTGTGAGTGTGGCCGAAGCATGTGAAGGTGGAATGGGATGAGGCATTGCACCACCTGGTGGCCGTGTGGAGTGGTTAGGAAGGGGTTGGAGGAGGGTGGCCAGGCAGGTGGTCAAGTGTGAGGAGGTCATTGGTGATTTGGAGGAGGTGAGGGAAAGGAGGACGGGAGTGGTAGTGGGAGAGCCGTGTGCATGGCAGGGCCAAAAAGGTGGGCGCCTTGCAGCTCTTTGTGGGGACCTGTGCATGTTAGTCAGGTGTGGGAGGAGGGTGGGTGCTCTGGTGGGAAGGTGTGAGGAGGGGAGGAAAGCGAGCTAGGCCCTTGTTGTGAGTGTGGCCTAGACCATGTGAAGGTGGAATGGGATGAGGCATTGCGCCGCGTGGTGGCCGTGTGGAGTGGTTAGGAAGGGGTTGGAGGAGGGTGGCCAGGCAGGTGGGCAAGTGTGAGGAGGTCAGTGGTGATTTGGAGGAGGTGAGGGAAAGGAGGACGGGAGTGGTAGTGGGAGAGCCGTGTGCATGGCAGGGCCAAAAAGGTGGGCGCCTTGCAGCTCTTTGTGGGGACCTGTGCATGTTAGTCAGGTGTGGGAGGAGGGTGGGTGCTCTGGTGGGAAGGTGTGAGGAGGGGAGGAAAGCGAGCTAGGCCCTTGTTGTGAGTGTGGCCTAGACCATGTGAAGGTGGAATGGGATGAGGCATTGCGCCGCGTGGTGGCCGTGTGGAGTGGTTAGGAAGGGGTTGGAGGAGGGTGGCCAGGCAGGTGGTCAAGTGTGAGGAGGTCATTGGTGATTTGGAGGAGGTGAGGGAAAGGAGGACGGGAGTGGTAGTGGGAGAGCTGTGTGCATGGCAGGGCCAAAAAGGTGGGCGCCCGCCTTGCAGCTCTTTGTGGGGCCCTGTGCATGTTAGTCAGGTGTGGGAGGAGGGTGGGTGCTCTGGTGGGAAGGTGTGAGGAGGGGAGGAAAGCGAGCTAGGCCCTTGTTGTGAGTGTGGCCGAAGCATGTGAAGGTGGAATGGGATGAGGCATTGCGCTGCCTGGTGGCCGTGTGGAGTGGTTAGGAAGGGGTTGGAGGAGGGTGGCCAGGCAGGTGGTCAAGTGTGAGGAGGTCATTGGTGATTTGGAGGAGGTGAGGGAAAGGAGGCCGGGAGTGGTTGTGGGAGAGCCGTGTGCATGGCAGGGCCAAAAAGGTAGGCGCCTTGCATCTCTTTGTGGGGACCTGTGCATGTTAGTCAGGTGTGGGAGGAGGGTGGGTGCTCTGGTGGGAAGGTGTGAGGAGGGGAGGAAAGCGAGCTAGGCCCTTGTTGTGAGTGTGGCTGAAGCATGTGAAGGTGGAATGGGATGAGGCATTGCGCCGCGTGGTGGCCGTGTGGAGTGGTTAGGAAGGGGTTGGAGGAGGGTGGCCAGGCAGGTGGTCAAGTGTGAGGAGGTCATTGGTGATTTGGAGGAGGTGAGGGAAAGGAGGCCGGGAGTGGTAGTGGGAGAGCCGTGTGCATGGCAGGGCCAAAAAGGTGGGCGCCTTGTTGCTGTTTGTGGGGACCTGTGCATGTTAGTCAGGTGTGGGAGGAGGGTGGGTGCTCTGGTGGGAAGGTGTGAGGAGGGGAGGAAAGCGAGCTAGGCCCTTGTTGTGAGTGTGGCCGAAGCATGTGAAGGTGGAATGGGATGAGGCATTGCACCACCTGGTGGCCGTGTGGAGTGGTTAGGAAGGGGTTGGAGGAGGGTGGCCAGGCAGGTGGTCAAGTGTGAGGAGGTCATTGGTGATTTGGAGGAGGTGAGGGAAAGGAGGCCGGGAGTGGTTGTGGGAGAGCCGTGTGCATGGCAGGGCCAAAAAGGTAGGCGCCCGCCTTGCAGCTCTTTGTGGGGGCCTGTAGATGTTAGTCAGGTGTGGGAGGAGGGTGGGTGCTCTGGTGGGAAGGTGTGAGGAGGGGAGGAAAGCGAGCTAGGCCCTTGTTGTGAGTGTGGCCGAAGCATGTGAAGGTGGAATGGGATGAGGCATTGCACCGCCTGGTGGCCGTGTGGAGTGGTTAGGAAGGGGTTGGAGGAGGGTGGCCAGGCAGGTGGTCAAGTGTGAGGAGGTCATTGGTGATTTGGAGGAGGTGAGGGAAAGGAGGACGGGAGTGGTAGTGGGAGAGCCGTGTGCATGGCAGGGCCAAAAAGGTAGGCGCCTTGCAGCTCTTTGTGGGGACCTGTGCATGTTAGTCAGGTGTGGGAGGAGGGTGGGTGCTCTGGTGGGAAGGTGTGAGGAGGGGAGGAAAGCGAGCTAGGCCCTTGTTGTGAGTGTGGCCGAAGCATGTGAAGGTGGAATGGGATGAGGCATTGCACCACCTGGTGGCCGTGTGGAGTGGTTAGGAAGGGGTTGGAGGAGGGTGGCCAGGCAGGTGGTCAAGTGTGAGGAGGTCAGTGGTGATTTGGAGGAGGTGAGGGAAAGGAGGACGGGAGTGGTAGTGGGAGAGCCGTGTGCATAGCAGGGCCAAAAAGGTGGGCGCCCGCCTTGCAGCTCTTTGTGGAGACCTGTGCATGTTAGTCAGGTGTGGGAGGAGGGTGGGTGCTCTGGTGGGAAGGTGTGAGGAGGGGAGGAAAGCGAGCTAGGCCCTTGTTGTGAGTGTGGCCTAGACCATGTGAAGGTGGAATGGGATGAGGCATTGCGCCGCCTGGTGGCCGTGTGGAGTGGTTAGGAAGGGGTTGGAGGAGGGTGGCCAGGCAGGTGGGCAAGTGTGAGGAGGTCATTGGTGATTTGGAGGAGGTGAGGGAAAGGAGGACGGGAGTGGTAGTGGGAGAGCCGTGTGCATGGCAGGGCCAAAAAGGTGGGCGCCTTGCAGCTCTTTGTGGGGACCTGTGCATGTTAGTCAGGTGTGGGAGGAGGGTGGGTGCTCTGGTGGGAAGGTGTGAGGAGGGGAGGAAAGCGAGCTAGGCCCTTGTTGTGAGTGTGGCTGAAGCATGTGAAGGTGGAATGGTATGAGGCATTGCGCCGCGTGGTGGCCGTGTGGAGTGGTTAGGAAGGGGTTGGAGGAGGGTGGCCAGGCAGGTGGGCAAGTGTGAGGAGGTCATTGGTGATTTGGAGGAGGTGAGGGAAAGGAGGCCGGGAGTGGTAGTGGGAGAGCCGTGTGCATGGCAGGGCCAAAAAGGTGGGCGCCCGCCTTGCAGCTCTTTGTGGGGACCTGTGCATGTTAGTCAGGTGTGGGAGGAGGGTGGGTGCTCTGGTGGGAAGGTGTGAGGAGGGGAGGAAAGCGAGCTAGGCCCTTGTTGTGAGTGTGGCTGAAGCATGTGAAGGTGGAATGGGATGAGGCATTGCGCCGCGTGGTGGCCGTGTGGAGTGGTTAGGAAGGGGTTGGAGGAGGGTGGCCAGGCAGGTTGTCAAGTGTGAGGAGGTCAGTGGTGATTTGGAGGAGGTGAGGGAAAGGAGGCCGGGAGTGGTAGTGGGAGAGCCGTGTGCATGGCAGGGCCAAAAAGGTAGGCGCCTTGCAGCTCTTTGTGGGGACCTGTGCATGTTAGTCAGGTGTGGGAGGAGGGTGGGTGCTCTGGTGGGAAGGTGTGAGGAGGGGAGGAAAGCGAGCTAGGCCCTTGTTGTGAGTGTGGCCGAAGCATGTGAAGGTGGAATGGTATGAGGCATTGCGCCGCGTGGTGGCCGTGTGGAGTGGTTAGGAAGGGGTTGGAGGAGGGTGGCCAGGCAGGTTGTCAAGTGTGAGGAGGTCAGTGGTGATTTGGAGGAGGTGAGGGAAAGGAGGCCGGGAGTGGTAGTGGGAGAGCCGTGTGCATGGCAGGGCCAAAAAGGTAGGCGCCTTGCAGCTCTTTGTGGGGACCTGTGCATGTTAGTCAGGTGTGGGAGGAGGGTGGGTGCTCTGGTGGGAAGGTGTGAGGAGGGGAGGAAAGCGAGCTAGGCCCTTGTTGTGAGTGTGGCTGAAGCATGTGAAGGTGGAATGGGATGAGGCATTGCGCCGCGTGGTGGCCGTGTGGAGTGGTTAGGAAGGGGTTGGAGGAGGGTGGCCAGGCAGGTGGGCAAGTGTGAGGAGGTCATTGGTGATTTGGAGGAGGTGAGGGAAAGGAGGCCGGGAGTGGTTGTGGGAGAGCCGTGTGCATGGCAGGGCCAAAAAGGTAGGCGCCCGCCTTGCAGCTCTTTGTGGGGGCCTGTAGATGTTAGTCAGGTGTGGGAGGAGGGTGGGTGCTCTGGTGGGAAGGTGTGAGGAGGGGAGGAAAGCGAGCTAGGCCCTTGTTGTGAGTGTGGCCGAAGCATGTGAAGGTGGAATGGGATGAGGCATTGCGCTGCCTGGTGGCCGTGTGGAGTGGTTAGGAAGGGGTTGGAGGAGGGTGGCCAGGCAGGTGGTCAAGTGTGAGGAGGTCATTGGTGATTTGGAGGAAGTGAGGGAAAGGAGGCCGGGAGTGGTTGTGGGAGAGGTGTATGGATGGTAGGGCGAAAAGAGTGGGGGCCTTGTTGCTGTTTGCGGGGGTCTATGCATGTTAGTCAGGTGTGGGAGGAGGGTGGGTGCTCTGGTGGGAAGGTGTGAGGAGGGGAGGAAAGCGAGCTAGGCCCTTGTTGTGAGTGTGGCCGAAGCATGTGAAGGTGGAATGGGATGAGGCATTGCGCCGCCTGGTGGCCGTGTGGAGTGGTTAGGAAGGGGTTGGAGGAGGGTGGCCAGGCAGGTTGTCAAGTGTGAGGAGGTCATTGGTGATTTGGAGGAAGTGAGGGAAAGGAGGCCGGGAGTGGTTGTGGGAGAGGTGTATGGATGGTAGGGCGAAAAGAGTGGGGGCCTTTTTGCTGTTTGCGGGGGTCTATGCATGTTAGTCAGGTGTGGGAGGAGGGTGGGTGCTCTGGTGGGAAGGTGTGAGGAGGGGAGGAAAGCGAGCTAGGCCCTTGTTGTGAGTGTGGCCGAAGCATGTGAAGGTGGAATGGGATGAGGCATTGCGCCGCGTGGTGGCCATGTGGAGTGGTTAGGAAGGGGTTGGAGGAGGGTGGCCAGGCAGGTGGTCAAGTGTGAGGAGGTCATTGGTGATTTGGAGGAGGTGAGGGAAAGGAGGCCGGGAGTGGTAGTGGGAGAGCCGTGTGCATGGCAGGGCCAAAAAGGTAGGCGCCTTGCAGCTCTTTGTGGGGACCTGTGCATGTTAGTCAAGTGTGGAAGGAGGGTGGGTGCTCTGGTGGGAAGGTGTGAGGAGGGGAGGAAAGCGAGCTAGGCCCTTGTTGTGAGTGTGGCCTAGACCATGTGAAGGTGGAATGGGATGAGGCATTGCGCCGCGTGGTGGCCGTGTGGAGTGGTTAGGAAGGGGTTGGAGGAGGGTGGCCAGGCAGGTGGTCAAGTGTGAGGAGGTCATTGGTGATTTGGAGGAGGTGAGGGAAAGGAGGCCGGGAGTGGTTATGGGAGAGCCGTGTGCATGGCAGGGCCAAAAAGGTAGGCGCCCGCCTTGCAGCTCTTTGTGGGGGCCTGTAGATGTTAGTCAGGTGTGGGAGGAGGGTGGGTGCTCTGGTGGGAAGGTGTGAGGAGGGGAGGAAAGCGAGCTAGGCCCTTGTTGTGAGTGTGGCCGAAGCATGTGAAGGTGGAATGGGATGAGGCATTGCGCTGCCTGGTGGCCGTGTGGAGTGGTTAGGAAGGGGTTGGAGGAGGGTGGCCAGGCGGGTGGTCAAGTGTGAGGAGGTCATTGGTGATTTGGAGGAGGTGAGGGAAAGGAGGACGGGAGTGGTAGTGGGAGAGCCGTGTGCATGGCAGGGCCAAAAAGGTGGGCGCCTTGCAGCTCTTTGTGGGGACCTGTGCATGTTAGTCAGGTGTGGGAGGAGGGTGGGTGCTCTGGTGGGAAGGTGTGAGGAGGGGAGGAAAGCGAGCTAGGCCCTTGTTGTGAGTGTGGCCGAAGCATGTGAAGGTGGAATGGGATGAGGCATTGCGCCGCCTGGTGGCCGTGTGGAGTGGTTAGGAAGGGATTGGAGGAGGGTGGCCAGGCAGGTGGTCAAGTGTGAGGAGGTCATTGGTGATTTGGAGGAGGTGAGGGAAAGGAGGACGGGAGTGGTTGTGGGAGAGGTGTATGGATGGTAGGGCGAAAAGAGTGGGGGCCTTGTTGCTGTTTGCGGGGGTCTATGCATGTTAGTCAGGTGTGGGAGGAGGGTGGGTGCTCTGGTGGGAAGGTGTGAGGAGGGGAGGAAAGCGAGCTAGGCCCTTGTTGTGAGTGTGGCCGAAGCATGTGAAGGTGGAATGGGATGAGGCATTGCGCCGCGTGGTGGCCGTGTGGAGTGGTTAGGAAGGGGTTGGAGGAGGGTGGCCAGGCAGGTGGTCAAGTGTGAGGAGGTCATTGGTGATTTGGAGGAAGTGAGGGAAAGGAGGACGGGAGTGGTAGTGGGAGAGCCGTGTGTATGGCAGGGCCAAAAAGGTGGGCGCCTTGCAGCTCTTTGTGGGGACCTGTGCATGTTAGTCAGGTGTGGGAGGAGGGTGGGTGCTCTGGTGGGAAGGTGTGAGGAGGGGAGGAAAGCGAGCTAGGCCCTTGTTGTGAGTGTGGCCGAAGCATGTGAAGGTGGAATGGGATGAGGCATTGCACCGCCTGGTGGCCGTGTGGAGTGGTTAGGAAGGGGTTGGAGGAGGGTGGCCAGGCAGGTGGTCAAGTGTGAGGAGGTCAGTGGTGATTTGGAGGAGGTGAGGGAAAGGAGGCCGGGAGTGGTAGTGGGAGAGCCGTGTGCATGGCAGGGCCAAAAAGGTGGGCGCCTTGCAGCTCTTTGTGGGGACCTGTGCATGTTAGTCAGGTGTGGGAGGAGGGTGGGTGCTCTGGTGGGAAGGTGTGAGGAGGGGAGGAAAGCGAGCTAGGCCCTTGTTGTGAGTGTGGCCGAAGCATGTGAAGGTGGAATGGGATGAGGCATTGCGCCGCGTGGTGGCCGTGTGGAGTGGTTAGGAAGGGGTTGGAGGAGGGTGGCCAGGCAGGTGGTCAAGTGTGAGGAGGTCATTGGTGATTTGGAGGAGGTGAGGGAAAGGAGGCCGGGAGTGGTTGTGGGAGAGCCGTGTGCATGGCAGGGCCAAAAAGGTGGGCGCCTTGTTGCTGTTTGTGGGGACCTGTGCATGTTAGTCAGGTGTGGGAGGAGGGTGGGTGCTCTGGTGGGAAGGTGTGAGGAGGGGAGGAAAGCGAGCTAGGCCCTTGTTGTGAGTGTGGCCGAAGCATGTGAAGGTGGAATGGGATGAGGCATTGCGCCGCGTGGTGGCCGTGTGGAGTGGTTAGGAAGGGGTTGGAGGAGGGTGGCCAGGCAGGTTGTCAAGTGTGAGGAGGTCATTGGTGATTTGGAGGAGGTGAGGGAAAGGAGGACGGGAGTGGTAGTGGGAGAGCCGTGTGCATGGCAGGGCCAAAAAGGTGGGCGCCTTGCAGCTCTTTGTGGGGACCTGTGCATGTTAGTCAGGTGTGGGAGGAGGGTGGGTGCTCTGGTGGGAAGGTGTGAGGAGGGGAGGAAAGCGAGCTAGGCCCTTGTTGTGAGTGTGGCCGAAGCATGTGAAGGTGGAATGGGATGAGGCATTGCGCCGCGTGGTGGCCGTGTGGAGTGGTTAGGAAGGGGTTGGAGGAGGGTGGCCAGGCAGGTGGTCAAGTGTGAGGAGGTCATTGGTGATTTGGAGGAGGTGAGGGAAAGGAGGCCGGGAGTGGTAGTGGGAGAGCCATGTGCATGGCAGGGCCAAAAAGGTGGGCGCCTTGTTGCTGTTTGTGGGGACCTGTGCATGTTAGTCAGGTGTGGGAGGAGGGTGGGTGCTCTGGTGGGAAGGTGTGAGGAGGGGAGGAAAGCGAGCTAGGCCCTTGTTGTGAGTGTGGCCGAAGCATGTGAAGGTGGAATGGGATGAGGCATTGCACCACCTGGTGGCCGTGTGGAGTGGTTAGGAAGGGGTTGGAGGAGGGTGGCCAGGCAGGTGGTCAAGTGTGAGGAGGTCATTGGTGATTTGGAGGAGGTGAGGGAAAGGAGGCCGGGAGTGGTAGTGGGAGAGCCATGTGCATGGCAGGGCCAAAAAGGTGGGCGCCTTGTTGCTGTTTGTGGGGACCTGTGCATGTTAGTCAGGTGTGGGAGGAGGGTGGGTGCTCTGGTGGGAAGGTGTGAGGAGGGGAGGAAAGCGAGCTAGGCCCTTGTTGTGAGTGTGGCCGAAGCATGTGAAGGTGGAATGGGATGAGGCATTGCACCACCTGGTGGCCGTGTGGAGTGGTTAGGAAGGGGTTGGAGGAGGGTGGCCAGGCAGGTGGTCAAGTGTGAGGAGGTCATTGGTGATTTGGAGGAGGTGAGGGAAAGGAGGCCGGGAGTGGTAGTGGGAGAGCCGTGTGCATGGCAGGGCCAAAAAGGTGGGCGCCTTGCAGCTCTTTGTGGGGACCTGTGCATGTTAGTCAGGTGTGGGAGGAGGGTGGGTGCTCTGGTGGGAAGGTGTGAGGAGGGGAGGAAAGCGAGCTAGGCCCTTGTTGTGAGTGTGGCCGAAGCATGTGAAGGTGGAATGGGATGAGGCATTGCGCCGCCTGGTGGCCTTGTGGAGTGGTTAGGAAGGGGTTGGAGGAGGGTGGCCAGGCAGGTGGGCAAGTGTGAGGAGGTCAGTGGTGATTTGGAGGAGGTGAGGGAAAGGAGGCCGGGAGTGGTAGTGGGAGAGCCGTGTGCATGGCAGGGCCAAAAAGGTAGGCGCCTTGTTGCTGTTTGCGTGGGTCTATGCATGTTAGTCAGGTGTGGAAGGAGGGTGGGTGCTCTGGTGGGAAGGTGTGAGGAGGGGAGGAAAGCGAGCTAGGCCCTTGTTGTGAGTGTGGCTGAAGCATGTGAAGGTGGAATGGGATGAGGCATTGCGCCGCGTGGTGGCCGTGTGGAGTGGTTAGGAAGGGGTTGGAGGAGGGTGTCCAGGCAGGTGGTCAAGTGTGAGGAGGTCATTGGTGATTTGGAGGAGGTGAGGGAAAGGAGGCCGGGAGTGGTTGTGGGAGAGGTGTGTGGATGGTAGGGCGAAAATGGTGGGGGCCTTGGTGCTGCTTGCGGGGGTCTGTGCATGTTAGTCAGGTGTGGGAGGAGGGTGGGTGCTCTGGTGGGAAGGTGTGAGGAGGGGAGGAAAGCGAGCTAGGCCCTTGTTGTGAGTGTGGCCGAAGCATGTGAAGGTGGAATGGTATGAGGCATTGCACCACCTGGTGGCCGTGTGGAGTGGTTAGGAAGGGGTTGGAGGAGGGTGGCCAGGCAGGTGGTCAAGTGTGAGGAGGTCATTGGTGATTTGGAGGAGGTGAGGGAAAGGAGGCCGGGAGTGGTAGTGGGAGAGCCGTGTGCATGGCAGGGCCAAAAAGGTGGGCGCCTTGCAGCTCTTTGTGGGGACCTGTGCATGTTAGTCAGGTGTGGGAGGAGGGTGGGTGCTCTGGTGGGAAGGTGTGAGGAGGGGAGGAAAGCGAGCTAGGCCCTTGTTGTGAGTGTGGCCGAAGCATGTGAAGGTGGAATGGGATGAGGCATTGCACCGCCTGGTGGCCGTGTGGAGTGGTTAGGAAGGGGTTGGAGGAGGGTGGCCAGGCAGGTGGTCAAGTGTGAGGAGGTCATTGGTGATTTGGAGGAGGTGAGGGAAAGGAGGACGGGAGTGGTAGTGGGAGAGCCGTGTGCATGGCAGGGCCAAAAAGGTGGGCGCCTTGCAGCTCTTTGTGGGGGTCTGTGCATGTTAGTCAGGTGTGGGAGGAGGGTGGGTGCTCTGGTGGGAAGGTGTGAGGAGGGGAGGAAAGCGAGCTAGGCCCTTGTTGTGAGTGTGGCCGAAGCATGTGAAGGTGGAATGGGATGAGGCATTGCACCACCTGGTGGCCGTGTGGAGTGGTTAGGAAGGGGTTGGAGGAGGGTGGCCAGGCAGGTGGGCAAGTGTGAGGAGGTCAGTGGTGATTTGGAGGAGGTGAGGGAAAGGAGGCCGGGAGTGGTAGTGGGAGAGCCGTGTGCATGGCAGGGCCAAAAAGGTGGGCGCCTTGCAGCTCTTTGTGGGGACCTGTGCATGTTAGTCAGGTGTGGGAGGAGGGTGGGTGCTCTGGTGGGAAGGTGTGAGGAGGGGAGGAAAGCGAGCTAGGCCCTTGTTGTGAGTGTGGCCGAAGCATGTGAAGGTGGAATGGGATGAGGCATTGCACCACCTGGTGGCCGTGTGGAGTGGTTAGGAAGGGGTTGGAGGAGGGTGGCCAGGCAGGTGGTCAAGTGTGAGGAGGTCATTGGTGATTTGGAGGAGGTGAGGGAAAGGAGGCCGGGAGTGGTAGTGGGAGAGCCGTGTGCATGGCAGGGCCAAAAAGGTGGGCGCCTTGCAGCTCTTTGTGGGGACCTGTGCATGTTAGTCAGGTGTGGGAGGAGGGTGGGTGCTCTGGTGGGAAGGTGTGAGGAGGGGAGGAAAGCGAGCTAGGCCCTTGTTGTGAGTGTGGCCGAAGCATGTGAAGGTGGAATGGGATGAGGCATTGCGCCGCGTGGTGGCCGTGTGGAGTGGTTAGGAAGGGGTTGGAGGAGGGTGGCCAGGCAGGTGGGCAAGTGTGAGGAGGTCAGTGGTGATTTGGAGGAGGTGAGGGAAAGGAGGCCGGGAGTGGTAGTGGGAGAGCCGTGTGCATGGCAGGGCCAAAAAGGTAGGCGCCTTGTTGCTGTTTGCGTGGGTCTATGCATGTTAGTCAGGTGTGGAAGGAGGGTGGGTGCTCTTGTGGGAAGGTGTGAGGAGGGGAGGAAAGCGAGCTAGGCCCTTGTTGTGAGTGTGGCTGAAGCATGTGAAGGTGGAATGGGATGAGGCATTGCGCCGCGTGGTGGCCATGTGGAGTGGTTAGGAAGGGGTTGGAGGAGGGTGGCCAGGCAGGTGGTCAAGTGTGAGGAGGTCATTGGTGATTTGGAGGAGGTGAGGGAAAGGAGGCCGGGAGTGGTTGTGGGAGAGGTGTGTGGATGGTAGGGCGAAAATGGTGGGGGCCTTGGTGCTGCTTGCGGGGGTCTGTGCATGTTAGTCAGGTGTGGGAGGAGGGTGGGTGCTCTGGTGGGAAGGTGTGAGGAGGGGAGGAAAGCGAGCTAGGCCCTTGTTGTGAGTGTGGCCGAAGCATGTGAAGGTGGAATGGTATGAGGCATTGCACCACCTGGTGGCCGTGTGGAGTGGTTAGGAAGGGGTTGGAGGAGGGTGGCCAGGCAGGTGGTCAAGTGTGAGGAGGTCATTGGTGATTTGGAGGAGGTGAGGGAAAGGAGGACGGGAGTGGTAGTGGGAGAGCCGTGTGCATGGCAGGGCCAAAAAGGTGGGCGCCTTGCAGCTCTTTGTGGGGGTCTGTGCATGTTAGTCAGGTGTGGGAGGAGGGTGGGTGCTCTGGTGGGAAGGTGTGAGGAGGGGAGGAAAGCGAGCTAGGCCCTTGTTGTGAGTGTGGCCGAAGCATGTGAAGGTGGAATGGGATGAGGCATTGCGCCGCGTGGTGGCCGTGTGGAGTGGTTAGGAAGGGGTTGGAGGAGGGTGGCCAGGCAGGTGGTCAAGTGTGAGGAGGTCATTGGTGATTTGGAGGAGGTGAGGGAAAGGAGGACGGGAGTGGTAGTGGGAGAGCCGTGTGCATGGCAGGGCCAAAAAGGTGGGCGCCCGCCTTGCAGCTCTTTGTGGGGACCTGTGCATGTTAGTCAGGTGTGGGAGGAGGGTGGGTGCTCTGGTGGGAAGGTGTGAGGAGGGGAGGAAAGCGAGCTAGGCCCTTGTTGTGAGTGTGGCCGAAGCATGTGAAGGTGGAATGGGATGAGGCATTGCACCGCCTGGTGGCCGTGTGGAGTGGTTAGGAAGGGGTTGGAGGAGGGTGGCCAGGCAGGTGGTCAAGTGTGAGGAGGTCATTGGTGATTTGGAGGAGGTGAGGGAAAGGAGGACGGGAGTGGTAGTGGGAGAGCCGTGTGCATGGCAGGGCCAAAAAGGTGGGCGCCTTGCAGCTCTTTGTGGGGGTCTGTGCATGTTAGTCAGGTGTGGGAGGAGGGTGGGTGCTCTGGTGGGAAGGTGTGAGGAGGGGAGGAAAGCGAGCTAGGCCCTTGTTGTGAGTGTGGCCGAAGCATGTGAAGGTGGAATGGGATGAGGCATTGCACCACCTGGTGGCCGTGTGGAGTGGTTAGGAAGGGGTTGGAGGAGGGTGGCCAGGCAGGTGGGCAAGTGTGAGGAGGTCAGTGGTGATTTGGAGGAGGTGAGGGAAAGGAGGCCGGGAGTGGTAGTGGGAGAGCCGTGTGCATGGCAGGGCCAAAAAGGTAGGCGCCCGCCTTGCAGCTCTTTGTGGGGGCCTGTAGATGTTAGTCAGGTGTGGGAGGAGGGTGGGTGCTCTGGTGGGAAGGTGTGAGGAGGGGAGGAAAGCGAGCTAGGCCCTTGTTGTGAGTGTGGCCAAAGCATGTGAAGGTGGAATGGGATGAGGCATTGCGCCGCGTGGTGGCCGTGTGGAGTGGTTAGGAAGGGGTTGGAGGAGGGTGGCCAGGCAGGTGGTCAAGTGTGAGGAGGTCATTGGTGATTTGGAGGAGGTGAGGGAAAGGAGGACGGGAGTGGTAGTGGGAGAGGTGTGTGGATGGTAGGGTGAAAAGAGTGGGCGCCTTGCAGCTCTTTGTGGGGACCTGTGCATGTTAGTCAGGTGTGGGAGGAGGGTGGGTGCTCTGGTGGGAAGGTGTGAGGAGGGGAGGAAAGCGAGCTAGGCCCTTGTTGTGAGTGTGGCCGAAGCATGTGAAGGTGGAATGGGATGAGGCATTGCGCCGCGTTGTGGCCGTGTGGAGTGGTTAGGAAGGGGTTGGAGGAGGGTGGCCAGGCAGGTGGTCAAGTGTGAGGAGGTCATTGGTGATTTGGAGGAGGTGAGGGAAAGGAGGCCGGGAGTGGTAGTGGGAGAGCCGTGTGCATGGCAGGGCCAAAAAGGTGGGCGCCTTGCAGCTCTTTGTGGGGACCTGTGCATGTTAGTCAGGTGTGGGAGGAGGGTGGGTGCTCTGGTGGGAAGGTGTGAGGAGGGGAGGAAAGCGAGCTAGGCCCTTGTTGTGAGTGTGGCCGAAGCATGTGAAGGTGGAATGGGATGAGGCATTGCACCACCTGGTGGCCGTGTGGAGTGGTTAGGAAGGGGTTGGAGGAGGGTGTCCAGGCAGGTGGTCAAGTGTGAGGAGGTCATTGGTGATTTGGAGGAGGTGAGGGAAAGGAGGCCGGGAGTGGTAGTGGGAGAGCCGTGTGCATGGCAGGGCCAAAAAGGTGGGCGCCTTGCAGCTCTTTGTGGGGACCTGTGCATGTTAGTCAGGTGTGGGAGGAGGGTGGGTGCTCTGGTGGGAAGGTGTGAGGAGGGGAGGAAAGCGAGCTAGGCCCTTGTTGTGAGTGTGGCCGAAGCATGTGAAGGTGGAATGGGATGAGGCATTGCGCCGCCTGGTGGCCTTGTGGAGTGGTTAGGAAGGGGTTGGAGGAGGGTGGCCAGGCAGGTGGGCAAGTGTGAGGAGGTCAGTGGTGATTTGGAGGAGGTGAGGGAAAGGAGGCCGGGAGTGGTAGTGGGAGAGCCGTGTGCATGGCAGGGCCAAAAAGGTAGGCGCCTTGTTGCTGTTTGCGTGGGTCTATGCATGTTAGTCAGGTGTGGAAGGAGGGTGGGTGCTCTGGTGGGAAGGTGTGAGGAGGGGAGGAAAGCGAGCTAGGCCCTTGTTGTGAGTGTGGCTGAAGCATGTGAAGGTGGAATGGGATGAGGCATTGCGCCGCGTGGTGGCCGTGTGGAGTGGTTAGGAAGGGGTTGGAGGAGGGTGGCCAGGCAGGTGGTCAAGTGTGAGGAGGTCATTGGTGATTTGGAGGAGGTGAGGGAAAGGAGGCCGGGAGTGGTTGTGGGAGAGGTGTGTGGATGGTAGGGCGAAAATGGTGGGGGCCTTGGTGCTGCTTGCGGGGGTCTGTGCATGTTAGTCAGGTGTGGGAGGAGGGTGGGTGCTCTGGTGGGAAGGTGTGAGGAGGGGAGGAAAGCGAGCTAGGCCCTTGTTGTGAGTGTGGCCGAAGCATGTGAAGGTGGAATGGGATGAGGCATTGCGCCGCGTTGTGGCCGTGTGGAGTGGTTAGGAAGGGGTTGGAGGAGGGTGGCCAGGCAGGTGGTCAAGTGTGAGGAGGTCATTGGTGATTTGGAGGAGGTGAGGGAAAGGAGGCCGGGAGTGGTAGTGGGAGAGCCGTGTGCATGGCAGGGCCAAAAAGGTGGGCGCCTTGCAGCTCTTTGTGGGGACCTGTGCATGTTAGTCAGGTGTGGGAGGAGGGTGGGTGCTCTGGTGGGAAGGTGTGAGGAGGGGAGGAAAGCGAGCTAGGCCCTTGTTGTGAGTGTGGCCGAAGCATGTGAAGGTGGAATGGGATGAGGCATTGCACCACCTGGTGGCCGTGTGGAGTGGTTAGGAAGGGGTTGGAGGAGGGTGTCCAGGCAGGTGGTCAAGTGTGAGGAGGTCATTGGTGATTTGGAGGAGGTGAGGGAAAGGAGGCCGGGAGTGGTAGTGGGAGAGCCGTGTGCATGGCAGGGCCAAAAAGGTGGGCGCCTTGCAGCTCTTTGTGGGGACCTGTGCATGTTAGTCAGGTGTGGGAGGAGGGTGGGTGCTCTGGTGGGAAGGTGTGAGGAGGGGAGGAAAGCGAGCTAGGCCCTTGTTGTGAGTGTGGCCGAAGCATGTGAAGGTGGAATGGGATGAGGCATTGCGCCGCCTGGTGGCCTTGTGGAGTGGTTAGGAAGGGGTTGGAGGAGGGTGGCCAGGCAGGTGGGCAAGTGTGAGGAGGTCAGTGGTGATTTGGAGGAGGTGAGGGAAAGGAGGCCGGGAGTGGTAGTGGGAGAGCCGTGTGCATGGCAGGGCCAAAAAGGTAGGCGCCTTGTTGCTGTTTGCGTGGGTCTATGCATGTTAGTCAGGTGTGGAAGGAGGGTGGGTGCTCTGGTGGGAAGGTGTGAGGAGGGGAGGAAAGCGAGCTAGGCCCTTGTTGTGAGTGTGGCTGAAGCATGTGAAGGTGGAATGGGATGAGGCATTGCGCCGCGTGGTGGCCGTGTGGAGTGGTTAGGAAGGGGTTGGAGGAGGGTGGCCAGGCAGGTGGTCAAGTGTGAGGAGGTCATTGGTGATTTGGAGGAGGTGAGGGAAAGGAGGCCGGGAGTGGTTGTGGGAGAGGTGTGTGGATGGTAGGGCGAAAATGGTGGGGGCCTTGGTGCTGCTTGCGGGGGTCTGTGCATGTTAGTCAGGTGTGGGAGGAGGGTGGGTGCTCTGGTGGGAAGGTGTGAGGAGGGGAGGAAAGCGAGCTAGGCCCTTGTTGTGAGTGTGGCCGAAGCATGTGAAGGTGGAATGGGATGAGGCATTGCACCGCCTGGTGGCCGTGTGGAGTGGTTAGGAAGGGGTTGGAGGAGGGTGGCCAGGCAGGTGGTCAAGTGTGAGGAGGTCATTGGTGATTTGGAGGAGGTGAGGGAAAGGAGGACGGGAGTGGTAGTGGGAGAGCCGTGTGCATGGCAGGGCCAAAAAGGTGGGCGCCTTGCAGCTCTTTCTGGGGGTCTGTGCATGTTAGTCAGGTGTGGGAGGAGGGTGGGTGCTCTGGTGGGAAGGTGTGAGGAGGGGAGGAAAGCGAGCTAGGCCCTTGTTGTGAGTGTGGCCGAAGCATGTGAAGGTGGAATGGGATGAGGCATTGCACCACCTGGTGGCCGTGTGGAGTGGTTAGGAAGGGGTTGGAGGAGGGTGGCCAGGCAGGTGGGCAAGTGTGAGGAGGTCAGTGGTGATTTGGAGGAGGTGAGGGAAAGGAGGCCGGGAGTGGTAGTGGGAGAGCCGTGTGCATGGCAGGGCCAAAAAGGTGGGCGCCTTGCAGCTCTTTGTGGGGACCTGTGCATGTTAGTCAGGTGTGGGAGGAGGGTGGGTGCTCTGGTGGGAAGGTGTGAGGAGGGGAGGAAAGCGAGCTAGGCCCTTGTTGTGAGTGTGGCCGAAGCATGTGAAGGTGGAATGGGATGAGGCATTGCGCCGCGTGGTGGCCGTGTGGAGTGGTTAGGAAGGGGTTGGAGGAGGGTGTCCAGGCAGGTGGTCAAGTGTGAGGAGGTCATTGGTGATTTGGAGGAGGTGAGGGAAAGGAGGCCGGGAGTGGTAGTGGGAGAGCCGTGTGCATGGCAGGGCCAAAAAGGTGGGCGCCTTGCAGCTCTTTGTGGGGACCTGTGCATGTTAGTCAGGTGTGGGAGGAGGGTGGGTGCTCTGGTGGGAAGGTGTGAGGAGGGGAGGAAAGCGAGCTAGGCCCTTGTTGTGAGTGTGGCCGAAGCATGTGAAGGTGGAATGGGATGAGGCATTGCGCCGCCTGGTGGCCTTGTGGAGTGGTTAGGAAGGGGTTGGAGGAGGGTGGCCAGGCAGGTGGTCAAGTGTGAGGAGGTCATTGGTGATTTGGAGGAGGTGAGGGAAAGGAGGCCGGGAGTGGTTGTGGGAGAGGTGTGTGGATGGTAGGGCGAAAATGGTGGGGGCCTTGGTGCTGCTTGCGGGGGTCTGTGCATGTTAGTCAGGTGTGGGAGGAGGGTGGGTGCTCTGGTGGGAAGGTGTGAGGAGGGGAGGAAAGCGAGCTAGGCCCTTGTTGTGAGTGTGGCCGAAGCATGTGAAGGTGGAATGGTATGAGGCATTGCACCACCTGGTGGCCGTGTGGAGTGGTTAGGAAGGGGTTGGAGGAGGGTGGCCAGGCAGGTGGTCAAGTGTGAGGAGGTCATTGGTGATTTGGAGGAGGTGAGGGAAAGGAGGCCGGGAGTGGTAGTGGGAGAGCCGTGTGCATGGCAGGGCCAAAAAGGTGGGCGCCTTGCAGCTCTTTGTGGGGGTCTGTGCATGTTAGTCAGGTGTGGGAGGAGGGTGGGTGCTCTGGTGGGAAGGTGTGAGGAGGGGAGGAAAGCGAGCTAGGCCCTTGTTGTGAGTGTGGCCGAAGCATGTGAAGGTGGAATGGGATGAGGCATTGCGCCGCGTGGTGGCCGTGTGGAGTGGTTAGGAAGGGGTTGGAGGAGGGTGGCCAGGCAGGTGGTCAAGTGTGAGGAGGTCATTGGTGATTTGGAGGAGGTGAGGGAAAGGAGGACGGGAGTGGTAGTGGGAGAGCCGTGTGCATGGCAGGGCCAAAAAGGTGGGCGCCCGCCTTGCAGCTCTTTGTGGGGACCTGTGCATGTTAGTCAGGTGTGGGAGGAGGGTGGGTGCTCTGGTGGGAAGGTGTGAGGAGGGGAGGAAAGCGAGCTAGGCCCTTGTTGTGAGTGTGGCCGAAGCATGTGAAGGTGGAATGGGATGAGGCATTGCACCGCCTGGTGGCCGTGTGGAGTGGTTAGGAAGGGGTTGGAGGAGGGTGGCCAGGCAGGTGGTCAAGTGTGAGGAGGTCAGTGGTGATTTGGAGGAGGTGAGGGAAAGGAGGACGGGAGTGGTAGTGGGAGAGCCGTGTGCATGGCAGGGCCAAAAAGGTGGGCGCCCGCCTTGCAGCTCTTTGTGGGGGTCTGTGCATGTTAGTCAGGTGTGGGAGGAGGGTGGGTGCTCTGGTGGGAAGGTGTGAGGAGGGGAGGAAAGCGAGCTAGGCCCTTGTTGTGAGTGTGGCCGAAGCATGTGAAGGTGGAATGGTATGAGGCATTGCACCACCTGGTGGCCGTGTGGAGTGGTTAGGAAGGGGTTGGAGGAGGGTGGCCAGGCAGGTGGGCAAGTGTGAGGAGGTCAGTGGTGATTTGGAGGAGGTGAGGGAAAGGAGGCCGGGAGTGGTAGTGGGAGAGCCGTGTGCATGGCAGGGCCAAAAAGGTAGGCGCCCGCCTTGCAGCTCTTTGTGGGGGCCTGTAGATGTTAGTCAGGTGTGGGAGGAGGGTGGGTGCTCTGGTGGGAAGGTGTGAGGAGGGGAGGAAAGCGAGCTAGGCCCTTGTTGTGAGTGTGGCCAAAGCATGTGAAGGTGGAATGGGATGAGGCATTGCGCCGCGTGGTGGCCGTGTGGAGTGGTTAGGAAGGGGTTGGAGGAGGGTGGCCAGGCAGGTGGTCAAGTGTGAGGAGGTCATTGGTGATTTGGAGGAGGTGAGGGAAAGGAGGACGGGAGTGGTAGTGGGAGAGGTGTGTGGATGGTAGGGTGAAAAGAGTGGGCGCCTTGCAGCTCTTTGTGGGGACCTGTGCATGTTAGTCAGGTGTGGGAGGAGGGTGGGTGCTCTGGTGGGAAGGTGTGAGGAGGGGAGGAAAGCGAGCTAGGCCCTTGTTGTGAGTGTGGCCGAAGCATGTGAAGGTGGAATGGGATGAGGCATTTCACCGCGTTGTGGCCGTGTGGAGTGGTTAGGAAGGGGTTGGAGGAGGGTGGCCAGGCAGGTGGTCAAGTGTGAGGAGGTCATTGGTGATTTGGAGGAGGTGAGGGAAAGGAGGCCGGGAGTGGTAGTGGGAGAGCCGTGTGCATGGCAGGGCCAAAAAGGTGGGCGCCTTGCAGCTCTTTGTGGGGACCTGTGCATGTTAGTCAGGTGTGGGAGGAGGGTGGGTGCTCTGGTGGGAAGGTGTGAGGAGGGGAGGAAAGCGAGCTAGGCCCTTGTTGTGAGTGTGGCCGAAGCATGTGAAGGTGGAATGGGATGAGGCATTGCACCACCTGGTGGCCGTGTGGAGTGGTTAGGAAGGGGTTGGAGGAGGGTGTCCAGGCAGGTGGTCAAGTGTGAGGAGGTCATTGGTGATTTGGAGGAGGTGAGGGAAAGGAGGCCGGGAGTGGTAGTGGGAGAGCCGTGTGCATGGCAGGGCCAAAAAGGTGGGCGCCTTGCAGCTCTTTGTGGGGACCTGTGCATGTTAGTCAGGTGTGGGAGGAGGGTGGGTGCTCTGGTGGGAAGGTGTGAGGAGGGGAGGAAAGCGAGCTAGGCCCTTGTTGTGAGTGTGGCCGAAGCATGTGAAGGTGGAATGGGATGAGGCATTGCGCCGCCTGGTGGCCTTGTGGAGTGGTTAGGAAGGGGTTGGAGGAGGGTGGCCAGGCAGGTGGGCAAGTGTGAGGAGGTCAGTGGTGATTTGGAGGAGGTGAGGGAAAGGAGGCCGGGAGTGGTAGTGGGAGAGCCGTGTGCATGGCAGGGCCAAAAAGGTAGGCGCCTTGTTGCTGTTTGCGTGGGTCTATGCATGTTAGTCAGGTGTGGAAGGAGGGTGGGTGCTCTGGTGGGAAGGTGTGAGGAGGGGAGGAAAGCGAGCTAGGCCCTTGTTGTGAGTGTGGCTGAAGCATGTGAAGGTGGAATGGGATGAGGCATTGCGCCGCGTGGTGGCCGTGTGGAGTGGTTAGGAAGGGGTTGGAGGAGGGTGGCCAGGCAGGTGGTCAAGTGTGAGGAGGTCATTGGTGATTTGGAGGAGGTGAGGGAAAGGAGGCCGGGAGTGGTTGTGGGAGAGGTGTGTGGATGGTAGGGCGAAAATGGTGGGGGCCTTGGTGCTGCTTGCGGGGGTCTGTGCATGTTAGTCAGGTGTGGGAGGAGGGTGGGTGCTCTGGTGGGAAGGTGTGAGGAGGGGAGGAAAGCGAGCTAGGCCCTTGTTGTGAGTGTGGCCGAAGCATGTGAAGGTGGAATGGTATGAGGCATTGCACCACCTGGTGGCCGTGTGGAGTGGTTAGGAAGGGGTTGGAGGAGGGTGGCCAGGCAGGTGGTCAAGTGTGAGGAGGTCATTGGTGATTTGGAGGAGGTGAGGGAAAGGAGGCCGGGAGTGGTAGTGGGAGAGCCGTGTGCATGGCAGGGCCAAAAAGGTGGGCGCCTTGCAGCTCTTTGTGGGGACCTGTGCATGTTAGTCAGGTGTGGGAGGAGGGTGGGTGCTCTGGTGGGAAGGTGTGAGGAGGGGAGGAAAGCGAGCTAGGCCCTTGTTGTGAGTGTGGCCGAAGCATGTGAAGGTGGAATGGGATGAGGCATTGCACCGCCTGGTGGCCGTGTGGAGTGGTTAGGAAGGGGTTGGAGGAGGGTGGCCAGGCAGGTGGTCAAGTGTGAGGAGGTCATTGGTGATTTGGAGGAGGTGAGGGAAAGGAGGACGGGAGTGGTAGTGGGAGAGCCGTGTGCATGGCAGGGCCAAAAAGGTGGGCGCCTTGCAGCTCTTTGTGGGGGTCTGTGCATGTTAGTCAGGTGTGGGAGGAGGGTGGGTGCTCTGGTGGGAAGGTGTGAGGAGGGGAGGAAAGCGAGCTAGGCCCTTGTTGTGAGTGTGGCCGAAGCATGTGAAGGTGGAATGGGATGAGGCATTGCACCACCTGGTGGCCGTGTGGAGTGGTTAGGAAGGGGTTGGAGGAGGGTGGCCAGGCAGGTGGGCAAGTGTGAGGAGGTCAGTGGTGATTTGGAGGAGGTGAGGGAAAGGAGGCCGGGAGTGGTAGTGGGAGAGCCGTGTGCATGGCAGGGCCAAAAAGGTGGGCGCCTTGCAGCTCTTTGTGGGGACCTGTGCATGTTAGTCAGGTGTGGGAGGAGGGTGGGTGCTCTGGTGGGAAGGTGTGAGGAGGGGAGGAAAGCGAGCTAGGCCCTTGTTGTGAGTGTGGCCGAAGCATGTGAAGGTGGAATGGGATGAGGCATTGCACCACCTGGTGGCCGTGTGGAGTGGTTAGGAAGGGGTTGGAGGAGGGTGTCCAGGCAGGTGGTCAAGTGTGAGGAGGTCATTGGTGATTTGGAGGAGGTGAGGGAAAGGAGGCCGGGAGTGGTAGTGGGAGAGCCGTGTGCATGGCAGGGCCAAAAAGGTGGGCGCCTTGCAGCTCTTTGTGGGGACCTGTGCATGTTAGTCAGGTGTGGGAGGAGGGTGGGTGCTCTGGTGGGAAGGTGTGAGGAGGGGAGGAAAGCGAGCTAGGCCCTTGTTGTGAGTGTGGCCGAAGCATGTGAAGGTGGAATGGGATGAGGCATTGCGCCGCGTGGTGGCCGTGTGGAGTGGTTAGGAAGGGGTTGGAGGAGGGTGGCCAGGCAGGTGGGCAAGTGTGAGGAGGTCAGTGGTGATTTGGAGGAGGTGAGGGAAAGGAGGCCGGGAGTGGTAGTGGGAGAGCCGTGTGCATGGCAGGGCCAAAAAGGTAGGCGCCTTGTTGCTGTTTGCGTGGGTCTATGCATGTTAGTCAGGTGTGGAAGGAGGGTGGGTGCTCTGGTGGGAAGGTGTGAGGAGGGGAGGAAAGCGAGCTAGGCCCTTGTTGTGAGTGTGGCTGAAGCATGTGAAGGTGGAATGGGATGAGGCATTGCGCCGCGTGGTGGCCATGTGGAGTGGTTAGGAAGGGGTTGGAGGAGGGTGGCCAGGCAGGTGGTCAAGTGTGAGGAGGTCATTGGTGATTTGGAGGAGGTGAGGGAAAGGAGGCCGGGAGTGGTTGTGGGAGAGGTGTGTGGATGGTAGGGCGAAAATGGTGGGGGCCTTGGTGCTGCTTGCGGGGGTCTGTGCATGTTAGTCAGGTGTGGGAGGAGGGTGGGTGCTCTGGTGGGAAGGTGTGAGGAGGGGAGGAAAGCGAGCTAGGCCCTTGTTGTGAGTGTGGCCGAAGCATGTGAAGGTGGAATGGTATGAGGCATTGCACCACCTGGTGGCCGTGTGGAGTGGTTAGGAAGGGGTTGGAGGAGGGTGGCCAGGCAGGTGGTCAAGTGTGAGGAGGTCATTGGTGATTTGGAGGAGGTGAGGGAAAGGAGGCCGGGAGTGGTAGTGGGAGAGCCGTGTGCATGGCAGGGCCAAAAAGGTGGGCGCCTTGCAGCTCTTTGTGGGGGTCTGTGCATGTTAGTCAGGTGTGGGAGGAGGGTGGGTGCTCTGGTGGGAAGGTGTGAGGAGGGGAGGAAAGCGAGCTAGGCCCTTGTTGTGAGTGTGGCCGAAGCATGTGAAGGTGGAATGGGATGAGGCATTGCGCCGCGTGGTGGCCGTGTGGAGTGGTTAGGAAGGGGTTGGAGGAGGGTGGCCAGGCAGGTGGTCAAGTGTGAGGAGGTCATTGGTGATTTGGAGGAGGTGAGGGAAAGGAGGCCGGGAGTGGTAGTGGGAGAGCCGTGTGCATGGCAGGGCCAAAAAGGTGGGCGCCCGCCTTGCAGCTCTTTGTGGGGACCTGTGCATGTTAGTCAGGTGTGGGAGGAGGGTGGGTGCTCTGGTGGGAAGGTGTGAGGAGGGGAGGAAAGCGAGCTAGGCCCTTGTTGTGAGTGTGGCCGAAGCATGTGAAGGTGGAATGGGATGAGGCATTGCACCGCCTGGTGGCCGTGTGGAGTGGTTAGGAAGGGGTTGGAGGAGGGTGGCCAGGCAGGTGGTCAAGTGTGAGGAGGTCATTGGTGATTTGGAGGAGGTGAGGGAAAGGAGGACGGGAGTGGTAGTGGGAGAGCCGTGTGCATGGCAGGGCCAAAAAGGTGGGCGCCTTGCAGCTCTTTGTGGGGGTCTGTGCATGTTAGTCAGGTGTGGGAGGAGGGTGGGTGCTCTGGTGGGAAGGTGTGAGGAGGGGAGGAAAGCGAGCTAGGCCCTTGTTGTGAGTGTGGCCGAAGCATGTGAAGGTGGAATGGGATGAGGCATTGCACCACCTGGTGGCCGTGTGGAGTGGTTAGGAAGGGGTTGGAGGAGGGTGGCCAGGCAGGTGGGCAAGTGTGAGGAGGTCAGTGGTGATTTGGAGGAGGTGAGGGAAAGGAGGCCGGGAGTGGTAGTGGGAGAGCCGTGTGCATGGCAGGGCCAAAAAGGTAGGCGCCCGCCTTGCAGCTCTTTGTGGGGGCCTGTAGATGTTAGTCAGGTGTGGGAGGAGGGTGGGTGCTCTGGTGGGAAGGTGTGAGGAGGGGAGGAAAGCGAGCTAGGCCCTTGTTGTGAGTGTGGCCAAAGCATGTGAAGGTGGAATGGGATGAGGCATTGCGCCGCGTGGTGGCCGTGTGGAGTGGTTAGGAAGGGGTTGGAGGAGGGTGGCCAGGCAGGTGGTCAAGTGTGAGGAGGTCATTGGTGATTTGGAGGAGGTGAGGGAAAGGAGGACGGGAGTGGTAGTGGGAGAGGTGTGTGGATGGTAGGGTGAAAAGAGTGGGCGCCTTGCAGCTCTTTGTGGGGACCTGTGCATGTTAGTCAGGTGTGGGAGGAGGGTGGGTGCTCTGGTGGGAAGGTGTGAGGAGGGGAGGAAAGCGAGCTAGGCCCTTGTTGTGAGTGTGGCCGAAGCATGTGAAGGTGGAATGGGATGAGGCATTGCGCCGCGTGGTGGCCGTGTGGAGTGGTTAGGAAGGGGTTGGAGGAGGGTGGCCAGGCAGGTGGTCAAGTGTGAGGAGGTCATTGGTGATTTGGAGGACGTGAGGGAAAGGAGGACAGGAGTGGTAGTGGGAGAGCCGTGTGCATGGCAGGGCCAAAAAGGTGGGCGCCCGCCTTGCAGCTCTTTGTGGGGACCTGTGCATGTCAGTCAGGTGTGGGAGGAGGGTGGGTGCTCTGGTGGGAAGGTGTGAGGAGGGGAGGAAAGCGAGCTAGGCCCTTTTTGTGAGTGTGGCCGAAGCATGTGAAGGTGGAATGGGATGAGGCATTGCACCACCTGGTGGCCGTGTGGAGTGGTTAGGAAGGGGTTGGAGGAGGGTGGCCAGGCAGGTGGTCAAGTGTGAGGAGGTCATTGGTGATTTGGAGGAGGTGAGGGAAAGGAGGCCGGGAGTGGTAGTGGGAGAGCCGTGTGCATGGCAGGGCCAAAAAGGTAGGCGCCCGCCTTGCAGCTCTTTGTGGGGACCTGTGCATGTTAGTCAGGTGTGGGAGGAGGGTGGGTGCTCTGGTGGGAAGGTGTGAGGAGGGGAGGAAAGCGAGCTAGGCCCTTGTTGTGAGTGTGGCCGAAGCATGTGAAGGTGGAATGGGATGAGGCATTGCGCCGCCTGGTGGCCTTGTGGAGTGGTTAGGAAGGGGTTGGAGGAGGGTGGCCAGGCAGGTGGGCAAGTGTGAGGAGGTCATTGGTGATTTGGAGGAGGTGAGGGAAAGGAGGCCGGGAGTGGTAGTGGGAGAGCCGTGTGCATGGCAGGGCCAAAAAGGTAGGCGCCTTGTTGCTGTTTGCGTGGGTCTATGCATGTTAGTCAGGTGTGGAAGGAGGGTGGGTGCTCTGGTGGGAAGGTGTGAGGAGGGGAGGAAAGCGAGCTAGGCCCTTGTTGTGAGTGTGGCCGAAGCATGTGAAGGTGGAATGGGATGAGGCATTGCACCGCCTGGTGGCCGTGTGGAGTGGTTAGGAAGGGGTTGGAGGAGGGTGGCCAGGCAGGTGGTCAAGTGTGAGGAGGTCATTGGTGATTTGGAGGAGGTGAGGGAAAGGAGGACGGGAGTGGTAGTGGGAGAGCCGTGTGCATGGCAGGGCCAAAAAGGTGGGCGCCTTGCAGCTCTTTGTGGGGGTCTGTGCATGTTAGTCAGGTGTGGGAGGAGGGTGGGTGCTCTGGTGGGAAGGTGTGAGGAGGGGAGGAAAGCGAGCTAGGCCCTTGTTGTGAGTGTGGCCGAAGCATGTGAAGGTGGAATGGGATGAGGCATTGCACCACCTGGTGGCCGTGTGGAGTGGTTAGGAAGGGGTTGGAGGAGGGTGGCCAGGCAGGTGGGCAAGTGTGAGGAGGTCAGTGGTGATTTGGAGGAGGTGAGGGAAAGGAGGCCGGGAGTGGTAGTGGGAGAGCCGTGTGCATGGCAGGGCCAAAAAGGTGGGCGCCTTGCAGCTCTTTGTGGGGACCTGTGCATGTTAGTCAGGTGTGGGAGGAGGGTGGGTGCTCTGGTGGGAAGGTGTGAGGAGGGGAGGAAAGCGAGCTAGGCCCTTGTTGTGAGTGTGGCCGAAGCATGTGAAGGTGGAATGGGATGAGGCATTGCACCACCTGGTGGCCGTGTGGAGTGGTTAGGAAGGGGTTGGAGGAGGGTGTCCAGGCAGGTGGTCAAGTGTGAGGAGGTCATTGGTGATTTGGAGGAGGTGAGGGAAAGGAGGCCGGGAGTGGTAGTGGGAGAGCCGTGTGCATGGCAGGGCCAAAAAGGTGGGCGCCTTGCAGCTCTTTGTGGGGACCTGTGCATGTTAGTCAGGTGTGGGAGGAGGGTGGGTGCTCTGGTGGGAAGGTGTGAGGAGGGGAGGAAAGCGAGCTAGGCCCTTGTTGTGAGTGTGGCCGAAGCATGTGAAGGTGGAATGGGATGAGGCATTGCGCCGCCTGGTGGCCTTGTGGAGTGGTTAGGAAGGGGTTGGAGGAGGGTGGCCAGGCAGGTGGTCAAGTGTGAGGAGGTCATTGGTGATTTGGAGGAGGTGAGGGAAAGGAGGCCGGGAGTGGTTGTGGGAGAGGTGTGTGGATGGTAGGGCGAAAATGGTGGGGGCCTTGGTGCTGCTTGCGGGGGTCTGTGCATGTTAGTCAGGTGTGGGAGGAGGGTGGGTGCTCTGGTGGGAAGGTGTGAGGAGGGGAGGAAAGCGAGCTAGGCCCTTGTTGTGAGTGTGGCCGAAGCATGTGAAGGTGGAATGGTATGAGGCATTGCACCACCTGGTGGCCGTGTGGAGTGGTTAGGAAGGGGTTGGAGGAGGGTGGCCAGGCAGGTGGTCAAGTGTGAGGAGGTCATTGGTGATTTGGAGGAGGTGAGGGAAAGGAGGCCGGGAGTGGTAGTGGGAGAGCCGTGTGCATGGCAGGGCCAAAAAGGTGGGCGCCTTGCAGCTCTTTGTGGGGGTCTGTGCATGTTAGTCAGGTGTGGGAGGAGGGTGGGTGCTCTGGTGGGAAGGTGTGAGGAGGGGAGGAAAGCGAGCTAGGCCCTTGTTGTGAGTGTGGCCGAAGCATGTGAAGGTGGAATGGGATGAGGCATTGCGCCGCGTGGTGGCCGTGTGGAGTGGTTAGGAAGGGGTTGGAGGAGGGTGGCCAGGCAGGTGGTCAAGTGTGAGGAGGTCATTGGTGATTTGGAGGAGGTGAGGGAAAGGAGGACGGGAGTGGTAGTGGGAGAGCCGTGTGCATGGCAGGGCCAAAAAGGTGGGCGCCCGCCTTGCAGCTCTTTGTGGGGACCTGTGCATGTTAGTCAGGTGTGGGAGGAGGGTGGGTGCTCTGGTGGGAAGGTGTGAGGAGGGGAGGAAAGCGAGCTAGGCCCTTGTTGTGAGTGTGGCCGAAGCATGTGAAGGTGGAATGGGATGAGGCATTGCACCGCCTGGTGGCCGTGTGGAGTGGTTAGGAAGGGGTTGGAGGAGGGTGGCCAGGCAGGTGGTCAAGTGTGAGGAGGTCATTGGTGATTTGGAGGAGGTGAGGGAAAGGAGGACGGGAGTGGTAGTGGGAGAGCCGTGTGCATGGCAGGGCCAAAAAGGTGGGCGCCTTGCAGCTCTTTGTGGGGGTCTGTGCATGTTAGTCAGGTGTGGGAGGAGGGTGGGTGCTCTGGTGGGAAGGTGTGAGGAGGGGAGGAAAGCGAGCTAGGCCCTTGTTGTGAGTGTGGCCGAAGCATGTGAAGGTGGAATGGGATGAGGCATTGCACCACCTGGTGGCCGTGTGGAGTGGTTAGGAAGGGGTTGGAGGAGGGTGGCCAGGCAGGTGGGCAAGTGTGAGGAGGTCAGTGGTGATTTGGAGGAGGTGAGGGAAAGGAGGCCGGGAGTGGTAGTGGGAGAGCCGTGTGCATGGCAGGGCCAAAAAGGTAGGCGCCCGCCTTGCAGCTCTTTGTGGGGGTCTGTGCATGTTAGTCAGGTGTGGGAGGAGGGTGGGTGCTCTGGTGGGAAGGTGTGAGGAGGGGAGGAAAGCGAGCTAGGCCCTTGTTGTGAGTGTGGCCAAAGCATGTGAAGGTGGAATGGGATGAGGCATTGCGCCGCGTGGTGGCCGTGTGGAGTGGTTAGGAAGGGGTTGGAGGAGGGTGGCCAGGCAGGTGGTCAAGTGTGAGGAGGTCATTGGTGATTTGGAGGAGGTGAGGGAAAGGAGGACGGGAGTGGTAGTGGGAGAGGTGTGTGGATGGTAGGGTGAAAAGAGTGGGCGCCTTGCAGCTCTTTGTGGGGACCTGTGCATGTTAGTCAGGTGTGGGAGGAGGGTGGGTGCTCTGGTGGGAAGGTGTGAGGAGGGGAGGAAAGCGAGCTAGGCCCTTGTTGTGAGTGTGGCCGAAGCATGTGAAGGTGGAATGGGATGAGGCATTGCGCCGCCTGGTGGCCTTGTGGAGTGGTTAGGAAGGGGTTGGAGGAGGGTGGCCAGGCAGGTGGGCAAGTGTGAGGAGGTCAGTGGTGATTTGGAGGAGGTGAGGGAAAGGAGGCCGGGAGTGGTAGTGGGAGAGCCGTGTGCATGGCAGGGCCAAAAAGGTAGGCGCCTTGTTGCTGTTTGCGTGGGTCTATGCATGTTAGTCAGGTGTGGAAGGAGGGTGGGTGCTCTTGTGGGAAGGTGTGAGGAGGGGAGGAAAGCGAGCTAGGCCCTTGTTGTGAGTGTGGCTGAAGCATGTGAAGGTGGAATGGGATGAGGCATTGCGCCGCGTGGTGGCCGTGTGGAGTGGTTAGGAAGGGGTTGGAGGAGGGTGGCCAGGCAGGTGGTCAAGTGTGAGGAGGTCATTGGTGATTTGGAGGAGGTGAGGGAAAGGAGGCCGGGAGTGGTTGTGGGAGAGGTGTGTGGATGGTAGGGCGAAAATGGTGGGGGCCTTGGTGCTGCTTGCGGGGGTCTGTGCATGTTAGTCAGGTGTGGGAGGAGGGTGGGTGCTCTGGTGGGAAGGTGTGAGGAGGGGAGGAAAGCGAGCTAGGCCCTTGTTGTGAGTGTGGCCGAAGCATGTGAAGGTGGAATGGTATGAGGCATTGCACCACCTGGTGGCCGTGTGGAGTGGTTAGGAAGGGGTTGGAGGAGGGTGGCCAGGCAGGTGGTCAAGTGTGAGGAGGTCATTGGTGATTTGGAGGAGGTGAGGGAAAGGAGGCCGGGAGTGGTAGTGGGAGAGCCGTGTGCATGGCAGGGCCAAAAAGGTGGGCGCCTTGCAGCTCTTTGTGGGGACCTGTGCATGTTAGTCAGGTGTGGGAGGAGGGTGGGTGCTCTGGTGGGAAGGTGTGAGGAGGGGAGGAAAGCGAGCTAGGCCCTTGTTGTGAGTGTGGCCGAAGCATGTGAAGGTGGAATGGGATGAGGCATTGCACCGCCTGGTGGCCGTGTGGAGTGGTTAGGAAGGGGTTGGAGGAGGGTGGCCAGGCAGGTGGTCAAGTGTGAGGAGGTCATTGGTGATTTGGAGGAGGTGAGGGAAAGGAGGCCGGGAGTGGTAGTGGGAGAGCCGTGTGCATGGCAGGGCCAAAAAGGTGGGCGCCTTGCAGCTCTTTGTGGGGGTCTGTGCATGTTAGTCAGGTGTGGGAGGAGGGTGGGTGCTCTGGTGGGAAGGTGTGAGGAGGGGAGGAAAGCGAGCTAGGCCCTTGTTGTGAGTGTGGCCGAAGCATGTGAAGGTGGAATGGGATGAGGCATTGCACCACCTGGTGGCCGTGTGGAGTGGTTAGGAAGGGGTTGGAGGAGGGTGGCCAGGCAGGTGGGCAAGTGTGAGGAGGTCAGTGGTGATTTGGAGGAGGTGAGGGAAAGGAGGCCGGGAGTGGTAGTGGGAGAGCCGTGTGCATGGCAGGGCCAAAAAGGTGGGCGCCTTGCAGCTCTTTGTGGGGACCTGTGCATGTTAGTCAGGTGTGGGAGGAGGGTGGGTGCTCTGGTGGGAAGGTGTGAGGAGGGGAGGAAAGCGAGCTAGGCCCTTGTTGTGAGTGTGGCCGAAGCATGTGAAGGTGGAATGGGATGAGGCATTGCACCACCTGGTGGCCGTGTGGAGTGGTTAGGAAGGGGTTGGAGGAGGGTGTCCAGGCAGGTGGTCAAGTGTGAGGAGGTCATTGGTGATTTGGAGGAGGTGAGGGAAAGGAGGCCGGGAGTGGTAGTGGGAGAGCCGTGTGCATGGCAGGGCCAAAAAGGTGGGCGCCTTGCAGCTCTTTGTGGGGACCTGTGCATGTTAGTCAGGTGTGGGAGGAGGGTGGGTGCTCTGGTGGGAAGGTGTGAGGAGGGGAGGAAAGCGAGCTAGGCCCTTGTTGTGAGTGTGGCCGAAGCATGTGAAGGTGGAATGGGATGAGGCATTGCGCCGCGTGGTGGCCGTGTGGAGTGGTTAGGAAGGGGTTGGAGGAGGGTGGCCAGGCAGGTGGGCAAGTGTGAGGAGGTCAGTGGTGATTTGGAGGAGGTGAGGGAAAGGAGGCCGGGAGTGGTAGTGGGAGAGCCGTGTGCATGGCAGGGCCAAAAAGGTAGGCGCCTTGTTGCTGTTTGCGTGGGTCTATGCATGTTAGTCAGGTGTGGAAGGAGGGTGGGTGCTCTGGTGGGAAGGTGTGAGGAGGGGAGGAAAGCGAGCTAGGCCCTTGTTGTGAGTGTGGCTGAAGCATGTGAAGGTGGAATGGGATGAGGCATTGCGCCGCGTGGTGGCCATGTGGAGTGGTTAGGAAGGGGTTGGAGGAGGGTGGCCAGGCAGGTGGTCAAGTGTGAGGAGGTCATTGGTGATTTGGAGGAGGTGAGGGAAAGGAGGCCGGGAGTGGTTGTGGGAGAGGTGTGTGGATGGTAGGGCGAAAATGGTGGGGGCCTTGGTGCTGCTTGCGGGGGTCTGTGCATGTTAGTCAGGTGTGGGAGGAGGGTGGGTGCTCTGGTGGGAAGGTGTGAGGAGGGGAGGAAAGCGAGCTAGGCCCTTGTTGTGAGTGTGGCCGAAGCATGTGAAGGTGGAATGGTATGAGGCATTGCACCACCTGGTGGCCGTGTGGAGTGGTTAGGAAGGGGTTGGAGGAGGGTGGCCAGGCAGGTGGTCAAGTGTGAGGAGGTCATTGGTGATTTGGAGGAGGTGAGGGAAAGGAGGCCGGGAGTGGTAGTGGGAGAGCCGTGTGCATGGCAGGGCCAAAAAGGTGGGCGCCTTGCAGCTCTTTGTGGGGGTCTGTGCATGTTAGTCAGGTGTGGGAGGAGGGTGGGTGCTCTGGTGGGAAGGTGTGAGGAGGGGAGGAAAGCGAGCTAGGCCCTTGTTGTGAGTGTGGCCGAAGCATGTGAAGGTGGAATGGGATGAGGCATTGCACCGCCTGGTGGCCGTGTGGAGTGGTTAGGAAGGGGTTGGAGGAGGGTGGCCAGGCAGGTGGTCAAGTGTGAGGAGGTCATTGGTGATTTGGAGGAGGTGAGGGAAAGGAGGACGGGAGTGGTAGTGGGAGAGCCGTGTGCATGGCAGGGCCAAAAAGGTGGGCGCCCGCCTTGCAGCTCTTTGTGGGGACCTGTGCATGTTAGTCAGGTGTGGGAGGAGGGTGGGTGCTCTGGTGGGAAGGTGTGAGGAGGGGAGGAAAGCGAGCTAGGCCCTTGTTGTGAGTGTGGCCGAAGCATGTGAAGGTGGAATGGGATGAGGCATTGCACCGCCTGGTGGCCGTGTGGAGTGGTTAGGAAGGGGTTGGAGGAGGGTGGCCAGGCAGGTGGGCAAGTGTGAGGAGGTCAGTGGTGATTTGGAGGAGGTGAGGGAAAGGAGGACGGGAGTGGTAGTGGGAGAGCCGTGTGCATGGCAGGGCCAAAAAGGTGGGCGCCCGCCTTGCAGCTCTTTGTGGGGGCCTGTAGATGTTAGTCAGGTGTGGGAGGAGGGTGGGTGCTCTGGTGGGAAGGTGTGAGGAGGGGAGGAAAGCGAGCTAGGCCCTTGTTGTGAGTGTGGCCAAAGCATGTGAAGGTGGAATGGGATGAGGCATTGCGCCGCGTGGTGGCCGTGTGGAGTGGTTAGGAAGGGGTTGGAGGAGGGTGGCCAGGCAGGTGGTCAAGTGTGAGGAGGTCATTGGTGATTTGGAGGAGGTGAGGGAAAGGAGGACGGGAGTGGTAGTGGGAGAGGTTTGTGGATGGTAGGGTGAAAAGAGTGGGCGCCTTGCAGCTCTTTGTGGGGACCTGTGCATGTTAGTCAGGTGTGGGAGGAGGGTGGGTGCTCTGGTGGGAAGGTGTGAGGAGGGGAGGAAAGCGAGCTAGGCCCTTGTTGTGAGTGTGGCCGAAGCATGTGAAGGTGGAATGGGATGAGGCATTGCGCCGCGTGGTGGCCGTGTGGAGTGGTTAGGAAGGGGTTGGAGGAGGGTGGCCAGGCAGGTGGTCAAGTGTGAGGAGGTCATTGGTGATTTGGAGGACGTGAGGGAAAGGAGGACGGGAGTGGTAGTGGGAGAGCCGTGTGCATGGCAGGGCCAAAAAGGTGGGCGCCCGCCTTGCAGCTCTTTGTGGGGCCCTGTGCATGTCAGTCAGGTGTGGGAGGAGGGTGGGTGCTCTGGTGGGAAGGTGTGAGGAGGGGAGGAAAGCGAGCTAGGCCCTTTTTGTGAGTGTGGCCGAAGCATGTGAAGGTGGAATGGGATGAGGCATTGCACCACCTGGTGGCCGTGTGGAGTGGTTAGGAAGGGGTTGGAGGAGGGTGGCCAGGCAGGTGGTCAAGTGTGAGGAGGTCATTGGTGATTTGGAGGAGGTGAGGGAAAGGAGGCCGGGAGTGGTAGTGGGAGAGCCGTGTGCATGGCAGGGCCAAAAAGGTAGGCGCCCGCCTTGCAGCTCTTTGTGGGGACCTGTGCATGTTAGTCAGGTGTGGGAGGAGGGTGGGTGCTCTGGTGGGAAGGTGTGAGGAGGGGAGGAAAGCGAGCTAGGCCCTTGTTGTGAGTGTGGCCGAAGCATGTGAAGGTGGAATGGGATGAGGCATTGCGCCGCCTGGTGGCCTTGTGGAGTGGTTAGGAAGGGGTTGGAGGAGGGTGGCCAGGCAGGTGGGCAAGTGTGAGGAGGTCAGTGGTGATTTGGAGGAGGTGAGGGAAAGGAGGCCGGGAGTGGTAGTGGGAGAGCCGTGTGCATGGCAGGGCCAAAAAGGTAGGCGCCTTGTTGCTGTTTGCGTGGGTCTATGCATGTTAGTCAGGTGTGGAAGGAGGGTGGGTGCTCTGGTGGGAAGGTGTGAGGAGGGGAGGAAAGCGAGCTAGGCCCTTGTTGTGAGTGTGGCTGAAGCATGTGAAGGTGGAATGGGATGAGGCATTGCGCCGCGTGGTGGCCGTGTGGAGTGGTTAGGAAGGGGTTGGAGGAGGGTGGCCAGGCAGGTGGTCAAGTGTGAGGAGGTCATTGGTGATTTGGAGGAGGTGAGGGAAAGGAGGCCGGGAGTGGTTGTGGGAGAGGTGTGTGGATGGTAGGGCGAAAATGGTGGGGGCCTTGGTGCTGCTTGCGGGGGTCTGTGCATGTTAGTCAGGTGTGGGAGGAGGGTGGGTGCTCTGGTGGGAAGGTGTGAGGAGGGGAGGAAAGCGAGCTAGGCCCTTTTTGTGAGTGTGGCCGAAGCATGTGAAGGTGGAATGGTATGAGGCATTGCACCACCTGGTGGCCGTGTGGAGTGGTTAGGAAGGGGTTGGAGGAGGGTGGCCAGGCAGGTGGTCAAGTGTGAGGAGGTCATTGGTGATTTGGAGGAGGTGAGGGAAAGGAGGACGGGAGTGGTAGTGGGAGAGCCGTGTGCATGGCAGGGCCAAAAAGGTGGGCGCCTTGCAGCTCTTTGTGGGGACCTGTGCATGTTAGTCAGGTGTGGGAGGAGGGTGGGTGCTCTGGTGGGAAGGTGTGAGGAGGGGAGGAAAGCGAGCTAGGCCCTTGTTGTGAGTGTGGCCGAAGCATGTGAAGGTGGAATGGGATGAGGCATTGCACCGCCTGGTGGCCGTGTGGAGTGGTTAGGAAGGGGTTGGAGGAGGGTGGCCAGGCAGGTGGTCAAGTGTGAGGAGGTCATTGGTGATTTGGAGGAGGTGAGGGAAAGGAGGACGGGAGTGGTAGTGGGAGAGCCGTGTGCATGGCAGGGCCAAAAAGGTGGGCGCCTTGCAGCTCTTTGTGGGGGTCTGTGCATGTTAGTCAGGTGTGGGAGGAGGGTGGGTGCTCTGGTGGGAAGGTGTGAGGAGGGGAGGAAAGCGAGCTAGGCCCTTGTTGTGAGTGTGGCCGAAGCATGTGAAGGTGGAATGGGATGAGGCATTGCACCACCTGGTGGCCGTGTGGAGTGGTTAGGAAGGGGTTGGAGGAGGGTGGCCAGGCAGGTGGGCAAGTGTGAGGAGGTCAGTGGTGATTTGGAGGAGGTGAGGGAAAGGAGGCCGGGAGTGGTAGTGGGAGAGCCGTGTGCATGGCAGGGCCAAAAAGGTGGGCGCCTTGCAGCTCTTTGTGGGGACCTGTGCATGTTAGTCAGGTGTGGGAGGAGGGTGGGTGCTCTGGTGGGAAGGTGTGAGGAGGGGAGGAAAGCGAGCTAGGCCCTTGTTGTGAGTGTGGCCGAAGCATGTGAAGGTGGAATGGGATGAGGCATTGCACCACCTGGTGGCCGTGTGGAGTGGTTAGGAAGGGGTTGGAGGAGGGTGTCCAGGCAGGTGGTCAAGTGTGAGGAGGTCATTGGTGATTTGGAGGAGGTGAGGGAAAGGAGGCCGGGAGTGGTAGTGGGAGAGCCGTGTGCATGGCAGGGCCAAAAAGGTGGGCGCCTTGCAGCTCTTTGTGGGGACCTGTGCATGTTAGTCAGGTGTGGGAGGAGGGTGGGTGCTCTGGTGGGAAGGTGTGAGGAGGGGAGGAAAGCGAGCTAGGCCCTTGTTGTGAGTGTGGCCGAAGCATGTGAAGGTGGAATGGGATGAGGCATTGCGCCGCCTGGTGGCCTTGTGGAGTGGTTAGGAAGGGGTTGGAGGAGGGTGGCCAGGCAGGTGGTCAAGTGTGAGGAGGTCATTGGTGATTTGGAGGAGGTGAGGGAAAGGAGGCCGGGAGTGGTTGTGGGAGAGGTGTGTGGATGGTAGGGCGAAAATGGTGGGGGCCTTGGTGCTGCTTGCGGGGGTCTGTGCATGTTAGTCAGGTGTGGGAGGAGGGTGGGTGCTCTGGTGGGAAGGTGTGAGGAGGGGAGGAAAGCGAGCTAGGCCCTTGTTGTGAGTGTGGCCGAAGCATGTGAAGGTGGAATGGTATGAGGCATTGCACCACCTGGTGGCCGTGTGGAGTGGTTAGGAAGGGGTTGGAGGAGGGTGGCCAGGCAGGTGGTCAAGTGTGAGGAGGTCATTGGTGATTTGGAGGAGGTGAGGGAAAGGAGGCCGGGAGTGGTAGTGGGAGAGCCGTGTGCATGGCAGGGCCAAAAAGGTGGGCGCCTTGCAGCTCTTTGTGGGGGTCTGTGCATGTTAGTCAGGTGTGGGAGGAGGGTGGGTGCTCTGGTGGGAAGGTGTGAGGAGGGGAGGAAAGCGAGCTAGGCCCTTGTTGTGAGTGTGGCCGAAGCATGTGAAGGTGGAATGGGATGAGGCATTGCACCACCTGGTGGCCGTGTGGAGTGGTTAGGAAGGGGTTGGAGGAGGGTGGCCAGGCAGGTGGTCAAGTGTGAGGAGGTCATTGGTGATTTGGAGGAGGTGAGGGAAAGGAGGCCGGGAGTGGTAGTGGGAGAGCCGTGTGCATGGCAGGGCCAAAAAGGTGGGCGCCTTGCAGCTCTTTGTGGGGGTCTGTGCATGTTAGTCAGGTGTGGGAGGAGGGTGGGTGCTCTGGTGGGAAGGTGTGAGGAGGGGAGGAAAGCGAGCTAGGCCCTTGTTGTGAGTGTGGCCGAAGCATGTGAAGGTGGAATGGGATGAGGCATTGCACCACCTGGTGGCCGTGTGGAGTGGTTAGGAAGGGGTTGGAGGAGGGTGGCCAGGCAGGTGGGCAAGTGTGAGGAGGTCAGTGGTGATTTGGAGGAGGTGAGGGAAAGGAGGCCGGGAGTGGTAGTGGGAGAGCCGTGTGCATGGCAGGGCCAAAAAGGTAGGCGCCCGCCTTGCAGCTCTTTGTGGGGACCTGTGCATGTTAGTCAGGTGTGGGAGGAGGGTGGGTGCTCTGGTGGGAAGGTGTGAGGAGGGGAGGAAAGCGAGCTAGGCCCTTGTTGTGAGTGTGGCCGAAGCATGTGAAGGTGGAATGGGATGAGGCATTGCACCACCTGGTGGCCGTGTGGAGTGGTTAGGAAGGGGTTGGAGGAGGGTGTCCAGGCAGGTGGTCAAGTGTGAGGAGGTCATTGGTGATTTGGAGGAGGTGAGGGAAAGGAGGCCGGGAGTGGTAGTGGGAGAGCCGTGTGCATGGCAGGGCCAAAAAGGTGGGCGCCTTGCAGCTCTTTGTGGGGACCTGTGCATGTTAGTCAGGTGTGGGAGGAGGGTGGGTGCTCTGGTGGGAAGGTGTGAGGAGGGGAGGAAAGCGAGCTAGGCCCTTGTTGTGAGTGTGGCCGAAGCATGTGAAGGTGGAATGGGATGAGGCATTGCGCCGCCTGGTGGCCTTGTGGAGTGGTTAGGAAGGGGTTGGAGGAGGGTGGCCAGGCAGGTGGTCAAGTGTGAGGAGGTCATTGGTGATTTGGAGGAGGTGAGGGAAAGGAGGCCGGGAGTGGTTGTGGGAGAGGTGTGTGGATGGTAGGGCGAAAATGGTGGGGGCCTTGGTGCTGCTTGCGGGGGTCTGTGCATGTTAGTCAGGTGTGGGAGGAGGGTGGGTGCTCTGGTGGGAAGGTGTGAGGAGGGGAGGAAAGCGAGCTAGGCCCTTGTTGTGAGTGTGGCCGAAGCATGTGAAGGTGGAATGGTATGAGGCATTGCACCACCTGGTGGCCGTGTGGAGTGGTTAGGAAGGGGTTGGAGGAGGGTGGCCAGGCAGGTGGTCAAGTGTGAGGAGGTCATTGGTGATTTGGAGGAGGTGAGGGAAAGGAGGCCGGGAGTGGTAGTGGGAGAGCCGTGTGCATGGCAGGGCCAAAAAGGTGGGCGCCTTGCAGCTCTTTGTGGGGGTCTGTGCATGTTAGTCAGGTGTGGGAGGAGGGTGGGTGCTCTGGTGGGAAGGTGTGAGGAGGGGAGGAAAGCGAGCTAGGCCCTTGTTGTGAGTGTGGCCGAAGCATGTGAAGGTGGAATGGGATGAGGCATTGCGCCGCGTGGTGGCCGTGTGGAGTGGTTAGGAAGGGGTTGGAGGAGGGTGGCCAGGCAGGTGGTCAAGTGTGAGGAGGTCATTGGTGATTTGGAGGAGGTGAGGGAAAGGAGGACGGGAGTGGTAGTGGGAGAGCCGTGTGCATGGCAGGGCCAAAAAGGTGGGCGCCCGCCTTGCAGCTCTTTGTGGGGACCTGTGCATGTTAGTCAGGTGTGGGAGGAGGGTGGGTGCTCTGGTGGGAAGGTGTGAGGAGGGGAGGAAAGCGAGCTAGGCCCTTGTTGTGAGTGTGGCCGAAGCATGTGAAGGTGGAATGGGATGAGGCATTGCACCGCCTGGTGGCCGTGTGGAGTGGTTAGGAAGGGGTTGGAGGAGGGTGGCCAGGCAGGTGGTCAAGTGTGAGGAGGTCATTGGTGATTTGGAGGAGGTGAGGGAAAGGAGGACGGGAGTGGTAGTGGGAGAGCCGTGTGCATGGCAGGGCCAAAAAGGTGGGCGCCTTGCAGCTCTTTGTGGGGACCTGTGCATGTTAGTCAGGTGTGGGAGGAGGGTGGGTGCTCTGGTGGGAAGGTGTGAGGAGGGGAGGAAAGCGAGCTAGGCCCTTGTTGTGAGTGTGGCCGAAGCATGTGAAGGTGGAATGGGATGAGGCATTGCACCACCTGGTGGCCGTGTGGAGTGGTTAGGAAGGGGTTGGAGGAGGGTGGCCAGGCAGGTGGGCAAGTGTGAGGAGGTCAGTGGTGATTTGGAGGAGGTGAGGGAAAGGAGGCCGGGAGTGGTAGTGGGAGAGCCGTGTGCATGGCAGGGCCAAAAAGGTAGGCGCCCGCCTTGCAGCTCTTTGTGGGGGCCTGTAGATGTTAGTCAGGTGTGGGAGGAGGGTGGGTGCTCTGGTGGGAAGGTGTGAGGAGGGGAGGAAAGCGAGCTAGGCCCTTGTTGTGAGTGTGGCCGAAGCATGTGAAGGTGGAATGGGATGAGGCATTGCGCCGCGTGGTGGCCGTGTGGAGTGGTTAGGAAGGGGTTGGAGGAGGGTGGCCAGGCAGGTGGTCAAGTGTGAGGAGGTCATTGGTGATTTGGAGGAGGTGAGGGAAAGGAGGACGGGAGTGGTAGTGGGAGAGGTGTGTGGATGGTAGGGTGAAAAGAGTGGGCGCCTTGCAGCTCTTTGTGGGGACCTGTGCATGTTAGTCAGGTGTGGGAGGAGGGTGGGTGCTCTGGTGGGAAGGTGTGAGGAGGGGAGGAAAGCGAGCTAGGCCCTTGTTGTGAGTGTGGCCGAAGCATGTGAAGGTGGAATGGGATGAGGCATTGCGCCGCGTTGTGGCCGTGTGGAGTGGTTAGGAAGGGGTTGGAGGAGGGTGGCCAGGCAGGTGGTCAAGTGTGAGGAGGTCATTGGTGATTTGGAGGAGGTGAGGGAAAGGAGGCCGGGAGTGGTAGTGGGAGAGCCGTGTGCATGGCAGGGCCAAAAAGGTGGGCGCCTTGCAGCTCTTTGTGGGGACCTGTGCATGTTAGTCAGGTGTGGGAGGAGGGTGGGTGCTCTGGTGGGAAGGTGTGAGGAGGGGAGGAAAGCGAGCTAGGCCCTTGTTGTGAGTGTGGCCGAAGCATGTGAAGGTGGAATGGGATGAGGCATTGCACCACCTGGTGGCCGTGTGGAGTGGTTAGGAAGGGGTTGGAGGAGGGTGTCCAGGCAGGTGGTCAAGTGTGAGGAGGTCATTGGTGATTTGGAGGAGGTGAGGGAAAGGAGGCCGGGAGTGGTAGTGGGAGAGCCGTGTGCATGGCAGGGCCAAAAAGGTAGGCGCCTTGTTGCTGTTTGCGTGGGTCTATGCATGTTAGTCAGGTGTGGAAGGAGGGTGGGTGCTCTGGTGGGAAGGTGTGAGGAGGGGAGGAAAGCGAGCTAGGCCCTTGTTGTGAGTGTGGCTGAAGCATGTGAAGGTGGAATGGGATGAGGCATTGCGCCGCGTGGTGGCCGTGTGGAGTGGTTAGGAAGGGGTTGGAGGAGGGTGGCCAGGCAGGTGGTCAAGTGTGAGGAGGTCATTGGTGATTTGGAGGAGGTGAGGGAAAGGAGGCCGGGAGTGGTTGTGGGAGAGGTGTGTGGATGGTAGGGCGAAAATGGTGGGGGCCTTGGTGCTGCTTGCGGGGGTCTGTGCATGTTAGTCAGGTGTGGGAGGAGGGTGGGTGCTCTGGTGGGAAGGTGTGAGGAGGGGAGGAAAGCGAGCTAGGCCCTTGTTGTGAGTGTGGCCGAAGCATGTGAAGGTGGAATGGTATGAGGCATTGCACCACCTGGTGGCCGTGTGGAGTGGTTAGGAAGGGGTTGGAGGAGGGTGGCCAGGCAGGTGGTCAAGTGTGAGGAGGTCATTGGTGATTTGGAGGAGGTGAGGGAAAGGAGGCCGGGAGTGGTAGTGGGAGAGCCGTGTGCATGGCAGGGCCAAAAAGGTGGGCGCCTTGCAGCTCTTTGTGGGGACCTGTGCATGTTAGTCAGGTGTGGGAGGAGGGTGGGTGCTCTGGTGGGAAGGTGTGAGGAGGGGAGGAAAGCGAGCTAGGCCCTTGTTGTGAGTGTGGCCGAAGCATGTGAAGGTGGAATGGGATGAGGCATTGCACCGCCTGGTGGCCGTGTGGAGTGGTTAGGAAGGGGTTGGAGGAGGGTGGCCAGGCAGGTGGTCAAGTGTGAGGAGGTCATTGGTGATTTGGAGGAGGTGAGGGAAAGGAGGACGGGAGTGGTAGTGGGAGAGCCGTGTGCATGGCAGGGCCAAAAAGGTGGGCGCCTTGCAGCTCTTTGTGGGGGTCTGTGCATGTTAGTCAGGTGTGGGAGGAGGGTGGGTGCTCTGGTGGGAAGGTGTGAGGAGGGGAGGAAAGCGAGCTAGGCCCTTGTTGTGAGTGTGGCCGAAGCATGTGAAGGTGGAATGGGATGAGGCATTGCACCACCTGGTGGCCGTGTGGAGTGGTTAGGAAGGGGTTGGAGGAGGGTGGCCAGGCAGGTGGGCAAGTGTGAGGAGGTCAGTGGTGATTTGGAGGAGGTGAGGGAAAGGAGGCCGGGAGTGGTAGTGGGAGAGCCGTGTGCATGGCAGGGCCAAAAAGGTGGGCGCCTTGCAGCTCTTTGTGGGGACCTGTGCATGTTAGTCAGGTGTGGGAGGAGGGTGGGTGCTCTGGTGGGAAGGTGTGAGGAGGGGAGGAAAGCGAGCTAGGCCCTTGTTGTGAGTGTGGCCGAAGCATGTGAAGGTGGAATGGGATGAGGCATTGCACCACCTGGTGGCCGTGTGGAGTGGTTAGGAAGGGGTTGGAGGAGGGTGTCCAGGCAGGTGGTCAAGTGTGAGGAGGTCATTGGTGATTTGGAGGAGGTGAGGGAAAGGAGGCCGGGAGTGGTAGTGGGAGAGCCGTGTGCATGGCAGGGCCAAAAAGGTGGGCGCCTTGCAGCTCTTTGTGGGGACCTGTGCATGTTAGTCAGGTGTGGGAGGAGGGTGGGTGCTCTGGTGGGAAGGTGTGAGGAGGGGAGGAAAGCGAGCTAGGCCCTTGTTGTGAGTGTGGCCGAAGCATGTGAAGGTGGAATGGGATGAGGCATTGCGCCGCGTGGTGGCCGTGTGGAGTGGTTAGGAAGGGGTTGGAGGAGGGTGGCCAGGCAGGTGGGCAAGTGTGAGGAGGTCAGTGGTGATTTGGAGGAGGTGAGGGAAAGGAGGCCGGGAGTGGTAGTGGGAGAGCCGTGTGCATGGCAGGGCCAAAAAGGTAGGCGCCTTGTTGCTGTTTGCGTGGGTCTATGCATGTTAGTCAGGTGTGGAAGGAGGGTGGGTGCTCTGGTGGGAAGGTGTGAGGAGGGGAGGAAAGCGAGCTAGGCCCTTGTTGTGAGTGTGGCTGAAGCATGTGAAGGTGGAATGGGATGAGGCATTGCGCCGCGTGGTGGCCATGTGGAGTGGTTAGGAAGGGGTTGGAGGAGGGTGGCCAGGCAGGTGGTCAAGTGTGAGGAGGTCATTGGTGATTTGGAGGAGGTGAGGGAAAGGAGGCCGGGAGTGGTTGTGGGAGAGGTGTGTGGATGGTAGGGCGAAAATGGTGGGGGCCTTGGTGCTGCTTGCGGGGGTCTGTGCATGTTAGTCAGGTGTGGGAGGAGGGTGGGTGCTCTGGTGGGAAGGTGTGAGGAGGGGAGGAAAGCGAGCTAGGCCCTTGTTGTGAGTGTGGCCGAAGCATGTGAAGGTGGAATGGTATGAGGCATTGCACCACCTGGTGGCCGTGTGGAGTGGTTAGGAAGGGGTTGGAGGAGGGTGGCCAGGCAGGTGGTCAAGTGTGAGGAGGTCATTGGTGATTTGGAGGAGGTGAGGGAAAGGAGGCCGGGAGTGGTAGTGGGAGAGCCGTGTGCATGGCAGGGCCAAAAAGGTGGGCGCCTTGCAGCTCTTTGTGGGGGTCTGTGCATGTTAGTCAGGTGTGGGAGGAGGGTGGGTGCTCTGGTGGGAAGGTGTGAGGAGGGGAGGAAAGCGAGCTAGGCCCTTGTTGTGAGTGTGGCCGAAGCATGTGAAGGTGGAATGGGATGAGGCATTGCGCCGCGTGGTGGCCGTGTGGAGTGGTTAGGAAGGGGTTGGAGGAGGGTGGCCAGGCAGGTGGTCAAGTGTGAGGAGGTCATTGGTGATTTGGAGGAGGTGAGGGAAAGGAGGCCGGGAGTGGTAGTGGGAGAGCCGTGTGCATGGCAGGGCCAAAAAGGTGGGCGCCCGCCTTGCAGCTCTTTGTGGGGACCTGTGCATGTTAGTCAGGTGTGGGAGGAGGGTGGGTGCTCTGGTGGGAAGGTGTGAGGAGGGGAGGAAAGCGAGCTAGGCCCTTGTTGTGAGTGTGGCCGAAGCATGTGAAGGTGGAATGGGATGAGGCATTGCACCGCCTGGTGGCCGTGTGGAGTGGTTAGGAAGGGGTTGGAGGAGGGTGGCCAGGCAGGTGGTCAAGTGTGAGGAGGTCATTGGTGATTTGGAGGAGGTGAGGGAAAGGAGGACGGGAGTGGTAGTGGGAGAGCCGTGTGCATGGCAGGGCCAAAAAGGTGGGCGCCTTGCAGCTCTTTGTGGGGGTCTGTGCATGTTAGTCAGGTGTGGGAGGAGGGTGGGTGCTCTGGTGGGAAGGTGTGAGGAGGGGAGGAAAGCGAGCTAGGCCCTTGTTGTGAGTGTGGCCGAAGCATGTGAAGGTGGAATGGGATGAGGCATTGCACCACCTGGTGGCCGTGTGGAGTGGTTAGGAAGGGGTTGGAGGAGGGTGGCCAGGCAGGTGGGCAAGTGTGAGGAGGTCAGTGGTGATTTGGAGGAGGTGAGGGAAAGGAGGCCGGGAGTGGTAGTGGGAGAGCCGTGTGCATGGCAGGGCCAAAAAGGTGGGCGCCTTGCAGCTCTTTGTGGGGACCTGTGCATGTTAGTCAGGTGTGGGAGGAGGGTGGGTGCTCTGGTGGGAAGGTGTGAGGAGGGGAGGAAAGCGAGCTAGGCCCTTGTTGTGAGTGTGGCCGAAGCATGTGAAGGTGGAATGGGATGAGGCATTGCACCACCTGGTGGCCGTGTGGAGTGGTTAGGAAGGGGTTGGAGGAGGGTGTCCAGGCAGGTGGTCAAGTGTGAGGAGGTCATTGGTGATTTGGAGGAGGTGAGGGAAAGGAGGCCGGGAGTGGTAGTGGGAGAGCCGTGTGCATGGCAGGGCCAAAAAGGTGGGCGCCTTGCAGCTCTTTGTGGGGACCTGTGCATGTTAGTCAGGTGTGGGAGGAGGGTGGGTGCTCTGGTGGGAAGGTGTGAGGAGGGGAGGAAAGCGAGCTAGGCCCTTGTTGTGAGTGTGGCCGAAGCATGTGAAGGTGGAATGGGATGAGGCATTGCGCCGCGTGGTGGCCGTGTGGAGTGGTTAGGAAGGGGTTGGAGGAGGGTGGCCAGGCAGGTGGGCAAGTGTGAGGAGGTCAGTGGTGATTTGGAGGAGGTGAGGGAAAGGAGGCCGGGAGTGGTAGTGGGAGAGCCGTGTGCATGGCAGGGCCAAAAAGGTAGGCGCCTTGTTGCTGTTTGCGTGGGTCTATGCATGTTAGTCAGGTGTGGAAGGAGGGTGGGTGCTCTGGTGGGAAGGTGTGAGGAGGGGAGGAAAGCGAGCTAGGCCCTTGTTGTGAGTGTGGCTGAAGCATGTGAAGGTGGAATGGGATGAGGCATTGCGCCGCGTGGTGGCCATGTGGAGTGGTTAGGAAGGGGTTGGAGGAGGGTGGCCAGGCAGGTGGTCAAGTGTGAGGAGGTCATTGGTGATTTGGAGGAGGTGAGGGAAAGGAGGCCGGGAGTGGTTGTGGGAGAGGTGTGTGGATGGTAGGGCGAAAATGGTGGGGGCCTTGGTGCTGCTTGCGGGGGTCTGTGCATGTTAGTCAGGTGTGGGAGGAGGGTGGGTGCTCTGGTGGGAAGGTGTGAGGAGGGGAGGAAAGCGAGCTAGGCCCTTGTTGTGAGTGTGGCCGAAGCATGTGAAGGTGGAATGGTATGAGGCATTGCACCACCTGGTGGCCGTGTGGAGTGGTTAGGAAGGGGTTGGAGGAGGGTGGCCAGGCAGGTGGTCAAGTGTGAGGAGGTCATTGGTGATTTGGAGGAGGTGAGGGAAAGGAGGCCGGGAGTGGTAGTGGGAGAGCCGTGTGCATGGCAGGGCCAAAAAGGTGGGCGCCTTGCAGCTCTTTGTGGGGGTCTGTGCATGTTAGTCAGGTGTGGGAGGAGGGTGGGTGCTCTGGTGGGAAGGTGTGAGGAGGGGAGGAAAGCGAGCTAGGCCCTTGTTGTGAGTGTGGCCGAAGCATGTGAAGGTGGAATGGGATGAGGCATTGCGCCGCGTGGTGGCCGTGTGGAGTGGTTAGGAAGGGGTTGGAGGAGGGTGGCCAGGCAGGTGGTCAAGTGTGAGGAGGTCATTGGTGATTTGGAGGAGGTGAGGGAAAGGAGGCCGGGAGTGGTAGTGGGAGAGCCGTGTGCATGGCAGGGCCAAAAAGGTGGGCGCCCGCCTTGCAGCTCTTTGTGGGGACCTGTGCATGTTAGTCAGGTGTGGGAGGAGGGTGGGTGCTCTGGTGGGAAGGTGTGAGGAGGGGAGGAAAGCGAGCTAGGCCCTTGTTGTGAGTGTGGCCGAAGCATGTGAAGGTGGAATGGGATGAGGCATTGCACCGCCTGGTGGCCGTGTGGAGTGGTTAGGAAGGGGTTGGAGGAGGGTGGCCAGGCAGGTGGTCAAGTGTGAGGAGGTCATTGGTGATTTGGAGGAGGTGAGGGAAAGGAGGACGGGAGTGGTAGTGGGAGAGCCGTGTGCATGGCAGGGCCAAAAAGGTGGGCGCCTTGCAGCTCTTTGTGGGGGTCTGTGCATGTTAGTCAGGTGTGGGAGGAGGGTGGGTGCTCTGGTGGGAAGGTGTGAGGAGGGGAGGAAAGCGAGCTAGGCCCTTGTTGTGAGTGTGGCCGAAGCATGTGAAGGTGGAATGGGATGAGGCATTGCACCACCTGGTGGCCGTGTGGAGTGGTTAGGAAGGGGTTGGAGGAGGGTGGCCAGGCAGGTGGGCAAGTGTGAGGAGGTCAGTGGTGATTTGGAGGAGGTGAGGGAAAGGAGGCCGGGAGTGGTAGTGGGAGAGCCGTGTGCATGGCAGGGCCAAAAAGGTGGGCGCCTTGCAGCTCTTTGTGGGGACCTGTGCATGTTAGTCAGGTGTGGGAGGAGGGTGGGTGCTCTGGTGGGAAGGTGTGAGGAGGGGAGGAAAGCGAGCTAGGCCCTTGTTGTGAGTGTGGCCGAAGCATGTGAAGGTGGAATGGGATGAGGCATTGCACCACCTGGTGGCCGTGTGGAGTGGTTAGGAAGGGGTTGGAGGAGGGTGTCCAGGCAGGTGGTCAAGTGTGAGGAGGTCATTGGTGATTTGGAGGAGGTGAGGGAAAGGAGGCCGGGAGTGGTAGTGGGAGAGCCGTGTGCATGGCAGGGCCAAAAAGGTGGGCGCCTTGCAGCTCTTTGTGGGGACCTGTGCATGTTAGTCAGGTGTGGGAGGAGGGTGGGTGCTCTGGTGGGAAGGTGTGAGGAGGGGAGGAAAGCGAGCTAGGCCCTTGTTGTGAGTGTGGCCGAAGCATGTGAAGGTGGAATGGGATGAGGCATTGCGCCGCGTGGTGGCCGTGTGGAGTGGTTAGGAAGGGGTTGGAGGAGGGTGGCCAGGCAGGTGGGCAAGTGTGAGGAGGTCAGTGGTGATTTGGAGGAGGTGAGGGAAAGGAGGCCGGGAGTGGTAGTGGGAGAGCCGTGTGCATGGCAGGGCCAAAAAGGTAGGCGCCTTGTTGCTGTTTGCGTGGGTCTATGCATGTTAGTCAGGTGTGGAAGGAGGGTGGGTGCTCTGGTGGGAAGGTGTGAGGAGGGGAGGAAAGCGAGCTAGGCCCTTGTTGTGAGTGTGGCTGAAGCATGTGAAGGTGGAATGGGATGAGGCATTGCGCCGCGTGGTGGCCATGTGGAGTGGTTAGGAAGGGGTTGGAGGAGGGTGGCCAGGCAGGTGGTCAAGTGTGAGGAGGTCATTGGTGATTTGGAGGAGGTGAGGGAAAGGAGGCCGGGAGTGGTTGTGGGAGAGGTGTGTGGATGGTAGGGCGAAAATGGTGGGGGCCTTGGTGCTGCTTGCGGGGGTCTGTGCATGTTAGTCAGGTGTGGGAGGAGGGTGGGTGCTCTGGTGGGAAGGTGTGAGGAGGGGAGGAAAGCGAGCTAGGCCCTTGTTGTGAGTGTGGCCGAAGCATGTGAAGGTGGAATGGTATGAGGCATTGCACCACCTGGTGGCCGTGTGGAGTGGTTAGGAAGGGGTTGGAGGAGGGTGGCCAGGCAGGTGGTCAAGTGTGAGGAGGTCATTGGTGATTTGGAGGAGGTGAGGGAAAGGAGGCCGGGAGTGGTAGTGGGAGAGCCGTGTGCATGGCAGGGCCAAAAAGGTGGGCGCCTTGCAGCTCTTTGTGGGGGTCTGTGCATGTTAGTCAGGTGTGGGAGGAGGGTGGGTGCTCTGGTGGGAAGGTGTGAGGAGGGGAGGAAAGCGAGCTAGGCCCTTGTTGTGAGTGTGGCCGAAGCATGTGAAGGTGGAATGGGATGAGGCATTGCGCCGCGTGGTGGCCGTGTGGAGTGGTTAGGAAGGGGTTGGAGGAGGGTGGCCAGGCAGGTGGTCAAGTGTGAGGAGGTCATTGGTGATTTGGAGGAGGTGAGGGAAAGGAGGCCGGGAGTGGTAGTGGGAGAGCCGTGTGCATGGCAGGGCCAAAAAGGTGGGCGCCCGCCTTGCAGCTCTTTGTGGGGACCTGTGCATGTTAGTCAGGTGTGGGAGGAGGGTGGGTGCTCTGGTGGGAAGGTGTGAGGAGGGGAGGAAAGCGAGCTAGGCCCTTGTTGTGAGTGTGGCCGAAGCATGTGAAGGTGGAATGGGATGAGGCATTGCACCGCCTGGTGGCCGTGTGGAGTGGTTAGGAAGGGGTTGGAGGAGGGTGGCCAGGCAGGTGGTCAAGTGTGAGGAGGTCATTGGTGATTTGGAGGAGGTGAGGGAAAGGAGGACGGGAGTGGTAGTGGGAGAGCCGTGTGCATGGCAGGGCCAAAAAGGTGGGCGCCTTGCAGCTCTTTGTGGGGGTCTGTGCATGTTAGTCAGGTGTGGGAGGAGGGTGGGTGCTCTGGTGGGAAGGTGTGAGGAGGGGAGGAAAGCGAGCTAGGCCCTTGTTGTGAGTGTGGCCGAAGCATGTGAAGGTGGAATGGGATGAGGCATTGCACCACCTGGTGGCCGTGTGGAGTGGTTAGGAAGGGGTTGGAGGAGGGTGGCCAGGCAGGTGGGCAAGTGTGAGGAGGTCAGTGGTGATTTGGAGGAGGTGAGGGAAAGGAGGCCGGGAGTGGTAGTGGGAGAGCCGTGTGCATGGCAGGGCCAAAAAGGTGGGCGCCCGCCTTGCAGCTCTTTGTGGGGGCCTGTAGATGTTAGTCAGGTGTGGGAGGAGGGTGGGTGCTCTGGTGGGAAGGTGTGAGGAGGGGAGGAAAGCGAGCTAGGCCCTTGTGAGTGTGGCCAAAGCATGTGAAGGTGGAATGGGATGAGGCATTGCGCCGCGTGGTGGCCGTGTGGAGTGGTTAGGAAGGGGTTGGAGGAGGGTGGCCAGGCAGGTGGTCAAGTGTGAGGAGGTCATTGGTGATTTGGAGGAGGTGAGGGAAAGGAGGACGGGAGTGGTAGTGGGAGAGGTGTGTGGATGGTAGGGTGAAAAGAGTGGGCGCCTTGCAGCTCTTTGTGGGGACCTGTGCATGTTAGTCAGGTGTGGGAGGAGGGTGGGTGCTCTGGTGGGAAGGTGTGAGGAGGGGAGGAAAGCGAGCTAGGCCCTTGTTGTGAGTGTGGCCGAAGCATGTGAAGGTGGAATGGGATGAGGCATTGCGCCGCGTGGTGGCCGTGTGGAGTGGTTAGGAAGGGGTTGGAGGAGGGTGGCCAGGCAGGTGGTCAAGTGTGAGGAGGTCATTGGTGATTTGGAGGACGTGAGGGAAAGGAGGACGGGAGTGGTAGTGGGAGAGCCGTGTGCATGGCAGGGCCAAAAAGGTGGGCGCCCGCCTTGCAGCTCTTTGTGGGGCCCTGTGCATGTCAGTCAGGTGTGGGAGGAGGGTGGGTGCTCTGGTGGGAAGGTGTGAGGAGGGGAGGAAAGCGAGCTAGGCCCTTGTTGTGAGTGTGGCCGAAGCATGTGAAGGTGGAATGGGATGAGGCATTGCACCACCTGGTGGCCGTGTGGAGTGGTTAGGAAGGGGTTGGAGGAGGGTGGCCAGGCAGGTGGTCAAGTGTGAGGAGGTCATTGGTGATTTGGAGGAGGTGAGGGAAAGGAGGCCGGGAGTGGTAGTGGGAGAGCCGTGTGCATGGCAGGGCCAAAAAGGTAGGCGCCCGCCTTGCAGCTCTTTGTGGGGACCTGTGCATGTTAGTCAGGTGTGGGAGGAGGGTGGGTGCTCTGGTGGGAAGGTGTGAGGAGGGGAGGAAAGCGAGCTAGGCCCTTGTTGTGAGTGTGGCCGAAGCATGTGAAGGTGGAATGGGATGAGGCATTGCGCCGCCTGGTGGCCTTGTGGAGTGGTTAGGAAGGGGTTGGAGGAGGGTGGCCAGGCAGGTGGGCAAGTGTGAGGAGGTCAGTGGTGATTTGGAGGAGGTGAGGGAAAGGAGGCCGGGAGTGGTAGTGGGAGAGCCGTGTGCATGGCAGGGCCAAAAAGGTAGGCGCCTTGTTGCTGTTTGCGTGGGTCTATGCATGTTAGTCAGGTGTGGAAGGAGGGTGGGTGCTCTGGTGGGAAGGTGTGAGGAGGGGAGGAAAGCGAGCTAGGCCCTTGTTGTGAGTGTGGCTGAAGCATGTGAAGGTGGAATGGGATGAGGCATTGCGCCGCGTGGTGGCCGTGTGGAGTGGTTAGGAAGGGGTTGGAGGAGGGTGGCCAGGCAGGTGGTCAAGTGTGAGGAGGTCATTGGTGATTTGGAGGAGGTGAGGGAAAGGAGGCCGGGAGTGGTTGTGGGAGAGGTGTGTGGATGGTAGGGCGAAAATGGTGGGGGCCTTGGTGCTGCTTGCGGGGGTCTGTGCATGTTAGTCAGGTGTGGGAGGAGGGTGGGTGCTCTGGTGGGAAGGTGTGAGGAGGGGAGGAAAGCGAGCTAGGCCCTTGTTGTGAGTGTGGCCGAAGCATGTGAAGGTGGAATGGTATGAGGCATTGCACCACCTGGTGGCCGTGTGGAGTGGTTAGGAAGGGGTTGGAGGAGGGTGGCCAGGCAGGTGGTCAAGTGTGAGGAGGTCATTGGTGATTTGGAGGAGGTGAGGGAAAGGAGGACGGGAGTGGTAGTGGGAGAGCCGTGTGCATGGCAGGGCCAAAAAGGTGGGCGCCTTGCAGCTCTTTGTGGGGACCTGTGCATGTTAGTCAGGTGTGGGAGGAGGGTGGGTGCTCTGGTGGGAAGGTGTGAGGAGGGGAGGAAAGCGAGCTAGGCCCTTTTTGTGAGTGTGGCCGAAGCATGTGAAGGTGGAATGGGATGAGGCATTGCACCGCCTGGTGGCCGTGTGGAGTGGTTAGGAAGGGGTTGGAGGAGGGTGGCCAGGCAGGTGGTCAAGTGTGAGGAGGTCATTGGTGATTTGGAGGAGGTGAGGGAAAGGAGGACGGGAGTGGTAGTGGGAGAGGTGTGTGGATGGTAGGGTGAAAAGAGTGGGCGCCTTGCAGCTCTTTGTGGGGACCTGTGCATGTTAGTCAGGTGTGGGAGGAGGGTGGGTGCTCTGGTGGGAAGGTGTGAGGAGGGGAGGAAAGCGAGCTAGGCCCTTTTTGTGAGTGTGGCCGAAGCATGTGAAGGTGGAATGGGATGAGGCATTGCACCACCTGGTGGCCGTGTGGAGTGGTTAGGAAGGGGTTGGAGGAGGGTGGCCAGGCAGGTGGTCAAGTGTGAGGAGGTCATTGGTGATTTGGAGGAGGTGAGGGAAAGGAGGCCGGGAGTGGTAGTGGGAGAGCCGTGTGCATGGCAGGGCCAAAAAGGTAGGCGCCCGCCTTGCAGCTCTTTGTGGGGACCTGTGCATGTTAGTCAGGTGTGGGAGGAGGGTGGGTGCTCTGGTGGGAAGGTGTGAGGAGGGGAGGAAAGCGAGCTAGGCCCTTGTTGTGAGTGTGGCCGAAGCATGTGAAGGTGGAATGGGATGAGGCATTGCGCCGCCTGGTGGCCTTGTGGAGTGGTTAGGAAGGGGTTGGAGGAGGGTGGCCAGGCAGGTGGGCAAGTGTGAGGAGGTCAGTGGTGATTTGGAGGAGGTGAGGGAAAGGAGGCCGGGAGTGGTAGTGGGAGAGCCGTGTGCATGGCAGGGCCAAAAAGGTAGGCGCCTTGTTGCTGTTTGCGTGGGTCTATGCATGTTAGTCAGGTGTGGAAGGAGGGTGGGTGCTCTGGTGGGAAGGTGTGAGGAGGGGAGGAAAGCGAGCTAGGCCCTTGTTGTGAGTGTGGCTGAAGCATGTGAAGGTGGAATGGGATGAGGCATTGCGCCGCGTGGTGGCCGTGTGGAGTGGTTAGGAAGGGGTTGGAGGAGGGTGGCCAGGCAGGTGGTCAAGTGTGAGGAGGTCATTGGTGATTTGGAGGAGGTGAGGGAAAGGAGGACGGGAGTGGTTGTGGGAGAGGTGTGTGGATGGTAGGGCGAAAATGGTGGGGGCCTTGGTGCTGCTTGGGGGGGTCTGTGCATGTTAGTCAGGTGTGGGAGGAGGGTGGGTGCTCTGGTGGGAAGGTGTGAGGAGGGGAGGAAAGCGAGCTAGGCCCTTGTTGTGAGTGTGGCCGAAGCATGTGAAGGTGGAATGGGATGAGGCATTGCACCGCGTGGTGGCCGTGTGGAGTGGTTAGGAAGGGGTTGGAGGAGGGTGGCCAGGCAGGTGGTCAAGTGTGAGGAGGTCATTGGTGATTTGGAGGAGGTGAGGGAAAGGAGGACGGGAGTGGTAGTGGGAGAGCCGTGTGCATGGCAGGGCCAAAAAGGTGGGCGCCTTGCAGCTCTTTGTGGGGGTCTGTGCATGTTAGTCAGGTGTGGGAGGAGGGTGGGTGCTCTGGTGGGAAGGTGTGAGGAGGGGAGGAAAGCGAGCTAGGCCCTTGTTGTGAGTGTGGCCGAAGCATGTGAAGGTGGAATGGGATGAGGCATTGCACCACCTGGTGGCCGTGTGGAGTGGTTAGGAAGGGGTTGGAGGAGGGTGGCCAGGCAGGTGGGCAAGTGTGAGGAGGTCAGTGGTGATTTGGAGGAGGTGAGGGAAAGGAGGCCGGGAGTGGTAGTGGGAGAGCCGTGTGCATGGCAGGGCCAAAAAGGTGGGCGCCTTGCAGCTCTTTGTGGGGACCTGTGCATGTTAGTCAGGTGTGGGAGGAGGGTGGGTGCTCTGGTGGGAAGGTGTGAGGAGGGGAGGAAAGCGAGCTAGGCCCTTGTTGTGAGTGTGGCCGAAGCATGTGAAGGTGGAATGGGATGAGGCATTGCACCACCTGGTGGCCGTGTGGAGTGGTTAGGAAGGGGTTGGAGGAGGGTGTCCAGGCAGGTGGTCAAGTGTGAGGAGGTCATTGGTGATTTGGAGGAGGTGAGGGAAAGGAGGCCGGGAGTGGTAGTGGGAGAGCCGTGTGCATGGCAGGGCCAAAAAGGTGGGCGCCTTGCAGCTCTTTGTGGGGACCTGTGCATGTTAGTCAGGTGTGGGAGGAGGGTGGGTGCTCTGGTGGGAAGGTGTGAGGAGGGGAGGAAAGCGAGCTAGGCCCTTGTTGTGAGTGTGGCCGAAGCATGTGAAGGTGGAATGGGATGAGGCATTGCGCCGCGTGGTGGCCGTGTGGAGTGGTTAGGAAGGGGTTGGAGGAGGGTGGCCAGGCAGGTGGGCAAGTGTGAGGAGGTCAGTGGTGATTTGGAGGAGGTGAGGGAAAGGAGGCCGGGAGTGGTAGTGGGAGAGCCGTGTGCATGGCAGGGCCAAAAAGGTAGGCGCCTTGTTGCTGTTTGCGTGGGTCTATGCATGTTAGTCAGGTGTGGAAGGAGGGTGGGTGCTCTGGTGGGAAGGTGTGAGGAGGGGAGGAAAGCGAGCTAGGCCCTTGTTGTGAGTGTGGCTGAAGCATGTGAAGGTGGAATGGGATGAGGCATTGCGCCGCGTGGTGGCCGTGTGGAGTGGTTAGGAAGGGGTTGGAGGAGGGTGGCCAGGCAGGTGGTCAAGTGTGAGGAGGTCATTGGTGATTTGGAGGAGGTGAGGGAAAGGAGGCCGGGAGTGGTTGTGGGAGAGGTGTGTGGATGGTAGGGCGAAAATGGTGGGGGCCTTGGTGCTGCTTGCGGGGGTCTGTGCATGTTAGTCAGGTGTGGGAGGAGGGTGGGTGCTCTGGTGGGAAGGTGTGAGGAGGGGAGGAAAGCGAGCTAGGCCCTTGTTGTGAGTGTGGCCGAAGCATGTGAAGGTGGAATGGGATGAGGCATTGCACCACCTGGTGGCCGTGTGGAGTGGTTAGGAAGGGGTTGGAGGAGGGTGGCCAGGCAGGTGGTCAAGTGTGAGGAGGTCATTGGTGATTTGGAGGAGGTGAGGGAAAGGAGGCCGGGAGTGGTAGTGGGAGAGCCGTGTGCATGGCAGGGCCAAAAAGGTGGGCGCCTTGCAGCTCTTTGTGGGGACCTGTGCATGTTAGTCAGGTGTGGGAGGAGGGTGGGTGCTCTGGTGGGAAGGTGTGAGGAGGGGAGGAAAGCGAGCTAGGCCCTTGTTGTGAGTGTGGCCGAAGCATGTGAAGGTGGAATGGGATGAGGCATTGCACCGCCTGGTGGCCGTGTGGAGTGGTTAGGAAGGGGTTGGAGGAGGGTGGCCAGGCAGGTGGTCAAGTGTGAGGAGGTCATTGGTGATTTGGAGGAGGTGAGGGAAAGGAGGACGGGAGTGGTAGTGGGAGAGCCGTGTGCATGGCAGGGCCAAAAAGGTGGGCGCCTTGCAGCTCTTTGTGGGGGTCTGTGCATGTTAGTCAGGTGTGGGAGGAGGGTGGGTGCTCTGGTGGGAAGGTGTGAGGAGGGGAGGAAAGCGAGCTAGGCCCTTGTTGTGAGTGTGGCCGAAGCATGTGAAGGTGGAATGGGATGAGGCATTGCACCACCTGGTGGCCGTGTGGAGTGGTTAGGAAGGGGTTGGAGGAGGGTGGCCAGGCAGGTGGGCAAGTGTGAGGAGGTCAGTGGTGATTTGGAGGAGGTGAGGGAAAGGAGGCCGGGAGTGGTAGTGGGAGAGCCGTGTGCATGGCAGGGCCAAAAAGGTGGGCGCCTTGCAGCTCTTTGTGGGGACCTGTGCATGTTAGTCAGGTGTGGGAGGAGGGTGGGTGCTCTGGTGGGAAGGTGTGAGGAGGGGAGGAAAGCGAGCTAGGCCCTTGTTGTGAGTGTGGCCGAAGCATGTGAAGGTGGAATGGGATGAGGCATTGCACCACCTGGTGGCCGTGTGGAGTGGTTAGGAAGGGGTTGGAGGAGGGTGTCCAGGCAGGTGGTCAAGTGTGAGGAGGTCATTGGTGATTTGGAGGAGGTGAGGGAAAGGAGGCCGGGAGTGGTAGTGGGAGAGCCGTGTGCATGGCAGGGCCAAAAAGGTGGGCGCCTTGCAGCTCTTTGTGGGGACCTGTGCATGTTAGTCAGGTGTGGGAGGAGGGTGGGTGCTCTGGTGGGAAGGTGTGAGGAGGGGAGGAAAGCGAGCTAGGCCCTTGTTGTGAGTGTGGCTGAAGCATGTGAAGGTGGAATGGGATGAGGCATTGCGCCGCGTGGTGGCCATGTGGAGTGGTTAGGAAGGGGTTGGAGGAGGGTGGCCAGGCAGGTGGTCAAGTGTGAGGAGGTCATTGGTGATTTGGAGGAGGTGAGGGAAAGGAGGCCGGGAGTGGTTGTGGGAGAGGTGTGTGGATGGTAGGGCGAAAATGGTGGGGGCCTTGGTGCTGCTTGCGGGGGTCTGTGCATGTTAGTCAGGTGTGGGAGGAGGGTGGGTGCTCTGGTGGGAAGGTGTGAGGAGGGGAGGAAAGCGAGCTAGGCCCTTGTTGTGAGTGTGGCCGAAGCATGTGAAGGTGGAATGGGATGAGGCATTGCACCACCTGGTGGCCGTGTGGAGTGGTTAGGAAGGGGTTGGAGGAGGGTGGCCAGGCAGGTGGTCAAGTGTGAGGAGGTCATTGGTGATTTGGAGGAGGTGAGGGAAAGGAGGCCGGGAGTGGTAGTGGGAGAGCCGTGTGCATGGCAGGGCCAAAAAGGTGGGCGCCTTGCAGCTCTTTGTGGGGGTCTGTGCATGTTAGTCAGGTGTGGGAGGAGGGTGGGTGCTCTGGTGGGAAGGTGTGAGGAGGGGAGGAAAGCGAGCTAGGCCCTTGTTGTGAGTGTGGCCGAAGCATGTGAAGGTGGAATGGGATGAGGCATTGCGCCGCGTGGTGGCCGTGTGGAGTGGTTAGGAAGGGGTTGGAGGAGGGTGGCCAGGCAGGTGGTCAAGTGTGAGGAGGTCATTGGTGATTTGGAGGAGGTGAGGGAAAGGAGGCCGGGAGTGGTAGTGGGAGAGCCGTGTGCATGGCAGGGCCAAAAAGGTGGGCGCCCGCCTTGCAGCTCTTTGTGGGGACCTGTGCATGTTAGTCAGGTGTGGGAGGAGGGTGGGTGCTCTGGTGGGAAGGTGTGAGGAGGGGAGGAAAGCGAGCTAGGCCCTTGTTGTGAGTGTGGCCGAAGCATGTGAAGGTGGAATGGGATGAGGCATTGCACCGCCTGGTGGCCGTGTGGAGTGGTTAGGAAGGGGTTGGAGGAGGGTGGCCAGGCAGGTGGTCAAGTGTGAGGAGGTCATTGGTGATTTGGAGGAGGTGAGGGAAAGGAGGACGGGAGTGGTAGTGGGAGAGCCGTGTGCATGGCAGGGCCAAAAAGGTGGGCGCCTTGCAGCTCTTTGTGGGGGTCTGTGCATGTTAGTCAGGTGTGGGAGGAGGGTGGGTGCTCTGGTGGGAAGGTGTGAGGAGGGGAGGAAAGCGAGCTAGGCCCTTGTTGTGAGTGTGGCCGAAGCATGTGAAGGTGGAATGGGATGAGGCATTGCACCACCTGGTGGCCGTGTGGAGTGGTTAGGAAGGGGTTGGAGGAGGGTGGCCAGGCAGGTGGGCAAGTGTGAGGAGGTCAGTGGTGATTTGGAGGAGGTGAGGGAAAGGAGGCCGGGAGTGGTAGTGGGAGAGCCGTGTGCATGGCAGGGCCAAAAAGGTAGGCGCCCGCCTTGCAGCTCTTTGTGGGGGCCTGTAGATGTTAGTCAGGTGTGGGAGGAGGGTGGGTGCTCTGGTGGGAAGGTGTGAGGAGGGGAGGAAAGCGAGCTAGGCCCTTGTTGTGAGTGTGGCCAAAGCATGTGAAGGTGGAATGGGATGAGGCATTGCGCCGCGTGGTGGCCGTGTGGAGTGGTTAGGAAGGGGTTGGAGGAGGGTGGCCAGGCAGGTGGTCAAGTGTGAGGAGGTCATTGGTGATTTGGAGGAGGTGAGGGAAAGGAGGACGGGAGTGGTAGTGGGAGAGGTGTGTGGATGGTAGGGTGAAAAGAGTGGGCGCCTTGCAGCTCTTTGTGGGGACCTGTGCATGTTAGTCAGGTGTGGGAGGAGGGTGGGTGCTCTGGTGGGAAGGTGTGAGGAGGGGAGGAAAGCGAGCTAGGCCCTTGTTGTGAGTGTGGCCGAAGCATGTGAAGGTGGAATGGGATGAGGCATTGCGCCGCGTGGTGGCCGTGTGGAGTGGTTAGGAAGGGGTTGGAGGAGGGTGGCCAGGCAGGTGGTCAAGTGTGAGGAGGTCATTGGTGATTTGGAGGACGTGAGGGAAAGGAGGACGGGAGTGGTAGTGGGAGAGCCGTGTGCATGGCAGGGCCAAAAAGGTGGGCGCCCGCCTTGCAGCTCTTTGTGGGGCCCTGTGCATGTCAGTCAGGTGTGGGAGGAGGGTGGGTGCTCTGGTGGGAAGGTGTGAGGAGGGGAGGAAAGCGAGCTAGGCCCTTTTTGTGAGTGTGGCCGAAGCATGTGAAGGTGGAATGGGATGAGGCATTGCACCACCTGGTGGCCGTGTGGAGTGGTTAGGAAGGGGTTGGAGGAGGGTGGCCAGGCAGGTGGTCAAGTGTGAGGAGGTCATTGGTGATTTGGAGGAGGTGAGGGAAAGGAGGCCGGGAGTGGTAGTGGGAGAGCCGTGTGCATGCAGGGCCAAAAAGGTGGGCGCCCGCCTTGCAGCTCTTTGTGGGGACCTGTGCATGTTAGTCAGGTGTGGGAGGAGGGTGGGTGCTCTGGTGGGAAGGTGTGAGGAGGGGAGGAAAGCGAGCTAGGCCCTTGTTGTGAGTGTGGCCGAAGCATGTGAAGGTGGAATGGGATGAGGCATTGCACCACCTGGTGGCCGTGTGGAGTGGTTAGGAAGGGGTTGGAGGAGGGTGGCCAGGCAGGTGGTCAAGTGTGAGGAGGTCATTGGTGATTTGGAGGAGGTGAGGGAAAGGAGGACGGGAGTGGTAGTGGGAGAGCCGTGTGCATGGCAGGGCCAAAAAGGTGGGCGCCTTGCAGCTCTTTGTGGGGACCTGTGCATGTTAGTCAGGTGTGGGAGGAGGGTGGGTGCTCTGGTGGGAAGGTGTGAGGAGGGGAGGAAAGCGAGCTAGGCCCTTGTTGTGAGTGTGGCCTAGACCATGTGAAGGTGGAATGGGATGAGGCATTGCGCCGCGTGGTGGCCGTGTGGAGTGGTTAGGAAGGGGTTGGAGGAGGGTGGCCAGGCAGGTGGGCAAGTGTGAGGAGGTCAGTGGTGATTTGGAGGAGGTGAGGGAAAGGAGGCCGGGAGTGGTAGTGGGAGAGCCGTGTGCATGGCAGGGCCAAAAAGGTGGGCGCCTTGCAGCTCTTTGTGGGGACCTGTGCATGTTAGTCAGGTGTGGGAGGAGGGTGGGTGCTCTGGTGGGAAGGTGTGAGGAGGGGAGGAAAGCGAGCTAGGCCCTTGTTGTGAGTGTGGCCTAGACCATGTGAAGGTGGAATGGGATGAGGCATTGCGCCGCCTGGTGGCCGTGTGGAGTGGTTAGGAAGGGGTTGGAGGAGGGTGGCCAGGCAGGTGGTCAAGTGTGAGGAGGTCATTGGTGATTTGGAGGAGGTGAGGGAAAGGAGGACGGGAGTGGTAGTGGGAGAGCTGTGTGCATGGCAGGGCCAAAAAGGTGGGCGCCCGCCTTGCAGCTCTTTGTGGGGCCCTGTGCATGTTAGTCAGGTGTGGGAGGAGGGTGGGTGCTCTGGTGGGAAGGTGTGAGGAGGGGAGGAAAGCGAGCTAGGCCCTTGTTGTGAGTGTGGCCGAAGCATGTGAAGGTGGAATGGGATGAGGCATTGCGCCGCGTGGTGGCCGTGTGGAGTGGTTAGGAAGGGGTTGGAGGAGGGTGGCCAGGCAGGTGGTCAAGTGTGAGGAGGTCATTGGTGATTTGGAGGAGGTGAGGGAAAGGAGGCCGGGAGTGGTTGTGGGAGAGCCGTGTGCATGGCAGGGCCAAAAAGGTAGGCGCCTTGCAGCTCTTTGTGGGGACCTGTGCATGTTAGTCAGGTGTGGGAGGAGGGTGGGTGCTCTGGTGGGAAGGTGTGAGGAGGGGAGGAAAGCGAGCTAGGCCCTTGTTGTGAGTGTGGCCGAAGCATGTGAAGGTGGAATGGGATGAGGCATTGCGCCGCGTGGTGGCCGTGTGGAGTGGTTAGGAAGGGGTTGGAGGAGGGTGGCCAGGCAGGTGGTCAAGTGTGAGGAGGTCAGTGGTGATTTGGAGGAGGTGAGGGAAAGGAGGACGGGAGTGGTAGTGGGAGAGCCGTGTGCATGGCAGGGCCAAAAAGGTGGGCGCCCGCCTTGCAGCTCTTTGTGGAGACCTGTGCATGTTAGTCAGGTGTGGGAGGAGGGTGGGTGCTCTGGTGGGAAGGTGTGAGGAGGGGAGGAAAGCGAGCTAGGCCCTTGTTGTGAGTGTGGCCTAGACCATGTGAAGGTGGAATGGGATGAGGCATTGCGCCGCGTGGTGGCCGTGTGGAGTGGTTAGGAAGGGGTTGGAGGAGGGTGGCCAGGCAGGTGGTCAAGTGTGAGGAGGTCATTGGTGATTTGGAGGAGGTGAGGGAAAGGAGGACGGGAGTGGTAGTGGGAGAGCCGTGTGCATGGCAGGGCCAAAAAGGTGGGCGCCTTGCAGCTCTTTGTGGGGACCTGTGCATGTTAGTCAGGTGTGGGAGGAGGGTGGGTGCTCTGGTGGGAAGGTGTGAGGAGGGGAGGAAAGCGAGCTAGGCCCTTGTTGTGAGTGTGGCTGAAGCATGTGAAGGTGGAATGGTATGAGGCATTGCGCCGCGTGGTGGCCGTGTGGAGTGGTTAGGAAGGGGTTGGAGGAGGGTGGCCAGGCAGGTGGGCAAGTGTGAGGAGGTCATTGGTGATTTGGAGGAGGTGAGGGAAAGGAGGCCGGGAGTGGTAGTGGGAGAGCCGTGTGCATGGCAGGGCCAAAAAGGTGGGCGCCCGCCTTGCAGCTCTTTGTGGGGACCTGTGCATGTTAGTCAGGTGTGGGAGGAGGGTGGGTGCTCTGGTGGGAAGGTGTGAGGAGGGGAGGAAAGCGAGCTAGGCCCTTGTTGTGAGTGTGGCTGAAGCATGTGAAGGTGGAATGGGATGAGGCATTGCGCCGCGTGGTGGCCGTGTGGAGTGGTTAGGAAGGGGTTGGAGGAGGGTGGCCAGGCAGGTTGTCAAGTGTGAGGAGGTCAGTGGTGATTTGGAGGAGGTGAGGGAAAGGAGGCCGGGAGTGGTAGTGGGAGAGCCGTGTGCATGGCAGGGCCAAAAAGGTAGGCGCCTTGCAGCTCTTTGTGGGGACCTGTGCATGTTAGTCAGGTGTGGGAGGAGGGTGGGTGCTCTGGTGGGAAGGTGTGAGGAGGGGAGGAAAGCGAGCTAGGCCCTTGTTGTGAGTGTGGCCGAAGCATGTGAAGGTGGAATGGTATGAGGCATTGCGCCGCGTGGTGGCCGTGTGGAGTGGTTAGGAAGGGGTTGGAGGAGGGTGGCCAGGCAGGTTGTCAAGTGTGAGGAGGTCAGTGGTGATTTGGAGGAGGTGAGGGAAAGGAGGCCGGGAGTGGTAGTGGGAGAGCCGTGTGCATGGCAGGGCCAAAAAGGTAGGCGCCTTGCAGCTCTTTGTGGGGACCTGTGCATGTTAGTCAGGTGTGGGAGGAGGGTGGGTGCTCTGGTGGGAAGGTGTGAGGAGGGGAGGAAAGCGAGCTAGGCCCTTGTTGTGAGTGTGGCTGAAGCATGTGAAGGTGGAATGGGATGAGGCATTGCGCCGCGTGGTGGCCGTGTGGAGTGGTTAGGAAGGGGTTGGAGGAGGGTGGCCAGGCAGGTGGGCAAGTGTGAGGAGGTCATTGGTGATTTGGAGGAGGTGAGGGAAAGGAGGCCGGGAGTGGTTGTGGGAGAGCCGTGTGCATGGCAGGGCCAAAAAGGTAGGCGCCCGCCTTGCAGCTCTTTGTGGGGGCCTGTAGATGTTAGTCAGGTGTGGGAGGAGGGTGGGTGCTCTGGTGGGAAGGTGTGAGGAGGGGAGGAAAGCGAGCTAGGCCCTTGTTGTGAGTGTGGCCGAAGCATGTGAAGGTGGAATGGGATGAGGCATTGCGCTGCCTGGTGGCCGTGTGGAGTGGTTAGGAAGGGGTTGGAGGAGGGTGGCCAGGCAGGTGGTCAAGTGTGAGGAGGTCATTGGTGATTTGGAGGAAGTGAGGGAAAGGAGGCCGGGAGTGGTTGTGGGAGAGGTGTATGGATGGTAGGGCGAAAAGAGTGGGGGCCTTGTTGCTGTTTGCGGGGGTCTATGCATGTTAGTCAGGTGTGGGAGGAGGGTGGGTGCTCTGGTGGGAAGGTGTGAGGAGGGGAGGAAAGCGAGCTAGGCCCTTGTTGTGAGTGTGGCCGAAGCATGTGAAGGTGGAATGGGATGAGGCATTGCGCCGCCTGGTGGCCGTGTGGAGTGGTTAGGAAGGGGTTGGAGGAGGGTGGCCAGGCAGGTTGTCAAGTGTGAGGAGGTCATTGGTGATTTGGAGGAAGTGAGGGAAAGGAGGCCGGGAGTGGTTGTGGGAGAGGTGTATGGATGGTAGGGCGAAAAGAGTGGGGGCCTTTTTGCTGTTTGCGGGGGTCTATGCATGTTAGTCAGGTGTGGGAGGAGGGTGGGTGCTCTGGTGGGAAGGTGTGAGGAGGGGAGGAAAGCGAGCTAGGCCCTTGTTGTGAGTGTGGCCGAAGCATGTGAAGGTGGAATGGGATGAGGCATTGCGCCGCGTGGTGGCCATGTGGAGTGGTTAGGAAGGGGTTGGAGGAGGGTGGCCAGGCAGGTGGTCAAGTGTGAGGAGGTCATTGGTGATTTGGAGGAGGTGAGGGAAAGGAGGCCGGGAGTGGTAGTGGGAGAGCCGTGTGCATGGCAGGGCCAAAAAGGTAGGCGCCTTGCAGCTCTTTGTGGGGACCTGTGCATGTTAGTCAAGTGTGGAAGGAGGGTGGGTGCTCTGGTGGGAAGGTGTGAGGAGGGGAGGAAAGCGAGCTAGGCCCTTGTTGTGAGTGTGGCCTAGACCATGTGAAGGTGGAATGGGATGAGGCCTTGCGCCGCGTGGTGGCCGTGTGGAGTGGTTAGGAAGGGGTTGGAGGAGGGTGGCCAGGCAGGTGGTCAAGTGTGAGGAGGTCATTGGTGATTTGGAGGAGGTGAGGGAAAGGAGGCCGGGAGTGGTTATGGGAGAGCCGTGTGCATGGCAGGGCCAAAAAGGTAGGCGCCCGCCTTGCAGCTCTTTGTGGGGGCCTGTAGATGTTAGTCAGGTGTGGGAGGAGGGTGGGTGCTCTGGTGGGAAGGTGTGAGGAGGGGAGGAAAGCGAGCTAGGCCCTTGTTGTGAGTGTGGCCGAAGCATGTGAAGGTGGAATGGGATGAGGCATTGCGCTGCCTGGTGGCCGTGTGGAGTGGTTAGGAAGGGGTTGGAGGAGGGTGGCCAGGCGGGTGGTCAAGTGTGAGGAGGTCATTGGTGATTTGGAGGAGGTGAGGGAAAGGAGGACGGGAGTGGTAGTGGGAGAGCCGTGTGCATGGCAGGGCCAAAAAGGTGGGCGCCTTGCAGCTCTTTGTGGGGACCTGTGCATGTTAGTCAGGTGTGGGAGGAGGGTGGGTGCTCTGGTGGGAAGGTGTGAGGAGGGGAGGAAAGCGAGCTAGGCCCTTGTTGTGAGTGTGGCTGAAGCATGTGAAGGTGGAATGGGATGAGGCATTGCGCCGCGTGGTGGCCGTGTGGAGTGGTTAGGAAGGGGTTGGAGGAGGGTGGCCAGGCAGGTGGTCAAGTGTGAGGAGGTCATTGGTGATTTGGAGGAGGTGAGGGAAAGGAGGACGGGAGTGGTTGTGGGAGAGGTGTATGGATGGTAGGGCGAAAAGAGTGGGGGCCTTGTTGCTGTTTGCGGGGGTCTATGCATGTTAGTCAGGTGTGGGAGGAGGGTGGGTGCTCTGGTGGGAAGGTGTGAGGAGGGGAGGAAAGCGAGCTAGGCCCTTGTTGTGAGTGTGGCCGAAGCATGTGAAGGTGGAATGGGATGAGGCATTGCGCCGCGTGGTGGCCGTGTGGAGTGGTTAGGAAGGGGTTGGAGGAGGGTGGCCAGGCAGGTGGTCAAGTGTGAGGAGGTCATTGGTGATTTGGAGGAAGTGAGGGAAAGGAGGACGGGAGTGGTAGTGGGAGAGCCGTGTGCATGGCAGGGCCAAAAAGGTGGGCGCCTTGCAGCTCTTTGTGGGGGTCTGTGCATGTTAGTCAGGTGTGGGAGGAGGGTGGGTGCTCTGGTGGGAAGGTGTGAGGAGGGGAGGAAAGCGAGCTAGGCCCTTGTTGTGAGTGTGGCCGAAGCATGTGAAGGTGGAATGGGATGAGGCATTGCACCACCTGGTGGCCGTGTGGAGTGGTTAGGAAGGGGTTGGAGGAGGGTGGCCAGGCAGGTGGGCAAGTGTGAGGAGGTCAGTGGTGATTTGGAGGAGGTGAGGGAAAGGAGGCCGGGAGTGGTAGTGGGAGAGCCGTGTGCATGGCAGGGCCAAAAAGGTGGGCGCCTTGCAGCTCTTTGTGGGGACCTGTGCATGTTAGTCAGGTGTGGGAGGAGGGTGGGTGCTCTGGTGGGAAGGTGTGAGGAGGGGAGGAAAGCGAGCTAGGCCCTTGTTGTGAGTGTGGCCGAAGCATGTGAAGGTGGAATGGGATGAGGCATTGCACCACCTGGTGGCCGTGTGGAGTGGTTAGGAAGGGGTTGGAGGAGGGTGTCCAGGCAGGTGGTCAAGTGTGAGGAGGTCATTGGTGATTTGGAGGAGGTGAGGGAAAGGAGGCCGGGAGTGGTAGTGGGAGAGCCGTGTGCATGGCAGGGCCAAAAAGGTGGGCGCCTTGCAGCTCTTTGTGGGGACCTGTGCATGTTAGTCAGGTGTGGGAGGAGGGTGGGTGCTCTGGTGGGAAGGTGTGAGGAGGGGAGGAAAGCGAGCTAGGCCCTTGTTGTGAGTGTGGCCGAAGCATGTGAAGGTGGAATGGGATGAGGCATTGCGCCGCGTGGTGGCCGTGTGGAGTGGTTAGGAAGGGGTTGGAGGAGGGTGGCCAGGCAGGTGGGCAAGTGTGAGGAGGTCAGTGGTGATTTGGAGGAGGTGAGGGAAAGGAGGCCGGGAGTGGTAGTGGGAGAGCCGTGTGCATGGCAGGGCCAAAAAGGTGGGCGCCTTGCAGCTCTTTGTGGGGACCTGTGCATGTTAGTCAGGTGTGGGAGGAGGGTGGGTGCTCTGGTGGGAAGGTGTGAGGAGGGGAGGAAAGCGAGCTAGGCCCTTGTTGTGAGTGTGGCCTAGACCATGTGAAGGTGGAATGGGATGAGGCATTGCGCCGCCTGGTGGCCGTGTGGAGTGGTTAGGAAGGGGTTGGAGGAGGGTGGCCAGGCAGGTGGTCAAGTGTGAGGAGGTCATTGGTGATTTGGAGGAGGTGAGGGAAAGGAGGACGGGAGTGGTAGTGGGAGAGCTGTGTGCATGGCAGGGCCAAAAAGGTGGGCGCCCGCCTTGCAGCTCTTTGTGGGGCCCTGTGCATGTTAGTCAGGTGTGGGAGGAGGGTGGGTGCTCTGGTGGGAAGGTGTGAGGAGGGGAGGAAAGCGAGCTAGGCCCTTGTTGTGAGTGTGGCCGAAGCATGTGAAGGTGGAATGGGATGAGGCATTGCGCCGCGTGGTGGCCGTGTGGAGTGGTTAGGAAGGGGTTGGAGGAGGGTGGCCAGGCAGGTGGTCAAGTGTGAGGAGGTCATTGGTGATTTGGAGGAGGTGAGGGAAAGGAGGCCGGGAGTGGTTGTGGGAGAGCCGTGTGCATGGCAGGGCCAAAAAGGTAGGCGCCTTGCAGCTCTTTGTGGGGACCTGTGCATGTTAGTCAGGTGTGGGAGGAGGGTGGGTGCTCTGGTGGGAAGGTGTGAGGAGGGGAGGAAAGCGAGCTAGGCCCTTGTTGTGAGTGTGGCCGAAGCATGTGAAGGTGGAATGGGATGAGGCATTGCACCACCTGGTGGCCGTGTGGAGTGGTTAGGAAGGGGTTGGAGGAGGGTGGCCAGGCAGGTGGTCAAGTGTGAGGAGGTCAGTGGTGATTTGGAGGAGGTGAGGGAAAGGAGGACGGGAGTGGTAGTGGGAGAGCCGTGTGCATGGCAGGGCCAAAAAGGTGGGCGCCCGCCTTGCAGCTCTTTGTGGAGACCTGTGCATGTTAGTCAGGTGTGGGAGGAGGGTGGGTGCTCTGGTGGGAAGGTGTGAGGAGGGGAGGAAAGCGAGCTAGGCCCTTGTTGTGAGTGTGGCCTAGACCATGTGAAGGTGGAATGGGATGAGGCATTGCGCCGCCTGGTGGCCGTGTGGAGTGGTTAGGAAGGGGTTGGAGGAGGGTGGCCAGGCAGGTGGTCAAGTGTGAGGAGGTCATTGGTGATTTGGAGGAGGTGAGGGAAAGGAGGACGGGAGTGGTAGTGGGAGAGCCGTGTGCATGGCAGGGCCAAAAAGGTGGGCGCCTTGCAGCTCTTTGTGGGGACCTGTGCATGTTAGTCAGGTGTGGGAGGAGGGTGGGTGCTCTGGTGGGAAGGTGTGAGGAGGGGAGGAAAGCGAGCTAGGCCCTTGTTGTGAGTGTGGCTGAAGCATGTGAAGGTGGAATGGTATGAGGCATTGCGCCGCGTGGTGGCCGTGTGGAGTGGTTAGGAAGGGGTTGGAGGAGGGTGGCCAGGCAGGTGGGCAAGTGTGAGGAGGTCAGTGGTGATTTGGAGGAGGTGAGGGAAAGGAGGCCGGGAGTGGTAGTGGGAGAGCCGTGTGCATGGCAGGGCCAAAAAGGTGGGCGCCCGCCTTGCAGCTCTTTGTGGGGACCTGTGCATGTTAGTCAGGTGTGGGAGGAGGGTGGGTGCTCTGGTGGGAAGGTGTGAGGAGGGGAGGAAAGCGAGCTAGGCCCTTGTTGTGAGTGTGGCTGAAGCATGTGAAGGTGGAATGGGATGAGGCATTGCGCCGCGTGGTGGCCGTGTGGAGTGGTTAGGAAGGGGTTGGAGGAGGGTGGCCAGGCAGGTTGTCAAGTGTGAGGAGGTCAGTGGTGATTTGGAGGAGGTGAGGGAAAGGAGGCCGGGAGTGGTAGTGGGAGAGCCGTGTGCATGGCAGGGCCAAAAAGGTAGGCGCCTTGCAGCTCTTTGTGGGGACCTGTGCATGTTAGTCAGGTGTGGGAGGAGGGTGGGTGCTCTGGTGGGAAGGTGTGAGGAGGGGAGGAAAGCGAGCTAGGCCCTTGTTGTGAGTGTGGCCGAAGCATGTGAAGGTGGAATGGTATGAGGCATTGCGCCGCGTGGTGGCCGTGTGGAGTGGTTAGGAAGGGGTTGGAGGAGGGTGGCCAGGCAGGTTGTCAAGTGTGAGGAGGTCAGTGGTGATTTGGAGGAGGTGAGGGAAAGGAGGCCGGGAGTGGTAGTGGGAGAGCCGTGTGCATGGCAGGGCCAAAAAGGTAGGCGCCTTGCAGCTCTTTGTGGGGACCTGTGCATGTTAGTCAGGTGTGGGAGGAGGGTGGGTGCTCTGGTGGGAAGGTGTGAGGAGGGGAGGAAAGCGAGCTAGGCCCTTGTTGTGAGTGTGGCTGAAGCATGTGAAGGTGGAATGGGATGAGGCATTGCGCCGCGTGGTGGCCGTGTGGAGTGGTTAGGAAGGGGTTGGAGGAGGGTGGCCAGGCAGGTGGGCAAGTGTGAGGAGGTCATTGGTGATTTGGAGGAGGTGAGGGAAAGGAGGCCGGGAGTGGTTGTGGGAGAGCCGTGTGCATGGCAGGGCCAAAAAGGTAGGCGCCCGCCTTGCAGCTCTTTGTGGGGGCCTGTAGATGTTAGTCAGGTGTGGGAGGAGGGTGGGTGCTCTGGTGGGAAGGTGTGAGGAGGGGAGGAAAGCGAGCTAGGCCCTTGTTGTGAGTGTGGCCGAAGCATGTGAAGGTGGAATGGGATGAGGCATTGCGCTGCCTGGTGGCCGTGTGGAGTGGTTAGGAAGGGGTTGGAGGAGGGTGGCCAGGCAGGTGGTCAAGTGTGAGGAGGTCATTGGTGATTTGGAGGAAGTGAGGGAAAGGAGGCCGGGAGTGGTTGTGGGAGAGGTGTATGGATGGTAGGGCGAAAAGAGTGGGGGCCTTGTTGCTGTTTGCGGGGGTCTATGCATGTTAGTCAGGTGTGGGAGGAGGGTGGGTGCTCTGGTGGGAAGGTGTGAGGAGGGGAGGAAAGCGAGCTAGGCCCTTGTTGTGAGTGTGGCCGAAGCATGTGAAGGTGGAATGGGATGAGGCATTGCGCCGCCTGGTGGCCGTGTGGAGTGGTTAGGAAGGGGTTGGAGGAGGGTGGCCAGGCAGGTTGTCAAGTGTGAGGAGGTCATTGGTGATTTGGAGGAAGTGAGGGAAAGGAGGCCGGGAGTGGTTGTGGGAGAGGTGTATGGATGGTAGGGCGAAAAGAGTGGGGGCCTTTTTGCTGTTTGCGGGGGTCTATGCATGTTAGTCAGGTGTGGGAGGAGGGTGGGTGCTCTGGTGGGAAGGTGTGAGGAGGGGAGGAAAGCGAGCTAGGCCCTTGTTGTGAGTGTGGCCGAAGCATGTGAAGGTGGAATGGGATGAGGCATTGCGCCGCGTGGTGGCCATGTGGAGTGGTTAGGAAGGGGTTGGAGGAGGGTGGCCAGGCAGGTGGTCAAGTGTGAGGAGGTCATTGGTGATTTGGAGGAGGTGAGGGAAAGGAGGCCGGGAGTGGTAGTGGGAGAGCCGTGTGCATGGCAGGGCCAAAAAGGTAGGCGCCTTGCAGCTCTTTGTGGGGACCTGTGCATGTTAGTCAAGTGTGGAAGGAGGGTGGGTGCTCTGGTGGGAAGGTGTGAGGAGGGGAGGAAAGCGAGCTAGGCCCTTGTTGTGAGTGTGGCCTAGACCATGTGAAGGTGGAATGGGATGAGGCCTTGCGCCGCGTGGTGGCCGTGTGGAGTGGTTAGGAAGGGGTTGGAGGAGGGTGGCCAGGCAGGTGGTCAAGTGTGAGGAGGTCATTGGTGATTTGGAGGAGGTGAGGGAAAGGAGGCCGGGAGTGGTTATGGGAGAGCCGTGTGCATGGCAGGGCCAAAAAGGTAGGCGCCCGCCTTGCAGCTCTTTGTGGGGGCCTGTAGATGTTAGTCAGGTGTGGGAGGAGGGTGGGTGCTCTGGTGGGAAGGTGTGAGGAGGGGAGGAAAGCGAGCTAGGCCCTTGTTGTGAGTGTGGCCGAAGCATGTGAAGGTGGAATGGGATGAGGCATTGCGCTGCCTGGTGGCCGTGTGGAGTGGTTAGGAAGGGGTTGGAGGAGGGTGGCCAGGCGGGTGGTCAAGTGTGAGGAGGTCATTGGTGATTTGGAGGAGGTGAGGGAAAGGAGGACGGGAGTGGTAGTGGGAGAGCCGTGTGCATGGCAGGGCCAAAAAGGTGGGCGCCTTGCAGCTCTTTGTGGGGACCTGTGCATGTTAGTCAGGTGTGGGAGGAGGGTGGGTGCTCTGGTGGGAAGGTGTGAGGAGGGGAGGAAAGCGAGCTAGGCCCTTGTTGTGAGTGTGGCTGAAGCATGTGAAGGTGGAATGGGATGAGGCATTGCGCCGCGTGGTGGCCGTGTGGAGTGGTTAGGAAGGGGTTGGAGGAGGGTGGCCAGGCAGGTGGTCAAGTGTGAGGAGGTCATTGGTGATTTGGAGGAGGTGAGGGAAAGGAGGACGGGAGTGGTTGTGGGAGAGGTGTATGGATGGTAGGGCGAAAAGAGTGGGGGCCTTGTTGCTGTTTGCGGGGGTCTATGCATGTTAGTCAGGTGTGGGAGGAGGGTGGGTGCTCTGGTGGGAAGGTGTGAGGAGGGGAGGAAAGCGAGCTAGGCCCTTGTTGTGAGTGTGGCCGAAGCATGTGAAGGTGGAATGGGATGAGGCATTGCGCCGCGTGGTGGCCGTGTGGAGTGGTTAGGAAGGGGTTGGAGGAGGGTGGCCAGGCAGGTGGTCAAGTGTGAGGAGGTCATTGGTGATTTGGAGGAAGTGAGGGAAAGGAGGACGGGAGTGGTAGTGGGAGAGCCGTGTGCATGGCAGGGCCAAAAAGGTGGGCGCCTTGCAGCTCTTTGTGGGGGTCTGTGCATGTTAGTCAGGTGTGGGAGGAGGGTGGGTGCTCTGGTGGGAAGGTGTGAGGAGGGGAGGAAAGCGAGCTAGGCCCTTGTTGTGAGTGTGGCCGAAGCATGTGAAGGTGGAATGGGATGAGGCATTGCACCACCTGGTGGCCGTGTGGAGTGGTTAGGAAGGGGTTGGAGGAGGGTGGCCAGGCAGGTGGGCAAGTGTGAGGAGGTCAGTGGTGATTTGGAGGAGGTGAGGGAAAGGAGGCCGGGAGTGGTAGTGGGAGAGCCGTGTGCATGGCAGGGCCAAAAAGGTGGGCGCCTTGCAGCTCTTTGTGGGGACCTGTGCATGTTAGTCAGGTGTGGGAGGAGGGTGGGTGCTCTGGTGGGAAGGTGTGAGGAGGGGAGGAAAGCGAGCTAGGCCCTTGTTGTGAGTGTGGCCGAAGCATGTGAAGGTGGAATGGGATGAGGCATTGCACCACCTGGTGGCCGTGTGGAGTGGTTAGGAAGGGGTTGGAGGAGGGTGTCCAGGCAGGTGGTCAAGTGTGAGGAGGTCATTGGTGATTTGGAGGAGGTGAGGGAAAGGAGGCCGGGAGTGGTAGTGGGAGAGCCGTGTGCATGGCAGGGCCAAAAAGGTGGGCGCCTTGCAGCTCTTTGTGGGGACCTGTGCATGTTAGTCAGGTGTGGGAGGAGGGTGGGTGCTCTGGTGGGAAGGTGTGAGGAGGGGAGGAAAGCGAGCTAGGCCCTTGTTGTGAGTGTGGCCGAAGCATGTGAAGGTGGAATGGGATGAGGCATTGCGCCGCGTGGTGGCCGTGTGGAGTGGTTAGGAAGGGGTTGGAGGAGGGTGGCCAGGCAGGTGGGCAAGTGTGAGGAGGTCAGTGGTGATTTGGAGGAGGTGAGGGAAAGGAGGCCGGGAGTGGTAGTGGGAGAGCCGTGTGCATGGCAGGGCCAAAAAGGTAGGCGCCTTGTTGCTGTTTGCGTGGGTCTATGCATGTTAGTCAGGTGTGGAAGGAGGGTGGGTGCTCTGGTGGGAAGGTGTGAGGAGGGGAGGAAAGCGAGCTAGGCCCTTGTTGTGAGTGTGGCTGAAGCATGTGAAGGTGGAATGGGATGAGGCATTGCGCCGCGTGGTGGCCATGTGGAGTGGTTAGGAAGGGGTTGGAGGAGGGTGGCCAGGCAGGTGGTCAAGTGTGAGGAGGTCATTGGTGATTTGGAGGAGGTGAGGGAAAGGAGGCCGGGAGTGGTTGTGGGAGAGGTGTGTGGATGGTAGGGCGAAAATGGTGGGGGCCTTGGTGCTGCTTGCGGGGGTCTGTGCATGTTAGTCAGGTGTGGGAGGAGGGTGGGTGCTCTGGTGGGAAGGTGTGAGGAGGGGAGGAAAGCGAGCTAGGCCCTTGTTGTGAGTGTGGCCGAAGCATGTGAAGGTGGAATGGTATGAGGCATTGCACCACCTGGTGGCCGTGTGGAGTGGTTAGGAAGGGGTTGGAGGAGGGTGGCCAGGCAGGTGGTCAAGTGTGAGGAGGTCATTGGTGATTTGGAGGAGGTGAGGGAAAGGAGGCCGGGAGTGGTAGTGGGAGAGCCGTGTGCATGGCAGGGCCAAAAAGGTGGGCGCCTTGCAGCTCTTTGTGGGGGTCTGTGCATGTTAGTCAGGTGTGGGAGGAGGGTGGGTGCTCTGGTGGGAAGGTGTGAGGAGGGGAGGAAAGCGAGCTAGGCCCTTGTTGTGAGTGTGGCCGAAGCATGTGAAGGTGGAATGGGATGAGGCATTGCGCCGCGTGGTGGCCGTGTGGAGTGGTTAGGAAGGGGTTGGAGGAGGGTGGCCAGGCAGGTGGTCAAGTGTGAGGAGGTCATTGGTGATTTGGAGGAGGTGAGGGAAAGGAGGCCGGGAGTGGTAGTGGGAGAGCCGTGTGCATGGCAGGGCCAAAAAGGTGGGCGCCCGCCTTGCAGCTCTTTGTGGGGACCTGTGCATGTTAGTCAGGTGTGGGAGGAGGGTGGGTGCTCTGGTGGGAAGGTGTGAGGAGGGGAGGAAAGCGAGCTAGGCCCTTGTTGTGAGTGTGGCCGAAGCATGTGAAGGTGGAATGGGATGAGGCATTGCACCGCCTGGTGGCCGTGTGGAGTGGTTAGGAAGGGGTTGGAGGAGGGTGGCCAGGCAGGTGGTCAAGTGTGAGGAGGTCATTGGTGATTTGGAGGAGGTGAGGGAAAGGAGGACGGGAGTGGTAGTGGGAGAGCCGTGTGCATGGCAGGGCCAAAAAGGTGGGCGCCTTGCAGCTCTTTGTGGGGGTCTGTGCATGTTAGTCAGGTGTGGGAGGAGGGTGGGTGCTCTGGTGGGAAGGTGTGAGGAGGGGAGGAAAGCGAGCTAGGCCCTTGTTGTGAGTGTGGCCGAAGCATGTGAAGGTGGAATGGGATGAGGCATTGCACCACCTGGTGGCCGTGTGGAGTGGTTAGGAAGGGGTTGGAGGAGGGTGGCCAGGCAGGTGGGCAAGTGTGAGGAGGTCAGTGGTGATTTGGAGGAGGTGAGGGAAAGGAGGCCGGGAGTGGTAGTGGGAGAGCCGTGTGCATGGCAGGGCCAAAAAGGTGGGCGCCCGCCTTGCAGCTCTTTGTGGGGGCCTGTAGATGTTAGTCAGGTGTGGGAGGAGGGTGGGTGCTCTGGTGGGAAGGTGTGAGGAGGGGAGGAAAGCGAGCTAGGCCCTTGTGAGTGTGGCCAAAGCATGTGAAGGTGGAATGGGATGAGGCATTGCGCCGCGTGGTGGCCGTGTGGAGTGGTTAGGAAGGGGTTGGAGGAGGGTGGCCAGGCAGGTGGTCAAGTGTGAGGAGGTCATTGGTGATTTGGAGGAGGTGAGGGAAAGGAGGACGGGAGTGGTAGTGGGAGAGGTGTGTGGATGGTAGGGTGAAAAGAGTGGGCGCCTTGCAGCTCTTTGTGGGGACCTGTGCATGTTAGTCAGGTGTGGGAGGAGGGTGGGTGCTCTGGTGGGAAGGTGTGAGGAGGGGAGGAAAGCGAGCTAGGCCCTTGTTGTGAGTGTGGCCGAAGCATGTGAAGGTGGAATGGGATGAGGCATTGCGCCGCGTGGTGGCCGTGTGGAGTGGTTAGGAAGGGGTTGGAGGAGGGTGGCCAGGCAGGTGGTCAAGTGTGAGGAGGTCATTGGTGATTTGGAGGACGTGAGGGAAAGGAGGACGGGAGTGGTAGTGGGAGAGCCGTGTGCATGGCAGGGCCAAAAAGGTGGGCGCCCGCCTTGCAGCTCTTTGTGGGGCCCTGTGCATGTCAGTCAGGTGTGGGAGGAGGGTGGGTGCTCTGGTGGGAAGGTGTGAGGAGGGGAGGAAAGCGAGCTAGGCCCTTGTTGTGAGTGTGGCCGAAGCATGTGAAGGTGGAATGGGATGAGGCATTGCGCCGCGTGGTGGCCGTGTGGAGTGGTTAGGAAGGGGTTGGAGGAGGGTGGCCAGGCAGGTGGTCAAGTGTGAGGAGGTCATTGGTGATTTGGAGGAGGTGAGGGAAAGGAGGCCGGGAGTGGTAGTGGGAGAGCCGTGTGCATGGCAGGGCCAAAAAGGTAGGCGCCCGCCTTGCAGCTCTTTGTGGGGACCTGTGCATGTTAGTCAGGTGTGGGAGGAGGGTGGGTGCTCTGGTGGGAAGGTGTGAGGAGGGGAGGAAAGCGAGCTAGGCCCTTGTTGTGAGTGTGGCCGAAGCATGTGAAGGTGGAATGGGATGAGGCATTGCGCCGCCTGGTGGCCTTGTGGAGTGGTTAGGAAGGGGTTGGAGGAGGGTGGCCAGGCAGGTGGGCAAGTGTGAGGAGGTCAGTGGTGATTTGGAGGAGGTGAGGGAAAGGAGGCCGGGAGTGGTAGTGGGAGAGCCGTGTGCATGGCAGGGCCAAAAAGGTAGGCGCCTTGTTGCTGTTTGCGTGGGTCTATGCATGTTAGTCAGGTGTGGAAGGAGGGTGGGTGCTCTGGTGGGAAGGTGTGAGGAGGGGAGGAAAGCGAGCTAGGCCCTTGTTGTGAGTGTGGCTGAAGCATGTGAAGGTGGAATGGGATGAGGCATTGCGCCGCGTGGTGGCCGTGTGGAGTGGTTAGGAAGGGGTTGGAGGAGGGTGGCCAGGCAGGTGGTCAAGTGTGAGGAGGTCATTGGTGATTTGGAGGAGGTGAGGGAAAGGAGGCCGGGAGTGGTTGTGGGAGAGGTGTGTGGATGGTAGGGCGAAAATGGTGGGGGCCTTGGTGCTGCTTGCGGGGGTCTGTGCATGTTAGTCAGGTGTGGGAGGAGGGTGGGTGCTCTGGTGGGAAGGTGTGAGGAGGGGAGGAAAGCGAGCTAGGCCCTTGTTGTGAGTGTGGCCGAAGCATGTGAAGGTGGAATGGTATGAGGCATTGCACCACCTGGTGGCCGTGTGGAGTGGTTAGGAAGGGGTTGGAGGAGGGTGGCCAGGCAGGTGGTCAAGTGTGAGGAGGTCATTGGTGATTTGGAGGAGGTGAGGGAAAGGAGGCCGGGAGTGGTAGTGGGAGAGCCGTGTGCATGGCAGGGCCAAAAAGGTGGGCGCCTTGCAGCTCTTTGTGGGGACCTGTGCATGTTAGTCAGGTGTGGGAGGAGGGTGGGTGCTCTGGTGGGAAGGTGTGAGGAGGGGAGGAAAGCGAGCTAGGCCCTTGTTGTGAGTGTGGCCGAAGCATGTGAAGGTGGAATGGGATGAGGCATTGCACCGCCTGGTGGCCGTGTGGAGTGGTTAGGAAGGGGTTGGAGGAGGGTGGCCAGGCAGGTGGTCAAGTGTGAGGAGGTCATTGGTGATTTGGAGGAGGTGAGGGAAAGGAGGACGGGAGTGGTAGTGGGAGAGGTGTGTGGATGGTAGGGTGAAAAGAGTGGGCGCCTTGCAGCTCTTTGTGGGGACCTGTGCATGTTAGTCAGGTGTGGGAGGAGGGTGGGTGCTCTGGTGGGAAGGTGTGAGGAGGGGAGGAAAGCGAGCTAGGCCCTTTTTGTGAGTGTGGCCGAAGCATGTGAAGGTGGAATGGGATGAGGCATTGCACCACCTGGTGGCCGTGTGGAGTGGTTAGGAAGGGGTTGGAGGAGGGTGGCCAGGCAGGTGGTCAAGTGTGAGGAGGTCATTGGTGATTTGGAGGAGGTGAGGGAAAGGAGGCCGGGAGTGGTAGTGGGAGAGCCGTGTGCATGGCAGGGCCAAAAAGGTAGGCGCCCGCCTTGCAGCTCTTTGTGGGGACCTGTGCATGTTAGTCAGGTGTGGGAGGAGGGTGGGTGCTCTGGTGGGAAGGTGTGAGGAGGGGAGGAAAGCGAGCTAGGCCCTTGTTGTGAGTGTGGCCGAAGCATGTGAAGGTGGAATGGGATGAGGCATTGCGCCGCCTGGTGGCCTTGTGGAGTGGTTAGGAAGGGGTTGGAGGAGGGTGGCCAGGCAGGTGGGCAAGTGTGAGGAGGTCAGTGGTGATTTGGAGGAGGTGAGGGAAAGGAGGCCGGGAGTGGTAGTGGGAGAGCCGTGTGCATGGCAGGGCCAAAAAGGTAGGCGCCTTGTTGCTGTTTGCGTGGGTCTATGCATGTTAGTCAGGTGTGGAAGGAGGGTGGGTGCTCTGGTGGGAAGGTGTGAGGAGGGGAGGAAAGCGAGCTAGGCCCTTGTTGTGAGTGTGGCTGAAGCATGTGAAGGTGGAATGGGATGAGGCATTGCGCCGCGTGGTGGCCGTGTGGAGTGGTTAGGAAGGGGTTGGAGGAGGGTGGCCAGGCAGGTGGTCAAGTGTGAGGAGGTCATTGGTGATTTGGAGGAGGTGAGGGAAAGGAGGACGGGAGTGGTTGTGGGAGAGGTGTGTGGATGGTAGGGCGAAAATGGTGGGGGCCTTGGTGCTGCTTGGGGGGGTCTGTGCATGTTAGTCAGGTGTGGGAGGAGGGTGGGTGCTCTGGTGGGAAGGTGTGAGGAGGGGAGGAAAGCGAGCTAGGCCCTTGTTGTGAGTGTGGCCGAAGCATGTGAAGGTGGAATGGTATGAGGCATTGCACCACCTGGTGGCCGTGTGGAGTGGTTAGGAAGGGGTTGGAGGAGGGTGGCCAGGCAGGTGGTCAAGTGTGAGGAGGTCATTGGTGATTTGGAGGAGGTGAGGGAAAGGAGGCCGGGAGTGGTAGTGGGAGAGCCGTGTGCATGGCAGGGCCAAAAAGGTGGGCGCCTTGCAGCTCTTTGTGGGGACCTGTGCATGTTAGTCAGGTGTGGGAGGAGGGTGGGTGCTCTGGTGGGAAGGTGTGAGGAGGGGAGGAAAGCGAGCTAGGCCCTTGTTGTGAGTGTGGCCGAAGCATGTGAAGGTGGAATGGGATGAGGCATTGCACCGCGTGGTGGCCGTGTGGAGTGGTTAGGAAGGGGTTGGAGGAGGGTGGCCAGGCAGGTGGTCAAGTGTGAGGAGGTCATTGGTGATTTGGAGGAGGTGAGGGAAAGGAGGACGGGAGTGGTAGTGGGAGAGCCGTGTGCATGGCAGGGCCAAAAAGGTGGGCGCCTTGCAGCTCTTTGTGGGGGTCTGTGCATGTTAGTCAGGTGTGGGAGGAGGGTGGGTGCTCTGGTGGGAAGGTGTGAGGAGGGGAGGAAAGCGAGCTAGGCCCTTGTTGTGAGTGTGGCCGAAGCATGTGAAGGTGGAATGGGATGAGGCATTGCACCACCTGGTGGCCGTGTGGAGTGGTTAGGAAGGGGTTGGAGGAGGGTGTCCAGGCAGGTGGTCAAGTGTGAGGAGGTCATTGGTGATTTGGAGGAGGTGAGGGAAAGGAGGCCGGGAGTGGTAGTGGGAGAGCCGTGTGCATGGCAGGGCCAAAAAGGTGGGCGCCTTGCAGCTCTTTGTGGGGACCTGTGCATGTTAGTCAGGTGTGGGAGGAGGGTGGGTGCTCTGGTGGGAAGGTGTGAGGAGGGGAGGAAAGCGAGCTAGGCCCTTGTTGTGAGTGTGGCCGAAGCATGTGAAGGTGGAATGGGATGAGGCATTGCGCCGCGTGGTGGCCGTGTGGAGTGGTTAGGAAGGGGTTGGAGGAGGGTGGCCAGGCAGGTGGGCAAGTGTGAGGAGGTCAGTGGTGATTTGGAGGAGGTGAGGGAAAGGAGGCCGGGAGTGGTAGTGGGAGAGCCGTGTGCATGGCAGGGCCAAAAAGGTAGGCGCCTTGTTGCTGTTTGCGTGGGTCTATGCATGTTAGTCAGGTGTGGAAGGAGGGTGGGTGCTCTGGTGGGAAGGTGTGAGGAGGGGAGGAAAGCGAGCTAGGCCCTTGTTGTGAGTGTGGCTGAAGCATGTGAAGGTGGAATGGGATGAGGCATTGCGCCGCGTGGTGGCCGTGTGGAGTGGTTAGGAAGGGGTTGGAGGAGGGTGGCCAGGCAGGTGGTCAAGTGTGAGGAGGTCATTGGTGATTTGGAGGAGGTGAGGGAAAGGAGGCCGGGAGTGGTTGTGGGAGAGGTGTGTGGATGGTAGGGCGAAAATGGTGGGGGCCTTGGTGCTGCTTGCGGGGGTCTGTGCATGTTAGTCAGGTGTGGGAGGAGGGTGGGTGCTCTGGTGGGAAGGTGTGAGGAGGGGAGGAAAGCGAGCTAGGCCCTTGTTGTGAGTGTGGCCGAAGCATGTGAAGGTGGAATGGTATGAGGCATTGCACCACCTGGTGGCCGTGTGGAGTGGTTAGGAAGGGGTTGGAGGAGGGTGGCCAGGCAGGTGGTCAAGTGTGAGGAGGTCATTGGTGATTTGGAGGAGGTGAGGGAAAGGAGGCCGGGAGTGGTAGTGGGAGAGCCGTGTGCATGGCAGGGCCAAAAAGGTGGGCGCCTTGCAGCTCTTTGTGGGGACCTGTGCATGTTAGTCAGGTGTGGGAGGAGGGTGGGTGCTCTGGTGGGAAGGTGTGAGGAGGGGAGGAAAGCGAGCTAGGCCCTTGTTGTGAGTGTGGCCGAAGCATGTGAAGGTGGAATGGGATGAGGCATTGCACCGCCTGGTGGCCGTGTGGAGTGGTTAGGAAGGGGTTGGAGGAGGGTGGCCAGGCAGGTGGTCAAGTGTGAGGAGGTCATTGGTGATTTGGAGGAGGTGAGGGAAAGGAGGACGGGAGTGGTAGTGGGAGAGCCGTGTGCATGGCAGGGCCAAAAAGGTGGGCGCCTTGCAGCTCTTTGTGGGGGTCTGTGCATGTTAGTCAGGTGTGGGAGGAGGGTGGGTGCTCTGGTGGGAAGGTGTGAGGAGGGGAGGAAAGCGAGCTAGGCCCTTGTTGTGAGTGTGGCCGAAGCATGTGAAGGTGGAATGGGATGAGGCATTGCACCACCTGGTGGCCGTGTGGAGTGGTTAGGAAGGGGTTGGAGGAGGGTGGCCAGGCAGGTGGGCAAGTGTGAGGAGGTCATTGGTGATTTGGAGGAGGTGAGGGAAAGGAGGCCGGGAGTGGTAGTGGGAGAGCCGTGTGCATGGCAGGGCCAAAAAGGTGGGCGCCTTGCAGCTCTTTGTGGGGACCTGTGCATGTTAGTCAGGTGTGGGAGGAGGGTGGGTGCTCTGGTGGGAAGGTGTGAGGAGGGGAGGAAAGCGAGCTAGGCCCTTGTTGTGAGTGTGGCCGAAGCATGTGAAGGTGGAATGGGATGAGGCATTGCACCACCTGGTGGCCGTGTGGAGTGGTTAGGAAGGGGTTGGAGGAGGGTGTCCAGGCAGGTGGTCAAGTGTGAGGAGGTCATTGGTGATTTGGAGGAGGTGAGGGAAAGGAGGCCGGGAGTGGTAGTGGGAGAGCCGTGTGCATGGCAGGGCCAAAAAGGTGGGCGCCTTGCAGCTCTTTGTGGGGACCTGTGCATGTTAGTCAGGTGTGGGAGGAGGGTGGGTGCTCTGGTGGGAAGGTGTGAGGAGGGGAGGAAAGCGAGCTAGGCCCTTGTTGTGAGTGTGGCTGAAGCATGTGAAGGTGGAATGGGATGAGGCATTGCGCCGCGTGGTGGCCATGTGGAGTGGTTAGGAAGGGGTTGGAGGAGGGTGGCCAGGCAGGTGGTCAAGTGTGAGGAGGTCATTGGTGATTTGGAGGAGGTGAGGGAAAGGAGGCCGGGAGTGGTTGTGGGAGAGGTGTGTGGATGGTAGGGCGAAAATGGTGGGGGCCTTGGTGCTGCTTGCGGGGGTCTGTGCATGTTAGTCAGGTGTGGGAGGAGGGTGGGTGCTCTGGTGGGAAGGTGTGAGGAGGGGAGGAAAGCGAGCTAGGCCCTTGTTGTGAGTGTGGCCGAAGCATGTGAAGGTGGAATGGGATGAGGCATTGCACCACCTGGTGGCCGTGTGGAGTGGTTAGGAAGGGGTTGGAGGAGGGTGGCCAGGCAGGTGGTCAAGTGTGAGGAGGTCATTGGTGATTTGGAGGAGGTGAGGGAAAGGAGGCCGGGAGTGGTAGTGGGAGAGCCGTGTGCATGGCAGGGCCAAAAAGGTGGGCGCCTTGCAGCTCTTTGTGGGGGTCTGTGCATGTTAGTCAGGTGTGGGAGGAGGGTGGGTGCTCTGGTGGGAAGGTGTGAGGAGGGGAGGAAAGCGAGCTAGGCCCTTGTTGTGAGTGTGGCCGAAGCATGTGAAGGTGGAATGGGATGAGGCATTGCGCCGCGTGGTGGCCGTGTGGAGTGGTTAGGAAGGGGTTGGAGGAGGGTGGCCAGGCAGGTGGTCAAGTGTGAGGAGGTCATTGGTGATTTGGAGGAGGTGAGGGAAAGGAGGCCGGGAGTGGTAGTGGGAGAGCCGTGTGCATGGCAGGGCCAAAAAGGTGGGCGCCCGCCTTGCAGCTCTTTGTGGGGACCTGTGCATGTTAGTCAGGTGTGGGAGGAGGGTGGGTGCTCTGGTGGGAAGGTGTGAGGAGGGGAGGAAAGCGAGCTAGGCCCTTGTTGTGAGTGTGGCCTAGACCATGTGAAGGTGGAATGGGATGAGGCATTGCACCGCCTGGTGGCCGTGTGGAGTGGTTAGGAAGGGGTTGGAGGAGGGTGGCCAGGCAGGTGGTCAAGTGTGAGGAGGTCATTGGTGATTTGGAGGAGGTGAGGGAAAGGAGGACGGGAGTGGTAGTGGGAGAGCCGTGTGCATGGCAGGGCCAAAAAGGTGGGCGCCTTGCAGCTCTTTGTGGGGGTCTGTGCATGTTAGTCAGGTGTGGGAGGAGGGTGGGTGCTCTGGTGGGAAGGTGTGAGGAGGGGAGGAAAGCGAGCTAGGCCCTTGTTGTGAGTGTGGCCGAAGCATGTGAAGGTGGAATGGGATGAGGCATTGCACCACCTGGTGGCCGTGTGGAGTGGTTAGGAAGGGGTTGGAGGAGGGTGGCCAGGCAGGTGGGCAAGTGTGAGGAGGTCAGTGGTGATTTGGAGGAGGTGAGGGAAAGGAGGCCGGGAGTGGTAGTGGGAGAGCCGTGTGCATGGCAGGGCCAAAAAGGTAGGCGCCCGCCTTGCAGCTCTTTGTGGGGGCCTGTAGATGTTAGTCAGGTGTGGGAGGAGGGTGGGTGCTCTGGTGGGAAGGTGTGAGGAGGGGAGGAAAGCGAGCTAGGCCCTTGTTGTGAGTGTGGCCAAAGCATGTGAAGGTGGAATGGGATGAGGCATTGCGCCGCGTGGTGGCCGTGTGGAGTGGTTAGGAAGGGGTTGGAGGAGGGTGGCCAGGCAGGTGGTCAAGTGTGAGGAGGTCATTGGTGATTTGGAGGAGGTGAGGGAAAGGAGGACGGGAGTGGTAGTGGGAGAGGTGTGTGGATGGTAGGGTGAAAAGAGTGGGCGCCTTGCAGCTCTTTGTGGGGACCTGTGCATGTTAGTCAGGTGTGGGAGGAGGGTGGGTGCTCTGGTGGGAAGGTGTGAGGAGGGGAGGAAAGCGAGCTAGGCCCTTGTTGTGAGTGTGGCCGAAGCATGTGAAGGTGGAATGGGATGAGGCATTGCGCCGCGTGGTGGCCGTGTGGAGTGGTTAGGAAGGGGTTGGAGGAGGGTGGCCAGGCAGGTGGTCAAGTGTGAGGAGGTCATTGGTGATTTGGAGGACGTGAGGGAAAGGAGGACGGGAGTGGTAGTGGGAGAGCCGTGTGCATGGCAGGGCCAAAAAGGTGGGCGCCCGCCTTGCAGCTCTTTGTGGGGCCCTGTGCATGTCAGTCAGGTGTGGGAGGAGGGTGGGTGCTCTGGTGGGAAGGTGTGAGGAGGGGAGGAAAGCGAGCTAGGCCCTTTTTGTGAGTGTGGCCGAAGCATGTGAAGGTGGAATGGGATGAGGCATTGCACCACCTGGTGGCCGTGTGGAGTGGTTAGGAAGGGGTTGGAGGAGGGTGGCCAGGCAGGTGGTCAAGTGTGAGGAGGTCATTGGTGATTTGGAGGAGGTGAGGGAAAGGAGGCCGGGAGTGGTAGTGGGAGAGCCGTGTGCATGCAGGGCCAAAAAGGTGGGCGCCCGCCTTGCAGCTCTTTGTGGGGACCTGTGCATGTTAGTCAGGTGTGGGAGGAGGGTGGGTGCTCTGGTGGGAAGGTGTGAGGAGGGGAGGAAAGCGAGCTAGGCCCTTGTTGTGAGTGTGGCCGAAGCATGTGAAGGTGGAATGGGATGAGGCATTGCACCACCTGGTGGCCGTGTGGAGTGGTTAGGAAGGGGTTGGAGGAGGGTGGCCAGGCAGGTGGTCAAGTGTGAGGAGGTCATTGGTGATTTGGAGGAGGTGAGGGAAAGGAGGACGGGAGTGGTAGTGGGAGAGCCGTGTGCATGGCAGGGCCAAAAAGGTGGGCGCCTTGCAGCTCTTTGTGGGGACCTGTGCATGTTAGTCAGGTGTGGGAGGAGGGTGGGTGCTCTGGTGGGAAGGTGTGAGGAGGGGAGGAAAGCGAGCTAGGCCCTTGTTGTGAGTGTGGCCTAGACCATGTGAAGGTGGAATGGGATGAGGCATTGCGCCGCGTGGTGGCCGTGTGGAGTGGTTAGGAAGGGGTTGGAGGAGGGTGGCCAGGCAGGTGGGCAAGTGTGAGGAGGTCAGTGGTGATTTGGAGGAGGTGAGGGAAAGGAGGCCGGGAGTGGTAGTGGGAGAGCCGTGTGCATGGCAGGGCCAAAAAGGTGGGCGCCTTGCAGCTCTTTGTGGGGACCTGTGCATGTTAGTCAGGTGTGGGAGGAGGGTGGGTGCTCTGGTGGGAAGGTGTGAGGAGGGGAGGAAAGCGAGCTAGGCCCTTGTTGTGAGTGTGGCCTAGACCATGTGAAGGTGGAATGGGATGAGGCATTGCGCCGCCTGGTGGCCGTGTGGAGTGGTTAGGAAGGGGTTGGAGGAGGGTGGCCAGGCAGGTGGTCAAGTGTGAGGAGGTCATTGGTGATTTGGAGGAGGTGAGGGAAAGGAGGACGGGAGTGGTAGTGGGAGAGCCGTGTGCATGGCAGGGCCAAAAAGGTGGGCGCCCGCCTTGCAGCTCTTTGTGGGGCCCTGTGCATGTTAGTCAGGTGTGGGAGGAGGGTGGGTGCTCTGGTGGGAAGGTGTGAGGAGGGGAGGAAAGCGAGCTAGGCCCTTGTTGTGAGTGTGGCCGAAGCATGTGAAGGTGGAATGGGATGAGGCATTGCGCCGCGTGGTGGCCGTGTGGAGTGGTTAGGAAGGGGTTGGAGGAGGGTGGCCAGGCAGGTGGTCAAGTGTGAGGAGGTCATTGGTGATTTGGAGGAGGTGAGGGAAAGGAGGCCGGGAGTGGTTGTGGGAGAGCCGTGTGCATGGCAGGGCCAAAAAGGTAGGCGCCTTGCAGCTCTTTGTGGGGACCTGTGCATGTTAGTCAGGTGTGGGAGGAGGGTGGGTGCTCTGGTGGGAAGGTGTGAGGAGGGGAGGAAAGCGAGCTAGGCCCTTGTTGTGAGTGTGGCCGAAGCATGTGAAGGTGGAATGGGATGAGGCATTGCACCACCTGGTGGCCGTGTGGAGTGGTTAGGAAGGGGTTGGAGGAGGGTGGCCAGGCAGGTGGTCAAGTGTGAGGAGGTCAGTGGTGATTTGGAGGAGGTGAGGGAAAGGAGGACGGGAGTGGTAGTGGGAGAGCCGTGTGCATGGCAGGGCCAAAAAGGTGGGCGCCCGCCTTGCAGCTCTTTGTGGAGACCTGTGCATGTTAGTCAGGTGTGGGAGGAGGGTGGGTGCTCTGGTGGGAAGGTGTGAGGAGGGGAGGAAAGCGAGCTAGGCCCTTGTTGTGAGTGTGGCCTAGACCATGTGAAGGTGGAATGGGATGAGGCATTGCGCCGCCTGGTGGCCGTGTGGAGTGGTTAGGAAGGGGTTGGAGGAGGGTGGCCAGGCAGGTGGTCAAGTGTGAGGAGGTCATTGGTGATTTGGAGGAGGTGAGGGAAAGGAGGACGGGAGTGGTAGTGGGAGAGCCGTGTGCATGGCAGGGCCAAAAAGGTGGGCGCCTTGCAGCTCTTTGTGGGGACCTGTGCATGTTAGTCAGGTGTGGGAGGAGGGTGGGTGCTCTGGTGGGAAGGTGTGAGGAGGGGAGGAAAGCGAGCTAGGCCCTTGTTGTGAGTGTGGCTGAAGCATGTGAAGGTGGAATGGTATGAGGCATTGCGCCGCGTGGTGGCCGTGTGGAGTGGTTAGGAAGGGGTTGGAGGAGGGTGGCCAGGCAGGTGGGCAAGTGTGAGGAGGTCATTGGTGATTTGGAGGAGGTGAGGGAAAGGAGGCCGGGAGTGGTAGTGGGAGAGCCGTGTGCATGGCAGGGCCAAAAAGGTGGGCGCCCGCCTTGCAGCTCTTTGTGGGGACCTGTGCATGTTAGTCAGGTGTGGGAGGAGGGTGGGTGCTCTGGTGGGAAGGTGTGAGGAGGGGAGGAAAGCGAGCTAGGCCCTTGTTGTGAGTGTGGCTGAAGCATGTGAAGGTGGAATGGGATGAGGCATTGCGCCGCGTGGTGGCCGTGTGGAGTGGTTAGGAAGGGGTTGGAGGAGGGTGGCCAGGCAGGTTGTCAAGTGTGAGGAGGTCAGTGGTGATTTGGAGGAGGTGAGGGAAAGGAGGCCGGGAGTGGTAGTGGGAGAGCCGTGTGCATGGCAGGGCCAAAAAGGTAGGCGCCTTGCAGCTCTTTGTGGGGACCTGTGCATGTTAGTCAGGTGTGGGAGGAGGGTGGGTGCTCTGGTGGGAAGGTGTGAGGAGGGGAGGAAAGCGAGCTAGGCCCTTGTTGTGAGTGTGGCCGAAGCATGTGAAGGTGGAATGGTATGAGGCATTGCGCCGCGTGGTGGCCGTGTGGAGTGGTTAGGAAGGGGTTGGAGGAGGGTGGCCAGGCAGGTTGTCAAGTGTGAGGAGGTCATTGGTGATTTGGAGGAGGTGAGGGAAAGGAGGCCGGGAGTGGTAGTGGGAGAGCCGTGTGCATGGCAGGGCCAAAAAGGTAGGCGCCTTGCAGCTCTTTGTGGGGACCTGTGCATGTTAGTCAGGTGTGGGAGGAGGGTGGGTGCTCTGGTGGGAAGGTGTGAGGAGGGGAGGAAAGCGAGCTAGGCCCTTGTTGTGAGTGTGGCTGAAGCATGTGAAGGTGGAATGGGATGAGGCATTGCGCCGCGTGGTGGCCGTGTGGAGTGGTTAGGAAGGGGTTGGAGGAGGGTGGCCAGGCAGGTGGGCAAGTGTGAGGAGGTCATTGGTGATTTGGAGGAGGTGAGGGAAAGGAGGCCGGGAGTGGTTGTGGGAGAGCCGTGTGCATGGCAGGGCCAAAAAGGTAGGCGCCCGCCTTGCAGCTCTTTGTGGGGGCCTGTAGATGTTAGTCAGGTGTGGGAGGAGGGTGGGTGCTCTGGTGGGAAGGTGTGAGGAGGGGAGGAAAGCGAGCTAGGCCCTTGTTGTGAGTGTGGCCGAAGCATGTGAAGGTGGAATGGGATGAGGCATTGCGCTGCCTGGTGGCCGTGTGGAGTGGTTAGGAAGGGGTTGGAGGAGGGTGGCCAGGCAGGTGGTCAAGTGTGAGGAGGTCATTGGTGATTTGGAGGAAGTGAGGGAAAGGAGGCCGGGAGTGGTTGTGGGAGAGGTGTATGGATGGTAGGGCGAAAAGAGTGGGGGCCTTGTTGCTGTTTGCGGGGGTCTATGCATGTTAGTCAGGTGTGGGAGGAGGGTGGGTGCTCTGGTGGGAAGGTGTGAGGAGGGGAGGAAAGCGAGCTAGGCCCTTGTTGTGAGTGTGGCCGAAGCATGTGAAGGTGGAATGGGATGAGGCATTGCGCCGCCTGGTGGCCGTGTGGAGTGGTTAGGAAGGGGTTGGAGGAGGGTGGCCAGGCAGGTGGTCAAGTGTGAGGAGGTCATTGGTGATTTGGAGGAAGTGAGGGAAAGGAGGCCGGGAGTGGTTGTGGGAGAGGTGTATGGATGGTAGGGCGAAAAGAGTGGGGGCCTTTTTGCTGTTTGCGGGGGTCTATGCATGTTAGTCAGGTGTGGGAGGAGGGTGGGTGCTCTGGTGGGAAGGTGTGAGGAGGGGAGGAAAGCGAGCTAGGCCCTTGTTGTGAGTGTGGCCGAAGCATGTGAAGGTGGAATGGGATGAGGCATTGCGCCGCGTGGTGGCCATGTGGAGTGGTTAGGAAGGGGTTGGAGGAGGGTGGCCAGGCAGGTGGTCAAGTGTGAGGAGGTCATTGGTGATTTGGAGGAGGTGAGGGAAAGGAGGCCGGGAGTGGTAGTGGGAGAGCCGTGTGCATGGCAGGGCCAAAAAGGTAGGCGCCTTGCAGCTCTTTGTGGGGACCTGTGCATGTTAGTCAAGTGTGGAAGGAGGGTGGGTGCTCTGGTGGGAAGGTGTGAGGAGGGGAGGAAAGCGAGCTAGGCCCTTGTTGTGAGTGTGGCCTAGACCATGTGAAGGTGGAATGGGATGAGGCCTTGCGCCGCGTGGTGGCCGTGTGGAGTGGTTAGGAAGGGGTTGGAGGAGGGTGGCCAGGCAGGTGGTCAAGTGTGAGGAGGTCATTGGTGATTTGGAGGAGGTGAGGGAAAGGAGGCCGGGAGTGGTTATGGGAGAGCCGTGTGCATGGCAGGGCCAAAAAGGTAGGCGCCCGCCTTGCAGCTCTTTGTGGGGGCCTGTAGATGTTAGTCAGGTGTGGGAGGAGGGTGGGTGCTCTGGTGGGAAGGTGTGAGGAGGGGAGGAAAGCGAGCTAGGCCCTTGTTGTGAGTGTGGCCGAAGCATGTGAAGGTGGAATGGGATGAGGCATTGCGCTGCCTGGTGGCCGTGTGGAGTGGTTAGGAAGGGGTTGGAGGAGGGTGGCCAGGCGGGTGGTCAAGTGTGAGGAGGTCATTGGTGATTTGGAGGAGGTGAGGGAAAGGAGGACGGGAGTGGTAGTGGGAGAGCCGTGTGCATGGCAGGGCCAAAAAGGTGGGCGCCTTGCAGCTCTTTGTGGGGACCTGTGCATGTTAGTCAGGTGTGGGAGGAGGGTGGGTGCTCTGGTGGGAAGGTGTGAGGAGGGGAGGAAAGCGAGCTAGGCCCTTGTTGTGAGTGTGGCTGAAGCATGTGAAGGTGGAATGGGATGAGGCATTGCGCCGCGTGGTGGCCGTGTGGAGTGGTTAGGAAGGGGTTGGAGGAGGGTGGCCAGGCAGGTGGTCAAGTGTGAGGAGGTCATTGGTGATTTGGAGGAGGTGAGGGAAAGGAGGACGGGAGTGGTTGTGGGAGAGGTGTATGGATGGTAGGGCGAAAAGAGTGGGGGCCTTGTTGCTGTTTGCGGGGGTCTATGCATGTTAGTCAGGTGTGGGAGGAGGGTGGGTGCTCTGGTGGGAAGGTGTGAGGAGGGGAGGAAAGCGAGCTAGGCCCTTGTTGTGAGTGTGGCCGAAGCATGTGAAGGTGGAATGGGATGAGGCATTGCGCCGCGTGGTGGCCGTGTGGAGTGGTTAGGAAGGGGTTGGAGGAGGGTGGCCAGGCAGGTGGTCAAGTGTGAGGAGGTCATTGGTGATTTGGAGGAAGTGAGGGAAAGGAGGACGGGAGTGGTAGTGGGAGAGCCGTGTGCATGGCAGGGCCAAAAAGGTGGGCGCCTTGTTGCTGTTTGTGGGGACCTGTGCATGTTAGTCAGGTGTGGGAGGAGGGTGGGTGCTCTGGTGGGAAGGTGTGAGGAGGGGAGGAAAGCGAGCTAGGCCCTTGTTGTGAGTGTGGCCGAAGCATGTGAAGGTGGAATGGGATGAGGCATTGCGCCGCGTGGTGGCCGTGTGGAGTGGTTAGGAAGGGGTTGGAGGAGGGTGGCCAGGCAGGTTGTCAAGTGTGAGGAGGTCATTGGTGATTTGGAGGAGGTGAGGGAAAGGAGGCCGGGAGTGGTAGTGGGAGAGCCGTGTGCATGGCAGGGCCAAAAAGGTGGGCGCCTTGCAGCTCTTTGTGGGGACCTGTGCATGTTAGTCAGGTGTGGGAGGAGGGTGGGTGCTCTGGTGGGAAGGTGTGAGGAGGGGAGGAAAGCGAGCTAGGCCCTTGTTGTGAGTGTGGCCGAAGCATGTGAAGGTGGAATGGGATGAGGCATTGCGCCGCGTGGTGGCCGTGTGGAGTGGTTAGGAAGGGGTTGGAGGAGGGTGGCCAGGCAGGTGGTCAAGTGTGAGGAGGTCATTGGTGATTTGGAGGAGGTGAGGGAAAGGAGGCCGGGAGTGGTAGTGGGAGAGCCATGTGCATGGCAGGGCCAAAAAGGTGGGCGCCTTGTTGCTGTTTGTGGGGACCTGTGCATGTTAGTCAGGTGTGGGAGGAGGGTGGGTGCTCTGGTGGGAAGGTGTGAGGAGGGGAGGAAAGCGAGCTAGGCCCTTGTTGTGAGTGTGGCCGAAGCATGTGAAGGTGGAATGGGATGAGGCATTGCGCCGCGTGGTGGCCGTGTGGAGTGGTTAGGAAGGGGTTGGAGGAGGGTGGCCAGGCAGGTGGTCAAGTGTGAGGAGGTCAGTGGTGATTTGGAGGAGGTGAGGGAAAGGAGGCCGGGAGTGGTAGTGGGAGAGCCGTGTGCATGGCAGGGCCAAAAAGGTGGGCGCCTTGCAGCTCTTTGTGGGGACCTGTGCATGTTAGTCAGGTGTGGGAGGAGGGTGGGTGCTCTGGTGGGAAGGTGTGAGGAGGGGAGGAAAGCGAGCTAGGCCCTTGTTGTGAGTGTGGCCGAAGCATGTGAAGGTGGAATGGGATGAGGCATTGCGCTGCCTGGTGGCCGTGTGGAGTGGTTAGGAAGGGGTTGGAGGAGGGTGGCCAGGCGGGTGGTCAAGTGTGAGGAGGTCATTGGTGATTTGGAGGAGGTGAGGGAAAGGAGGACGGGAGTGGTAGTGGGAGAGCCGTGTGCATGGCAGGGCCAAAAAGGTGGGCGCCTTGTTGCTGTTTGCGGGGACCTGTGCATGTTAGTCAGGTGTGGGAGGAGGGTGGGTGCTCTGGTGGGAAGGTGTGAGGAGGGGAGGAAAGCGAGCTAGGCCCTTGTTGTGAGTGTGGCTGAAGCATGTGAAGGTGGAATGGGATGAGGCATTGCGCCGCGTGGTGGCCGTGTGGAGTGGTTAGGAAGGGGTTGGAGGAGGGTGGCCAGGCAGGTGGTCAAGTGTGAGGAGGTCAGTGGTGATTTGGAGGAAGTGAGGGAAAGGAGGCCGGGAGTGGTTGTGGGAGAGGTGTATGGATGGTAGGGCGAAAAGAGTGGGGGCCTTTTTGCTGTTTGCGGGGGTCTATGCATGTTAGTCAGGTGTGGGAGGAGGGTGGGTGCTCTGGTGGGAAGGTGTGAGGAGGGGAGGAAAGCGAGCTAGGCCCTTGTTGTGAGTGTGGCCGAAGCATGTGAAGGTGGAATGGGATGAGGCATTGCGCCGCGTGGTGGCCGTGTGGAGTGGTTAGGAAGGGGTTGGAGGAGGGTGGCCAGGCAGGTGGTCAAGTGTGAGGAGGTCATTGGTGATTTGGAGGAGGTGAGGGAAAGGAGGACGGGAGTGGTAGTGGGAGAGCCGTGTGTATGGCAGGGCCAAAAAGGTGGGCGCCTTGCAGCTCTTTGTGGGGACCTGTGCATGTTAGTCAGGTGTGGGAGGAGGGTGGGTGCTCTGGTGGGAAGGTGTGAGGAGGGGAGGAAAGCGAGCTAGGCCCTTGTTGTGAGTGTGGCCGAAGCATGTGAAGGTGGAATGGGATGAGGCATTGCACCGCCTGGTGGCCGTGTGGAGTGGTTAGGAAGGGGTTGGAATAGGGTGGCCAGGCAGGTGGTCAAGTGTGAGGAGGTCATTGGTGATTTGGAGGAGGTGAGGGAAAGGAGGCCGGGAGTGGTAGTGGGAGAGCCGTGTGCATGGCAGGGCCAAAAAGGTGGGCGCCTTGTTGCTGTTTGTGGGGACCTGTGCATGTTAGTCAGGTGTGGGAGGAGGGTGGGTGCTCTGGTGGGAAGGTGTGAGGAGGGGAGGAAAGCGAGCTAGGCCCTTGTTGTGAGTGTGGCCGAAGCATGTGAAGGTGGAATGGGATGAGGCATTGCACCGCCTGGTGGCCGTGTGGAGTGGTTAGGAAGGGGTTGGAGGAGGGTGGCCAGGCAGGTGGTCAAGTGTGAGGAGGTCAGTGGTGATTTGGAGGAGGTGAGGGAAAGGAGGCCGGGAGTGGTTGTGGGAGAGCCGTGTGCATGGTAGGGCCAAAAATGTAGGCGCCCGCCTTGCAGCTCTTTGTGGGGGCCTGTAGATGTTAGTCAGGTGTGGGAGGAGGGTGGGTGCTCTGGTGGGAAGGTGTGAGGAGGGGAGGAAAGCGAGCTAGGCCCTTGTTGTGAGTGTGGCCGAAGCATGTGAAGGTGGAATGGGATGAGGCATTGCGCCGCGTGGTGGCCGTGTGGAGTGGTTAGGAAGGGGTTGGAGGAGGGTGGCCAGGCAGGTGGTCAAGTGTGAGGAGGTCATTGGTGATTTGGAGGAGGTGAGGGAAAGGAGGCCGGGAGTGGTAGTGGGAGAGCCGTGTGCATGGCAGGGCCAAAAAGGTGGGCGCCCGCCTTGCAGCTCTTTGTGGGGACCTGTGCATGTTAGTCAGGTGTGGGAGGAGGGTAGGTGCTCTGGTGGGAAGGTGTGAGGAGGGGAGGAAAGCGAGCTAGGCCCTTGTTGTGAGTGTGGCCGAAGCATGTGAAGGTGGAATGGGATGAGGCATTGCACCGCCTGGTGGCCGTGTGGAGTGGTTAGGAAGGGGTTGGAGGAGGGTGGCCAGGCAGGTGGTCAAGTGTGAGGAGGTCATTGGTGATTTGGAGGAGGTGAGGGAAAGGAGGCCGGGAGTGGTAGTGGGAGAGCCGTGTGCATGGCAGGGCCAAAAAGGTGGGCGCCCGCCTTGCAGCTCTTTGTGGGGACCTGTGCATGTTAGTCAGGTGTGGGAGGAGGGTGGGTGCTCTGGTGGGAAGGTGTGAGGAGGGGAGGAAAGCGAGCTAGGCCCTTGTTGTGAGTGTGGCCGAAGCATGTGAAGGTGGAATGGGATGAGGCATTGCGCCGCGTGGTGGCCGTGTGGAGTGGTTAGGAAGGGGTTGGAGGAGGGTGGCCAGGCAGGTGGTCAAGTGTGAGGAGGTCATTGGTGATTTGGAGGAGGTGAGGGAAAGGAGGACGGGAGTGGTTGTGGGAGAGGTGTATGGATGGTAGGGCGAAAAGAGTGGGGGCCTTGTTGCTGTTTGCGGGGGTCTATGCATGTTAGTCAGGTGTGGGAGGAGGGTGGGTGCTCTGGTGGGAAGGTGTGAGGAGGGGAGGAAAGCGAGCTAGGCCCTTGTTGTGAGTGTGGCCGAAGCATGTGAAGGTGGAATGGGATGAGGCATTGCACCACCTGGTGGCCGTGTGGAGTGGTTAGGAAGGGGTTGGAGGAGGGTGGCCAGGCAGGTGGGCAAGTGTGATGAGGTCATTGGTGATTTGGAGGAGGTGAGGGAAAGGAGGATGGGAGTGGTAGTGGGAGAGCCGTGTGTATGGCAGGGCCAAAAAGGTGGGCGCCTTGCAGCTCTTTGTGGGGACCTGTGCATGTTAGTCAGGTGTGGGAGGAGGGTGGGTGCTCTGGTGGGAAGGTGTGAGGAGGGGAGGAAAGCGAGCTAGGCCCTTGTTGTGAGTGTGGCTGAAGCATGTGAAGGTGGAATGGGATGAGGCATTGCGCCGCGTGGTGGCCGTGTGGAGTGGTTAGGAAGGGGTTGGAGGAGGGTGGCCAGGCAGGTGGTCAAGTGTGAGGAGGTCATTGGTGATTTGGAGGAAGTGAGGGAAAGGAGGCCGGGAGTGGTTGTGGGAGAGGTGTATGGATGGTAGGGCGAAAAGAGTGGGGGCCTTTTTGCTGTTTGCGGGGGTCTATGCATGTTAGTCAGGTGTGGGAGGAGGGTGGGTGCTCTGGTGGGAAGGTGTGAGGAGGGGAGGAAAGCGAGCTAGGCCCTTGTTGTGAGTGTGGCCGAAGCATGTGAAGGTGGAATGGGATGAGGCATTGCGCCGCGTGGTGGCCGTGTGGAGTGGTTAGGAAGGGGTTGGAGGAGGGTGGCCAGGCAGGTGGTCAAGTGTGAGGAGGTCATTGGTGATTTGGAGGAGGTGAGGGAAAGGAGGCCGGGAGTGGTTGTGGGAGAGCCGTGTGCATGGTAGGGCCAAAAATGTAGGCGCCCGCCTTGCAGCTCTTTGTGGGGGCCTGTAGATGTTAGTCAGGTGTGGGAGGAGGGTGGGTGCTCTGGTGGGAAGGTGTGAGGAGGGGAGGAAAGCGAGCTAGGCCCTTGTTGTGAGTGTGGCCGAAGCATGTGAAGGTGGAATGGGATGAGGCATTGCGCCGCGTGGTGGCCGTGTGGAGTGGTTAGGAAGGGGTTGGAGGAGGGTGGCCAGACAGGTGGTCAAGTGTGAGGAGGTCATTGGTGATTTGGAGGAGGTGAGGGAAAGGAGGCCGGGAGTGGTAGTGGGAGAGCCGTGTGCATGGCAGGGCCAAAAAGGTGGGCGCCCGCCTTGCAGCTCTTTGTGGGGACCTGTGCATGTTAGTCAGGTGTGGGAGGAGGGTGGGTGCTCTGGTGGGAAGGTGTGAGGAGGGGAGGAAAGCGAGCTAGGCCCTTGTTGTGAGTGTGGCCGAAGCATGTGAAGGTGGAATGGGATGAGGCATTGCACCGCCTGGTGGCCGTGTGGAGTGGTTAGGAAGGGGTTGGAGGAGGGTGGCCAGGCAGGTGGTCAAGTGTGAGGAGGTCATTGGTGATTTGGAGGAGGTGAGGGAAAGGAGGCCGGGAGTGGTAGTGGGAGAGCCGTGTGCATGGCAGGGCCAAAAAGGTGGGCGCCCGCCTTGCAGCTCTTTGTGGGGACCTGTGCATGTTAGTCAGGTGTGGGAGGAGGGTGGGTGCTCTGGTGGGAAGGTGTGAGGAGGGGAGGAAAGCGAGCTAGGCCCTTGTTGTGAGTGTGGCCGAAGCATGTGAAGGTGGAATGGGATGAGGCATTGCGCCGCGTGGTGGCCGTGTGGAGTGGTTAGGAAGGGGTTGGAGGAGGGTGGCCAGGCAGGTGGTCAAGTGTGAGGAGGTCATTGGTGATTTGGAGGAAGTGAGGGAAAGGAGGCCGGGAGTGGTTGTGGGAGAGGTGTATGGATGGTAGGGCGAAAAGAGTGGGGGCCTTTTTGCTGTTTGCGGGGGTCTATGCATGTTAGTCAGGTGTGGGAGGAGGGTGGGTGCTCTGGTGGGAAGGTGTGAGGAGGGGAGGAAAGCGAGCTAGGCCCTTGTTGTGAGTGTGGCCGAAACATGTGAAGGTGGAATGGGATGAGGCATTGCGCCGCGTGGTGGCCGTGTGGAGTGGTTAGGAAGGGGTTGGAGGAGGGTGGCCAGGCAGGTGGTCAAGTGTGAGGAGGTCATTGGTGATTTGGAGGAGGTGAGGGAAAGGAGGACGGGAGTGGTAGTGGGAGAGCCGTGTGTATGGCAGGGCCAAAAAGGTGGGCGCCTTGCAGCTCTTTGTGGGGACCTGTGCATGTTAGTCAGGTGTGGGAGGAGGGTGGGTGCTCTGGTGGGAAGGTGTGAGGAGGGGAGGAAAGCGAGCTAGGCCCTTGTTGTGAGTGTGGCCGAAGCATGTGAAGGTGGAATGGGATGAGGCATTGCACCGCCTGGTGGCCGTGTGGAGTGGTTAGGAAGGGGTTGGAGGAGGGTGGCCAGGCAGGTGGTCAAGTGTGAGGAGGTCATTGGTGATTTGGAGGAGGTGAGGGAAAGGAGGACGGGAGTGGTAGTGGGAGAGCCGTGTGCATGGCAGGGCCAAAAAGGTGGGCGCCCGCCTTGCAGCTCTTTGTGGGGACCTGTGCATGTTAGTCAGGTGTGGGAGGAGGGTGGGTGCTCTGGTGGGAAGGTGTGAGGAGGGGAGGAAAGCGAGCTAGGCCCTTGTTGTGAGTGTGGCCGAAGCATGTGAAGGTGGAATGGGATGAGGCATTGCGCTGCCTGGTGGCCGTGTGGAGTGGTTAGGAAGGGGTTGGAGGAGGGTGGCCAGGCGGGTGGTCAAGTGTGAGGAGGTCATTGGTGATTTGGAGGAGGTGAGGGAAAGGAGGACGGGAGTGGTTGTGGGAGAGGTGTATGGATGGTAGGGGGAAAAGAGTGGGGGCCTTGTTGCTGTTTGCGGGGGTCTATGCATGTTAGTCAGGTGTGGGAGGAGGGTGGGTGCTCTGGTGGGAAGGTGTGAGGAGGGGAGGAAAGCGAGCTAGGCCCTTGTTGTGAGTGTGGCCGAAGCATGTGAAGGTGGAATGGGATGAGGCATTGCACCACCTGGTGGCCGTGTGGAGTGGTTAGGAAGGCGTTGGAGGAGGGTGGCCAGGCAGGTGGGCAAGTGTGATGAGGTCATTGGTGATTTGGAGGAGGTGAGGGAAAGGAGGACGGGAGTGGTAGTGGGAGAGCCGTGTGTATGGCAGGGCCAAAAAGGTGGGCGCCTTGCAGCTCTTTGTGGGGACCTGTGCATGTTAGTCAGGTGTGGGAGGAGGGTGGGTGCTCTGGTGGGAAGGTGTGAGGAGGGGAGGAAAGCGAGCTAGGCCCTTGTTGTGAGTGTGGCTGAAGCATGTGAAGGTGGAATGGGATGAGGCATTGCGCCGCGTGGTGGCCGTGTGGAGTGGTTAGGAAGGGGTTGGAGGAGGGTGGCCAGGCAGGTGGTCAAGTGTGAGGAGGTCAGTGGTGATTTGGAGGAAGTGAGGGAAAGGAGGCCGGGAGTGGTTGTGGGAGAGGTGTATGGATGGTAGGGCGAAAAGAGTGGGGGCCTTTTTGCTGTTTGCGGGGGTCTATGCATGTTAGTCAGGTGTGGGAGGAGGGTGGGTGCTCTGGTGGGAAGGTGTGAGGAGGGGAGGAAAGCGAGCTAGGCCCTTGTTGTGAGTGTGGCCGAAGCATGTGAAGGTGGAATGGGATGAGGCATTGCGCCGCGTGGTGGCCGTGTGGAGTGGTTAGGAAGGGGTTGGAGGAGGGTGGCCAGGCAGGTGGTCAAGTGTGAGGAGGTCATTGGTGATTTGGAGGAGGTGAGGGAAAGGAGGCCGGGAGTGGTAGTGGGAGAGCCGTGTGTATGGCAGGGCCAAAAAGGTGGGCGCCTTGCAGCTCTTTGTGGGGACCTGTGCATGTTAGTCAGGTGTGGGAGGAGGGTGGGTGCTCTGGTGGGAAGGTGTGAGGAGGGGAGGAAAGCGAGCTAGGCCCTTGTTGTGAGTGTGGCCGAAGCATGTGAAGGTGGAATGGGATGAGGCATTGCGCCGCGTGGTGGCCGTGTGGAGTGGTTAGGAAGGGGTTGGAATAGGGTGGCCAGGCAGGTGGTCAAGTGTGAGGAGGTCATTGGTGATTTGGAGGAGGTGAGGGAAAGGAGGCCGGGAGTGGTAGTGGGAGAGCCGTGTGCATGGCAGGGCCAAAAAGGTGGGCGCCTTGTTGCTGTTTGTGGGGACCTGTGCATGTTAGTCAGGTGTGGGAGGAGGGTGGGTGCTCTGGTGGGAAGGTGTGAGGAGGGGAGGAAAGCGAGCTAGGCCCTTGTTGTGAGTGTGGCCGAAGCATGTGAAGGTGGAATGGGATGAGGCATTGCGCCGCGTGGTGGCCGTGTGGAGTGGTTAGGAAGGGGTTGGAGGAGGGTGGCCAGGCAGGTGGTCAAGTGTGAGGAGGTCATTGGTGATTTGGAGGAGGTGAGGGAAAGGAGGCCGGGAGTGGTTGTGGGAGAGCCGTGTGCATGGTAGGGCCAAAAATGTAGGCGCCCGCCTTGCAGCTCTTTGTGGGGGCCTGTAGATGTTAGTCAGGTGTGGGAGGAGGGTGGGTGCTCTGGTGGGAAGGTGTGAGGAGGGGAGGAAAGCGAGCTAGGCCCTTGTTGTGAGTGTGGCCGAAGCATGTGAAGGTGGAATGGGATGAGGCATTGCGCCGCGTGGTGGCCGTGTGGAGTGGTTAGGAAGGGGTTGGAGGAGGGTGGCCAGACAGGTGGTCAAGTGTGAGGAGGTCATTGGTGATTTGGAGGAGGTGAGGGAAAGGAGGCCGGGAGTGGTAGTGGGAGAGCCGTGTGCATGGCAGGGCCAAAAAGGTGGGCGCCCGCCTTGCAGCTCTTTGTGGGGACCTGTGCATGTTAGTCAGGTGTGGGAGGAGGGTGGGTGCTCTGGTGGGAAGGTGTGAGGAGGGGAGGAAAGCGAGCTAGGCCCTTGTTGTGAGTGTGGCCGAAGCATGTGAAGGTGGAATGGGATGAGGCATTGCACCGCCTGGTGGCCGTGTGGAGTGGTTAGGAAGGGGTTGGAGGAGGGTGGCCAGGCAGGTGGTCAAGTGTGAGGAGGTCAGTGGTGATTTGGAGGAGGTGAGGGAAAGGAGGCCGGGAGTGGTAGTGGGAGAGCCGTGTGCATGGCAGGGCCAAAAAGGTCGGCGCCCGCCTTGCAGCTCTTTGTGGGGACCTGTGCATGTTAGTCAGGTGTGGGAGGAGGGTGGGTGCTCTGGTGGGAAGGTGTGAGGAGGGGAGGAAAGCGAGCTAGGCCCTTGTTGTGAGTGTGGCCTAGACCATGTGAAGGTGGAATGGTATGAGGCATTGCGCCGCGTGGTGGCCGTGTGGAGTGGTTAGGAAGGGGTTGGAGGAGGGTGGCCAGGCAGGTGGTCAAGTGTGAGGAGGTCATTGGTGATTTGGAGGAAGTGAGGGAAAGGAGGCCGGGAGTGGTTGTGGGAGAGGTGTATGGATGGTAGGGCGAAAAGAATGGGGGCCTTTTTGCTGTTTGCGGGGGTCTATGCATGTTAGTCAGGTGTGGGAGGAGGGTGGGTGCTCTGGTGGGAAGGTGTGAGGAGGGGAGGAAAGCGAGCTAGGCCCTTGTTGTGAGTGTGGCCGAAACATGTGAAGGTGGAATGGGATGAGGCATTGCGCCGCGTGGTGGCCGTGTGGAGTGGTTAGGAAGGGGTTGGAGGAGGGTGGCCAGGCAGGTGGTCAAGTGTGAGGAGGTCATTGGTGATTTGGAGGAGGTGAGGGAAAGGAGGACGGGAGTGGTAGTGGGAGAGCCGTGTGTATGGCAGGGCCAAAAAGGTGGGCGCCTTGCAGCTCTTTGTGGGGACCTGTGCATGTTAGTCAGGTGTGGGAGGAGGGTGGGTGCTCTGGTGGGAAGGTGTGAGGAGGGGAGGAAAGCGAGCTAGGCCCTTGTTGTGAGTGTGGCCGAAGCATGTGAAGGTGGAATGGGATGAGGCATTGCACCGCCTGGTGGCCGTGTGGAGTGGTTAGGAAGGGGTTGGAGGAGGGTGGCCAGGCAGGTGGTCAAGTGTGAGGAGGTCATTGGTGATTTGGAGGAGGTGAGGGAAAGGAGGCCGGGAGTGGTAGTGGGAGAGCCGTGTGCATGGCAGGGCCAAAAAGGTGGGCGCCCGCCTTGCAGCTCTTTGTGGGGACCTGTGCATGTTAGTCAGGTGTGGGAGGAGGGTGGGTGCTCTGGTGGGAAGGTGTGAGGAGGGGAGGAAAGCGAGCTAGGCCCTTGTTGTGAGTGTGGCCGAAGCATGTGAAGGTGGAATGGGATGAGGCATTGCGCTGCCTGGTGGCCGTGTGGAGTGGTTAGGAAGGGGTTGGAGGAGGGTGGCCAGGCGGGTGGTCAAGTGTGAGGAGGTCATTGGTGATTTGGAGGAGGTGAGGGAAAGGAGGACGGGAGTGGTTGTGGGAGAGGTGTATGGATGGTAGGGGGAAAAGAGTGGGGGCCTTTTTGCTGTTTGCGGGGGTCTATGCATGTTAGTCAGGTGTGGGAGGAGGGTGGGTGCTCTGGTGGGAAGGTGTGAGGAGGGGAGGAAAGCGAGCTAGGCCCTTGTTGTGAGTGTGGCCGAAGCATGTGAAGGTGGAATGGGATGAGGCATTGCACCACCTGGTGGCCGTGTGGAGTGGTTAGGAAGGCGTTGGAGGAGGGTGGCCAGGCAGGTGGGCAAGTGTGATGAGGTCATTGGTGATTTGGAGGAGGTGAGGGAAAGGAGGACGGGAGTGGTAGTGGGAGAGCCGTGTGTATGGCAGGGCCAAAAAGGTGGGCGCCTTGCAGCTCTTTGTGGGGACCTGTGCATGTTAGTCAGGTGTGGGAGGAGGGTGGGTGCTCTGGTGGGAAGGTGTGAGGAGGGGAGGAAAGCGAGCTAGGCCCTTGTTGTGAGTGTGGCTGAAGCATGTGAAGGTGGAATGGGATGAGGCATTGCGCCGCGTGGTGGCCGTGTGGAGTGGTTAGGAAGGGGTTGGAGGAGGGTGGCCAGGCAGGTGGTCAAGTGTGAGGAGGTCATTGGTGATTTGGAGGAAGTGAGGGAAAGGAGGCCGGGAGTGGTTGTGGGAGAGGTGTATGGATGGTAGGGCGAAAAGAGTGGGGGCCTTTTTGCTGTTTGCGGGGGTCTATGCATGTTAGTCAGGTGTGGGAGGAGGGTGGGTGCTCTGGTGGGAAGGTGTGAGGAGGGGAGGAAAGCGAGCTAGGCCCTTGTTGTGAGTGTGGCCGAAGCATGTGAAGGTGGAATGGGATGAGGCATTGCGCCGCGTGGTGGCCGTGTGGAGTGGTTAGGAAGGGGTTGGAGGAGGGTGGCCAGGCAGGTGGTCAAGTGTGAGGAGGTCATTGGTGATTTGGAGGAGGTGAGGGAAAGGAGGACGGGAGTGGTAGTGGGAGAGCCGTGTGTATGGCAGGGCCAAAAAGGTGGGCGCCTTGCAGCTCTTTGTGGGGACCTGTGCATGTTAGTCAGGTGTGGGAGGAGGGTGGGTGCTCTGGTGGGAAGGTGTGAGGAGGGGAGGAAAGCGAGCTAGGCCCTTGTTGTGAGTGTGGCCGAAGCATGTGAAGGTGGAATGGGATGAGGCATTGCGCCGCGTGGTGGCCGTGTGGAGTGGTTAGGAAGGGGTTGGAATAGGGTGGCCAGGCAGGTGGTCAAGTGTGAGGAGGTCATTGGTGATTTGGAGGAGGTGAGGGAAAGGAGGCCGGGAGTGGTAGTGGGAGAGCCGTGTGCATGGCAGGGCCAAAAAGGTGGGCGCCTTGTTGCTGTTTGTGGGGACCTGTGCATGTTAGTCAGGTGTGGGAGGAGGGTGGGTGCTCTGGTGGGAAGGTGTGAGGAGGGGAGGAAAGCGAGCTAGGCCCTTGTTGTGAGTGTGGCCGAAGCATGTGAAGGTGGAATGGGATGAGGCATTGCGCCGCGTGGTGGCCGTGTGGAGTGGTTAGGAAGGGGTTGGAGGAGGGTGGCCAGGCAGGTGGTCAAGTGTGAGGAGGTCAGTGGTGATTTGGAGGAGGTGAGGGAAAGGAGGCCGGGAGTGGTTGTGGGAGAGCCGTGTGCATGGTAGGGCCAAAAATGTAGGCGCCCGCCTTGCAGCTCTTTGTGGGGGCCTGTAGATGTTAGTCAGGTGTGGGAGGAGGGTGGGTGCTCTGGTGGGAAGGTGTGAGGAGGGGAGGAAAGCGAGCTAGGCCCTTGTTGTGAGTGTGGCCGAAGCATGTGAAGGTGGAATGGGATGAGGCATTGCGCCGCGTGGTGGCCGTGTGGAGTGGTTAGGAAGGGGTTGGAGGAGGGTGGCCAGACAGGTGGTCAAGTGTGAGGAGGTCATTGGTGATTTGGAGGAGGTGAGGGAAAGGAGGCCGGGAGTGGTAGTGGGAGAGCCGTGTGCATGGCAGGGCCAAAAAGGTGGGCGCCCGCCTTGCAGCTCTTTGTGGGGACCTGTGCATGTTAGTCAGGTGTGGGAGGAGGGTGGGTGCTCTGGTGGGAAGGTGTGAGGAGGGGAGGAAAGCGAGCTAGGCCCTTGTTGTGAGTGTGGCCGAAGCATGTGAAGGTGGAATGGGATGAGGCATTGCACCGCCTGGTGGCCGTGTGGAGTGGTTAGGAAGGGGTTGGAGGAGGGTGGCCAGGCAGGTGGTCAAGTGTGAGGAGGTCAGTGGTGATTTGGAGGAGGTGAGGGAAAGGAGGCCGGGAGTGGTAGTGGGAGAGCCGTGTGCATGGCAGGGCCAAAAAGGTGGGCGCCCGCCTTGCAGCTCTTTGTGGGGACCTGTGCATGTTAGTCAGGTGTGGGAGGAGGGTGGGTGCTCTGGTGGGAAGGTGTGAGGAGGGGAGGAAAGCGAGCTAGGCCCTTGTTGTGAGTGTGGCCTAGACCATGTGAAGGTGGAATGGTATGAGGCATTGCGCCGCGTGGTGGCCGTGTGGAGTGGTTAGGAAGGGGTTGGAGGAGGGTGGCCAGGCAGGTGGTCAAGTGTGAGGAGGTCATTGGTGATTTGGAGGAAGTGAGGGAAAGGAGGCCGGGAGTGGTTGTGGGAGAGGTGTATGGATGGTAGGGCGAAAAGAGTGGGGGCCTTTTTGCTGTTTGCGGGGGTCTATGCATGTTAGTCAGGTGTGGGAGGAGGGTGGGTGCTCTGGTGGGAAGGTGTGAGGAGGGGAGGAAAGCGAGCTAGGCCCTTGTTGTGAGTGTGGCCGAAGCATGTGAAGGTGGAATGGGATGAGGCATTGCGCCGCGTGGTGGCCGTGTGGAGTGGTTAGGAAGGGGTTGGAGGAGGGTGGCCAGGCAGGTGGTCAAGTGTGAGGAGGTCATTGGTGATTTGGAGGAGGTGAGGGAAAGGAGGACGGGAGTGGTAGTGGGAGAGCCGTGTGTATGGCAGGGCCAAAAAGGTGGGCGCCTTGCAGCTCTTTGTGGGGACCTGTGCATGTTAGTCAGGTGTGGGAGGAGGGTGGGTGCTCTGGTGGGAAGGTGTGAGGAGGGGAGGAAAGCGAGCTAGGCCCTTGTTGTGAGTGTGGCCGAAGCATGTGAAGGTGGAATGGGATGAGGCATTGCACCGCCTGGTGGCCGTGTGGAGTGGTTAGGAAGGGGTTGGAGGAGGGTGGCCAGGCAGGTGGTCAAGTGTGAGGAGGTCATTGGTGATTTGGAGGAGGTGAGGGAAAGGAGGACGGGAGTGGTAGTGGGAGAGCCGTGTGCATGGCAGGGCCAAAAAGGTGGGCGCCTTGTTGCTGTTTGCGGGGACCTGTGCATGTTAGTCAGGTGTGGGAGGAGGGTGGGTGCTCTGGTGGGAAGGTGTGAGGAGGGGAGGAAAGCGAGCTAGGCCCTTGTTGTGAGTGTGGCTGAAGCATGTGAAGGTGGAATGGGATGAGGCATTGCGCCGCGTGGTGGCCGTGTGGAGTGGTTAGGAAGGGGTTGGAGGAGGGTGGCCAGGCAGGTGGTCAAGTGTGAGGAGGTCATTGGTGATTTGGAGGAAGTGAGGGAAAGGAGGCCGGGAGTGGTTGTGGGAGAGGTGTATGGATGGTAGGGCGAAAAGAGTGGGGGCCTTTTTGCTGTTTGCGGGGGTCTATGCATGTTAGTCAGGTGTGGGAGGAGGGTGGGTGCTCTGGTGGGAAGGTGTGAGGAGGGGAGGAAAGCGAGCTAGGCCCTTGTTGTGAGTGTGGCCGAAGCATGTGAAGGTGGAATGGGATGAGGCATTGCGCCGCGTGGTGGCCGTGTGGAGTGGTTAGGAAGGGGTTGGAGGAGGGTGGCCAGGCAGGTGGTCAAGTGTGAGGAGGTCATTGGTGATTTGGAGGAGGTGAGGGAAAGGAGGACGGGAGTGGTAGTGGGAGAGCCGTGTGTATGGCAGGGCCAAAAAGGTGGGCGCCTTGCAGCTCTTTGTGGGGACCTGTGCATGTTAGTCAGGTGTGGGAGGAGGGTGGGTGCTCTGGTGGGAAGGTGTGAGGAGGGGAGGAAAGCGAGCTAGGCCCTTGTTGTGAGTGTGGCCGAAGCATGTGAAGGTGGAATGGGATGAGGCATTGCACCGCCTGGTGGCCGTGTGGAGTGGTTAGGAAGGGGTTGGAGGAGGGTGGCCAGGCAGGTGGTCAAGTGTGAGGAGGTCATTGGTGATTTGGAGGAGGTGAGGGAAAGGAGGCCGGGAGTGGTAGTGGGAGAGCCGTGTGCATGGCAGGGCCAAAAAGGTGGGCGCCTTGCAGCTGTTTGCGGGGACCTGTGCATGTTAGTCAGGTGTGGGAGGAGGGTGGGTGCTCTGGTGGGAAGGTGTGAGGAGGGGAGGAAAGCGAGCTAGGCCCTTGTTGTGAGTGTGGCCGAAGCATGTGAAGGTGGAATGGGATGAGGCATTGCACCGCCTGGTGGCCGTGTGGAGTGGTTAGGAAGGGGTTGGAGGAGGGTGGCCAGGCAGGTGGTCAAGTGTGAGGAGGTCAGTGGTGATTTGGAGGAGGTGAGGGAAAGGAGGCCGGGAGTGGTTGTGGGAGAGCCGTGTGCATGGTAGGGCCAAAAATGTAGGCGCCCGCCTTGCAGCTCTTTGTGGGGGCCTGTAGATGTTAGTCAGGTGTGGGAGGAGGGTGGGTGCTCTGGTGGGAAGGTGTGAGGAGGGGAGGAAAGCGAGCTAGGCCCTTGTTGTGAGTGTGGTCGAAGCATGTGAAGGTGGAATGGGATGAGGCATTGCGCCGCGTGGTGGCCGTGTGGAGTGGTTAGGAAGGGGTTGGAGGAGGGTGGCCAGGCAGGTGGTCAAGTGTGAGGAGGTCATTGGTGATTTGGAGGAGGTGAGGGAAAGGAGGCCGGGAGTGGTAGTGGGAGAGCCGTGTGCATGGCAGGGCCAAAAAGGTGGGCGCCCGCCTTGCAGCTCTTTGTGGGGACCTGTGCATGTTAGTCAGGTGTGGGAGGAGGGTGGGTGCTCTGGTGGGAAGGTGTGAGGAGGGGAGGAAAGCGAGCTAGGCCCTTGTTGTGAGTGTGGCCGAAGCATGTGAAGGTGGAATGGGATGAGGCATTGCGCCGCGTGGTGGCCGTGTGGAGTGGTTAGGAAGGGGTTGGAGGAGGGTGGCCAGGCAGGTGGTCAAGTGTGAGGAGGTCATTGGTGATTTGGAGGAGGTGAGGGAAAGGAGGCCGGGAGTGGTAGTGGGAGAGCCGTGTGCATGGCAGGGCCAAAAAGGTGGGCGCCCGCCTTGCAGCTCTTTGTGGGGACCTGTGCATGTTAGTCAGGTGTGGGAGGAGGGTGGGTGCTCTGGTGGGAAGGTGTGAGGAGGGGAGGAAAGCGAGCTAGGCCCTTGTTGTGAGTGTGGCCGAAGCATGTGAAGGTGGAATGGGATGAGGCATTGCGCCGCGTGGTGGCCGTGTGGAGTGGTTAGGAAGGGGTTGGAGGAGGGTGGCCAGGCAGGTGGTCAAGTGTGAGGAGGTCATTGGTGATTTGGAGGAGGTGAGGGAAAGGAGGACGGGAGTGGTTGTGGGAGAGGTGTATGGATGGTAGGGCGAAAAGAGTGGGGGCCTTGTTGCTGTTTGCGGGGGTCTATGCATGTTAGTCAGGTGTGGGAGGAGGGTGGGTGCTCTGGTGGGAAGGTGTGAGGAGGGGAGGAAAGCGAGCTAGGCCCTTGTTGTGAGTGTGGCCGAAGCATGTGAAGGTGGAATGGGATGAGGCATTGCACCACCTGGTGGCCGTGTGGAGTGGTTAGGAAGGGGTTGGAGGAGGGTGGCCAGGCAGGTGGGCAAGTGTGATGAGGTCATTGGTGATTTGGAGGAGGTGAGGGAAAGGAGGACGGGAGTAGTAGTGGGAGAGCCGTGTGTATGGCAGGGCCAAAAAGGTGGGCGCCTTGCAGCTCTTTGTGGGGACCTGTGCATGTTAGTCAGGTGTGGGAGGAGGGTGGGTGCTCTGGTGGGAAGGTGTGAGGAGGGGAGGAAAGCGAGCTAGGCCCTTGTTGTGAGTGTGGCTGAAGCATGTGAAGGTGGAATGGGATGAGGCATTGCGCCGCGTGGTGGCCGTGTGGAGTGGTTAGGAAGGGGTTGGAGGAGGGTGGCCAGGCAGGTGGTCAAGTGTGAGGAGGTCATTGGTGATTTGGAGGAAGTGAGGGAAAGGAGGCCGGGAGTGGTTGTGGGAGAGGTGTATGGATGGTAGGGCGAAAAGAGTGGGGGCCTTTTTGCTGTTTGCGGGGGTCTATGCATGTTAGTCAGGTGTGGGAGGAGGGTGGGTGCTCTGGTGGGAAGGTGTGAGGAGGGGAGGAAAGCGAGCTAGGCCCTTGTTGTGAGTGTGGCCGAAGCATGTGAAGGTGGAATGGGATGAGGCATTGCGCCGCGTGGTGGCCGTGTGGAGTGGTTAGGAAGGGGTTGGAGGAGGGTGGCCAGGCAGGTGGTCAAGTGTGAGGAGGTCATTGGTGATTTGGAGGAGGTGAGGGAAAGGAGGACGGGAGTGGTAGTGGGAGAGCCGTGTGTATGGCAGGGCCAAAAAGGTGGGCGCCTTGCAGCTCTTTGTGGGGGTCTGTGCATGTTAGTCAGGTGTGGGAGGAGGGTGGGTGCTCTGGTGGGAAGGTGTGAGGAGGGGAGGAAAGCGAGCTAGGCCCTTGTTGTGAGTGTGGCCGAAGCATGTGAAGGTGGAATGGGATGAGGCATTGCGCCGCGTGGTGGCCGTGTGGAGTGGTTAGGAAGGGGTTGGAATAGGGTGGCCAGGCAGGTGGTCAAGTGTGAGGAGGTCATTGGTGATTTGGAGGAGGTGAGGGAAAGGAGGCCGGGAGTGGTAGTGGGAGAGCCGTGTGCATGGCAGGGCCAAAAAGGTGGGCGCCCGCCTTGCAGCTCTTTGTGGGGACCTGTGCATGTTAGTCAGGTGTGGGAGGAGGGTGGGTGCTCTGGTGGGAAGGTGTGAGGAGGGGAGGAAAGCGAGCTAGGCCCTTGTTGTGAGTGTGGCCGAAGCATGTGAAGGTGGAATGGGATGAGGCATTGCGCCGCGTGGTGGCCGTGTGGAGTGGTTAGGAAGGGGTTGGAGGAGGGTGGCCAGGCAGGTGGTCAAGTGTGAGGAGGTCAGTGGTGATTTGGAGGAGGTGAGGGAAAGGAGGCCGGGAGTGGTTGTGGGAGAGCCGTGTGCATGGTAGGGCCAAAAATGTAGGCGCCCGCCTTGCAGCTCTTTGTGGGGGCCTGTAGATGTTAGTCAGGTGTGGGAGGAGGGTGGGTGCTCTGGTGGGAAGGTGTGAGGAGGGGAGGAAAGCGAGCTAGGCCCTTGTTGTGAGTGTGGCCGAAGCATGTGAAGGTGGAATGGGATGAGGCATTGCGCCGCGTGGTGGCCGTGTGGAGTGGTTAGGAAGGGGTTGGAGGAGGGTGGCCAGGCAGGTGGTCAAGTGTGAGGAGGTCATTGGTGATTTGGAGGAGGTGAGGGAAAGGAGGCCGGGAGTGGTAGTGGGAGAGCCGTGTGCATGGCAGGGCCAAAAAGGTGGGCGCCCGCCTTGCAGCTCTTTGTGGGACCTGTGCATGTTAGTCAGGTGTGGGAGGAGGGTGGGTGCTCTGGTGGGAAGGTGTGAGGAGGGGAGGAAAGCGAGCTAGGCCCTTGTTGTGAGTGTGGCCGAAGCATGTGAAGGTGGAATGGGATGAGGCATTGCACCGCCTGGTGGCCGTGTGGAGTGGTTAGGAAGGGGTTGGAGGAGGGTGGCCAGGCAGGTGGTCAAGTGTGAGGAGGTCATTGGTGATTTGGAGGAGGTGAGGGAAAGGAGGCCGGGAGTGGTAGTGGGAGAGCCGTGTGCATGGCAGGGCCAAAAAGGTGGGCGCCCGCCTTGCAGCTCTTTGTGGGGACCTGTGCATGTTAGTCAGGTGTGGGAGGAGGGTGGGTGCTCTGGTGGGAAGGTGTGAGGAGGGGAGGAAAGCGAGCTAGGCCCTTGTTGTGAGTGTGGCCGAAGCATGTGAAGGTGGAATGGGATGAGGCATTGCGCCGCGTGGTGGCCGTGTGGAGTGGTTAGGAAGGGGTTGGAGGAGGGTGGCCAGGCAGGTGGTCAAGTGTGAGGAGGTCATTGGTGATTTGGAGGAAGTGAGGGAAAGGAGGCCGGGAGTGGTTGTGGGAGAGGTGTATGGATGGTAGGGCGAAAAGAGTGGGGGCCTTGTTGCTGTTTGCGGGGGTCTATGCATGTTAGTCAGGTGTGGGAGGAGGGTGGGTGCTCTGGTGGGAAGGTGTGAGGAGGGGAGGAAAGCGAGCTAGGCCCTTGTTGTGAGTGTGGCCGAAGCATGTGAAGGTGGAATGGGATGAGGCATTGCGCCGCGTGGTGGCCGTGTGGAGTGGTTAGGAAGGGGTTGGAGGAGGGTGGCCAGGCAGGTGGTCAAGTGTGAGGAGGTCATTGGTGATTTGGAGGAGGTGAGGGAAAGGAGGACGGGAGTGGTAGTGGGAGAGCCGTGTGTATGGCAGGGCCAAAAAGGTGGGCGCCTTGCAGCTCTTTGTGGGGACCTGTGCATGTTAGTCAGGTGTGGGAGGAGGGTGGGTGCTCTGGTGGGAAGGTGTGAGGAGGGGAGGAAAGCGAGCTAGGCCCTTGTTGTGAGTGTGGCCGAAGCATGTGAAGGTGGAATGGGATGAGGCATTGCACCGCCTGGTGGCCGTGTGGAGTGGTTAGGAAGGGGTTGGAGGAGGGTGGCCAGGCAGGTGGTCAAGTGTGAGGAGGTCATTGGTGATTTGGAGGAGGTGAGGGAAAGGAGGCCGGGAGTGGTAGTGGGAGAGCCGTGTGCATGGCAGGGCCAAAAAGGTGGGCGCCCGCCTTGCAGCTCTTTGTGGGGACCTGTGCATGTTAGTCAGGTGTGGGAGGAGGGTGGGTGCTCTGGTGGGAAGGTGTGAGGAGGGGAGGAAAGCGAGCTAGGCCCTTGTTGTGAGTGTGGCCGAAGCATGTGAAGGTGGAATGGGATGAGGCATTGCACCGCCTGGTGGCCGTGTGGAGTGGTTAGGAAGGGGTTGGAGGAGGGTGGCCAGGCAGGTGGTCAAGTGTGAGGAGGTCAGTGGTGATTTGGAGGAGGTGAGGGAAAGGAGGCCGGGAGTGGTTGTGGGAGAGCCGTGTGCATGGTAGGGCCAAAAATGTAGGCACCCGCCCTGCAGCTCTTTGTGGGGGCCTGTAGATGTTAGTCAGGTGTGGGAGGAGGGTGGGTGCTCTGGTGGGAAGGTGTGAGGAGGGGAGGAAAGCGAGCTAGGCCCTTGTTGTGAGTGTGGCCGAAACATGTGAAGGTGGAATGGGATGAGGCATTGCGCCGCGTGGTGGCCGTGTGGAGTGGTTAGGAAGGGGTTGGAGGAGGGTGGCCAGGCAGGTTGTCAAGTGTGAGGAGGTCATTGGTGATTTGGAGGAGGTGAGGGAAAGGAGGACGGGAGTGGTAGTGGGAGAGCCGTGTGCATGGCAGGGCCAAAAAGGTGGGCGCCTTGTTGCTGTTTGCGGGGACCTGTGCATGTTAGTCAGGTGTGGGAGGAGGGTGGGTGCTCTGGTGGGAAGGTGTGAGGAGGGGAGGAAAGCGAGCTAGGCCCTTGTTGTGAGTGTGGCCGAAGCATGTGAAGGTGGAATGGGATGAGGCATTGCGCCGCGTGGTGGCCGTGTGGAGTGGTTAGGAAGGGGTTGGAGGAGGGTGGCCAGGCAGGTGGTCAAGTGTGAGGAGGTCATTGGTGATTTGGAGGAAGTGAGGGAAAGGAGGCCGGGAGTGGTTGTGGGAGAGGTGTATGGATGGTAGGGCGAAAAGAGTGGGGGCCTTGTTGCTGTTTGCGGGGGTCTATGCATGTTAGTCAGGTGTGGGAGGAGGGTGGGTGCTCTGGTGGGAAGGTGTGAGGAGGGGAGGAAAGCGAGCTAGGCCCTTGTTGTGAGTGTGGCCGAAGCATGTGAAGGTGGAATGGGATGAGGCATTGCGCCGCGTGGTGGCCGTGTGGAGTGGTTAGGAAGGGGTTGGAGGAGGGTGGCCAGGCAGGTGGTCAAGTGTGAGGAGGTCATTGGTGATTTGGAGGAGGTGAGGGAAAGGAGGACGGGAGTGGTAGTGGGAGAGCCGTGTGTATGGCAGGGCCAAAAAGGTGGGCGCCTTGCAGCTCTTTGTGGGGACCTGTGCATGTTAGTCAGGTGTGGGAGGAGGGTGGGTGCTCTGGTGGGAAGGTGTGAGGAGGGGAGGAAAGCGAGCTAGGCCCTTGTTGTGAGTGTGGCCGAAGCATGTGAAGGTGGAATGGGATGAGGCATTGCACCGCCTGGTGGCCGTGTGGAGTGGTTAGGAAGGGGTTGGAGGAGGGTGGCCAGGCAGGTGGTCAAGTGTGAGGAGGTCATTGGTGATTTGGAGGAGGTGAGGGAAAGGAGGCCGGGAGTGGTAGTGGGAGAGCCGTGTGCATGGCAGGGCCAAAAAGGTGGGCGCCCGCCTTGCAGCTCTTTGTGGGGACCTGTGCATGTTAGTCAGGTGTGGGAGGAGGGTGGGTGCTCTGGTGGGAAGGTGTGAGGAGGGGAGGAAAGCGAGCTAGGCCCTTGTTGTGAGTGTGGCCGAAGCATGTGAAGGTGGAATGGGATGAGGCATTGCACCGCCTGGTGGCCGTGTGGAGTGGTTAGGAAGGGGTTGGAGGAGGGTGGCCAGGCAGGTGGTCAAGTGTGAGGAGGTCAGTGGTGATTTGGAGGAGGTGAGGGAAAGGAGGCCGGGAGTGGTTGTGGGAGAGCCGTGTGCATGGTAGGGCCAAAAATGTAGGCACCCGCCCTGCAGCTCTTTGTGGGGGCCTGTAGATGTTAGTCAGGTGTGGGAGGAGGGTGGGTGCTCTGGTGGGAAGGTGTGAGGAGGGGAGGAAAGCGAGCTAGGCCCTTGTTGTGAGTGTGGCCGAAACATGTGAAGGTGGAATGGGATGAGGCATTGCGCCGCGTGGTGGCCGTGTGGAGTGGTTAGGAAGGGGTTGGAGGAGGGTGGCCAGGCAGGTTGTCAAGTGTGAGGAGGTCATTGGTGATTTGGAGGAGGTGAGGGAAAGGAGGACGGGAGTGGTAGTGGGAGAGCCGTGTGCATGGCAGGGCCAAAAAGGTGGGCGCCTTGTTGCTGTTTGCGGGGACCTGTGCATGTTAGTCAGGTGTGGGAGGAGGGTGGGTGCTCTGGTGGGAAGGTGTGAGGAGGGGAGGAAAGCGAGCTAGGCCCTTGTTGTGAGTGTGGCCGAAGCATGTGAAGGTGGAATGGGATGAGGCATTGCGCCGCCTGGTGGCCGTGTGGAGTGGTTAGGAAGGGGTTGGAGGAGGGTGGCCAGGCAGGTGGGCAAGTGTGAGGAGGTCATTGGTGATTTGGAGGAGGTGAGGGAAAGGAGGACGGGAGTGGTAGTGGGAGAGCCGTGTGCATGGCAGGGCCAAAAAGGTAGGCGCCTTGCAGCTCTTTGTGGGGACCTGTGCATGTTAGTCAAGTGTGGAAGGAGGGTGGGTGCTCTGGTGGGAAGGTGTGAGGAGGGGAGGAAAGCGAGCTAGGCCCTTGTTGTGAGTGTGGCCTAGACCATGTGAAGGTGGAATGGGATGAGGCATTGCGCCGCGTGGTGGCTGTGTGGAGTGGTTAGGAAGGGGTTGGAGGAGGGTGGCCAGGCAGGTGGTCAAGTGTGAGGAGGTCATTGGTGATTTGGAGGAGGTGAGGGAAAGGAGGCCGGGAGTGGTAGTGGGAGAGCCATGTGCATGGCAGGGCCAAAAAGGTGGGCGCCCGCCTTGCAGCTCTTTGTGGGGACCTGTGCATGTTAGTCAGGTGTGGGAGGAGGGTGGGTGCTCTGGTGGGAAGGTGTGAGGAGGGGAGGAAAGCGAGCTAGGCCCTTGTTGTGAGTGTGGCCTAGACCATGTGAAGGTGGAATGGTATGAGGCATTGCGCCGCGTGGTGGCCGTGTGGAGTGGTTAGGAAGGGGTTGGAGGAGGGTGGCCAGGCAGGTTGTCAAGTGTGAGGAGGTCATTGGTGATTTGGAGGAGGTGAGGGAAAGGAGGCCGGGAGTGGTAGTGGGAGAGCCGTGTGCATGGCAGGGCCAAAAAGGTAGGCGCCCGCCTTGCAGCTCTTTGTGGGGACCTGTGCATGTTAGTCAGGTGTGGGAGGAGGATGGGTGCTCTGGTGGGAAGGTGTGAGGAGGGGAGGAAAGCGAGCTAGGCCCTTGTTGTGAGTGTGGCCGAAGCATGTGAAGGTGGAATGGGATGAGGCATTGCGCCGCGTGGTGGCCGTGTGGAGTGGTTAGGAAGGGGTTGGAGGAGGCTGGCCAGGCAGGTGGTCAAGTGTGAGGAGGTCATTGGTGATTTGGAGGAGGTGAGGGAAAGGAGGCCGGGAGTGGTAGTGGGAGAGCCGTGTGCATGGCAGGGCCAAAAAGGTGGGCGCCCGCCTTGCAGCTCTTTGTGGGGACCTGTGCATGTTAGTCAGGTGTGGGAGGAGGGTGGGTGCTCTGGTGGGAAGGTGTGAGGAGGGGAGGAAAGCGAGCTAGGCCCTTGTTGTGAGTGTGGCCGAAGCATGTGAAGGTGGAATGGGATGAGGCATTGCACCACCTGGTGGCCGTGTGGAGTGGTTAGGAAGGGGTTGGAGGAGGGTGGCCAGGCAGGTGGTCAAGTGTGAGGAGGTCATTGGTGATTTGGAGGAGGTGAGGGAAAGGAGGCCGGGAGTGGTAGTGGGAGAGCCGTGTGCATGGCAGGGCCAAAAAGGTGGGCGCCTTGCAGCTCTTTGTGGGGACCTGTGCATGTTAGTCAGGTGTGGGAGGAGGGTGGGTGCTCTGGTGGGAAGGTGTGAGGAGGGGAGGAAAGCGAGCTAGGCCCTTGTTGTGAGTGTGGCTGAAGCATGTGAAGGTGGAATGGGATGAGGCATTGCGCCGCGTGGTGGCCGTGTGGAGTGGTTAGGAAGGGGTTGGAGGAGGGTGGCCAGGCAGGTGGTCAAGTGTGAGGAGGTCAGTGGTGATTTGGAGGAGGTGAGGGAAAGGAGGCCGGGAGTGGTTGTGGGAGAGGTGTGTGGATGGTAGGGCGAAAATGGTGGGGGCCTTGGTGCTGCTTGCGGGGGTCTGTGCATGTTAGTCAGGTGTGGGAGGAGGGTGGGTGCTCTGGTGGGAAGGTGTGAGGAGGGGAGGAAAGCGAGCTAGGCCCTTGTTGTGAGTGTGGCTGAAGCATGTGAAGGTGGAATGGGATGAGGCATTGCACCACCTGGTGGCCGTGTGGAGTGGTTAGGAAGGGGTTGGAGGAGGGTGGCCAGGCAGGTGGTCAAGTGTGAGGAGGTCATTGGTGATTTGGAGGAGGTGAGGGAAAGGAGGACGGGAGTGGTAGTGGGAGAGCCGTGTGCATGGCAGGGCCAAAAAGGTGGGCGCCTTGCAGCTCTTTGTGGGGGTCTGTGCATGTTAGTCAGGTGTGCGAGGAGGGTGGGTGCTCTGGTGGGAAGGTGTGAGGAGGGGAGGAAAGCGAGCTAGGCCCTTGTTGTGAGTGTGGCCGAAGCATGTGAAGGTGGAATGGGATGAGGCATTGCGCCGCGTGGTGGCCGTGTGGAGTGGTTAGGAAGGGGTTGGAGGAGGGTGGCCAGGCAGGTGGTCAAGTGTGAGGAGGTCATTGGTGATTTGGAGGAGGTGAGGGAAAGGAGGCCGGGAGTGGTAGTGGGAGAGCCGTGTGCATGGCAGGGCCAAAAAGGTGGGCGCCCGCCTTGCAGCTCTTTGTGGGGACCTGTGCATGTTAGTCAGGTGTGGGAGGAGGGTGGGTGCTCTGGTGGGAAGGTGTGAGGAGGGGAGGAAAGCGAGCTAGGCCCTTGTTGTGAGTGTGGCCGAAGCATGTGAAGGTGGAATGGGATGAGGCATTGCACCACCTGGTGGCCGTGTGGAGTGGTTAGGAAGGGGTTGGAGGAGGGTGGCCAGGCAGGTGGGCAAGTGTGAGGAGGTCATTGGTGATTTGGAGGAGGTGAGGGAAAGGAGGACGGGAGTGGTAGTGGGAGAGCCGTGTGCATGGCAGGGCCAAAAAGGTAGGCGCCTTGTTGCTGTTTGCGTGGGTCTATGCATGTTAGTCAGGTGTGGAAGGAGGGTGGGTGCTCTGGTGGGAAGGTGTGAGGAGGGGAGGAAAGCGAGCTAGGCCCTTGTTGTGAGTGTGGCCGAAGCATGTGAAGGTGGAATGGGATGAGGCATTGCGCCGCGTGGTGGCCGTGTGGAGTGGTTAGGAAGGGGTTGGAGGAGGGTGGCCAGACAGGTGGTCAAGTGTGAGGAGGTCATTGGTGATTTGGAGGAGGTGAGGGAAAGGAGGCCGGGAGTGGTAGTGGGAGAGCCGTGTGCATGGCAGGGCCAAAAAGGTGGGCGCCCGCCTTGCAGCTCTTTGTGGGGACCTGTGCATGTTAGTCAGGTGTGGGAGGAGGGTGGGTGCTCTGGTGGGAAGGTGTGAGGAGGGGAGGAAAGCGAGCTAGGCCCTTGTTGTGAGTGTGGCCGAAGCATGTGAAGGTGGAATGGGATGAGGCATTGCACCGCCTGGTGGCCGTGTGGAGTGGTTAGGAAGGGGTTGGAGGAGGGTGGCCAGGCAGGTGGTCAAGTGTGAGGAGGTCATTGGTGATTTGGAGGAGGTGAGGGAAAGGAGGCCGGGAGTGGTAGTGGGAGAGCCGTGTGCATGGCAGGGCCAAAAAGGTGGGCGCCCGCTTGCAGCTCTTTGTGGGGACCTGTGCATGTTAGTCAGGTGTGGGAGGAGGGTGGGTGCTCTGGTGGGAAGGTGTGAGGAGGGGAGGAAAGCGAGCTAGGCCCTTGTTGTGAGTGTGGCCGAAGCATGTGAAGGTGGAATGGGATGAGGCATTGCGCCGCGTGGTGGCCGTGTGGAGTGGTTAGGAAGGGGTTGGAGGAGGGTGGCCAGGCAGGTGGTCAAGTGTGAGGAGGTCATTGGTGATTTGGAGGAAGTGAGGGAAAGGAGGCCGGGAGTGGTTGTGGGAGAGGTGTATGGATGGTAGGGCGAAAAGAGTGGGGGCCTTTTTGCTGTTTGCGGGGGTCTATGCATGTTAGTCAGGTGTGGGAGGAGGGTGGGTGCTCTGGTGGGAAGGTGTGAGGAGGGGAGGAAAGCGAGCTAGGCCCTTGTTGTGAGTGTGGCCGAAGCATGTGAAGGTGGAATGGGATGAGGCATTGCACCACCTGGTGGCCGTGTGGAGTGGTTAGGAAGGGGTTGGAGGAGGGTGGCCAGGCAGGTGGTCAAGTGTGAGGAGGTCAGTGGTGATTTGGAGGAAGTGAGGGAAAGGAGGACGGGAGTGGTAGTGGGAGAGCCGTGTGCATGGCAGGGCCAAAAAGGTGGGCGCCCGCCTTGCAGCTCTTTGTGGGGACCTGTGCATGTTAGTCAGGTGTGGGAGGAGGGTGGGTGCTCTGGTGGGAAGGTGTGAGGAGGGGAGGAAAGCGAGCTAGGCCCTTGTTGTGAGTGTGGCCGAAGCATGTGAAGGTGGAATGGGATGAGGCATTGCACCGCCTGGTGGCCGTGTGGAGTGGTTAGGAAGGGGTTGGAGGAGGGTGGCCAGGCAGGTGGTCAAGTGTGAGGAGGTCAGTGGTGATTTGGAGGAGGTGAGGGAAAGGAGGCCGGGAGTGGTTGTGGGAGAGCCGTGTGCATGGTAGGGCCAAAAATGTAGGCGCCCGCCCTGCAGCTCTTTGTGGGGGCCTGTAGATGTTAGTCAGGTGTGGGAGGAGGGTGGGTGCTCTGGTGGGAAGGTGTGAGGAGGGGAGGAAAGCGAGCTAGGCCCTTGTTGTGAGTGTGGCCGAAACATGTGAAGGTGGAATGGGATGAGGCATTGCGCCGCGTGGTGGCCGTGTGGAGTGGTTAGGAAGGGGTTGGAGGAGGGTGGCCAGGCAGGTGGTCAAGTGTGAGGAGGTCATTGGTGATTTGGAGGAGGTGAGGGAAAGGAGGACGGGAGTGGTAGTGGGAGAGCCGTGTGCATGGCAGGGCCAAAAAGGTGGGCGCCTTGTTGCTGTTTGTGGGGACCTGTGCATGTTAGTCAGGTGTGGGAGGAGGGTGGGTGCTCTGGTGGGAAGGTGTGAGGAGGGGAGGAAAGCGAGCTAGGCCCTTGTTGTGAGTGTGGCCGAAGCATGTGAAGGTGGAATGGGATGAGGCATTGCGCCGCGTGGTGGCCGTGTGGAGTGGTTAGGAAGGGGTTGGAGGAGGGTGGCCAGGCAGGTGGGCAAGTGTGAGGAGGTCATTGGTGATTTGGAGGAGGTGAGGGAAAGGAGGACGGGAGTGGTAGTGGGAGAGCCGTGTGCATGGCAGGGCCAAAAAGGTAGGCGCCTTGCAGCTCTTTGTGGGGACCTGTGCATGTTAGTCAAGTGTGGAAGGAGGGTGGGTGCTCTGGTGGGAAGGTGTGAGGAGGGGAGGAAAGCGAGCTAGGCCCTTGTTGTGAGTGTGGCCTAGACCATGTGAAGGTGGAATGGGATGAGGCATTGCGCCGCGTGGTGGCCGTGTGGAGTGGTTAGGAAGGGGTTGGAGGAGGGTGGCCAGGCAGGTGGTCAAGTGTGAGGAGGTCATTGGTGATTTGGAGGAGGTGAGGGAAAGGAGGCCGGGAGTGGTAGTGGGAGAGCCATGTGCATGGCAGGGCCAAAAAGGTGGGCGCCCGCCTTGCAGCTCTTTGTGGGGACCTGTGCATGTTAGTCAGGTGTGGGAGGAGGGTGGGTGCTCTGGTGGGAAGGTGTGAGGAGGGGAGGAAAGCGAGCTAGGCCCTTGTTGTGAGTGTGGCCTAGACCATGTGAAGGTGGAATGGTATGAGGCATTGCGCCGCGTGGTGGCCGTGTGGAGTGGTTAGGAAGGGGTTGGAGGAGGGTGGCCAGGCAGGTGGTCAAGTGTGAGGAGGTCATTGGTGATTTGGAGGAGGTGAGGGAAAGGAGGCCGGGAGTGGTAGTGGGAGAGCCGTGTGCATGGCAGGGCCAAAAAGGTAGGCGCCCGCCTTGCAGCTCTTTGTGGGGACCTGTGCATGTTAGTCAGGTGTGGGAGGAGGATGGGTGCTCTGGTGGGAAGGTGTGAGGAGGGGAGGAAAGCGAGCTAGGCCCTTGTTGTGAGTGTGGCCGAAGCATGTGAAGGTGGAATGGGATGAGGCATTGCGCCGCGTGGTGGCCGTGTGGAGTGGTTAGGAAGGGGTTGGAGGAGGCTGGCCAGGCAGGTGGTCAAGTGTGAGGAGGTCATTGGTGATTTGGAGGAGGTGAGGGAAAGGAGGCCGGGAGTGGTAGTGGGAGAGCCGTGTGCATGGCAGGGCCAAAAAGGTAGGCGCCTTGCAGCTCTTTGTGGGGACCTGTGCATGTTAGTCAGGTGTGGGAGGAGGGTGGGTGCTCTGGTGGGAAGGTGTGAGGAGGGGAGGAAAGCGAGCTAGGCCCTTGTTGTGAGTGTGGCTGAAGCATGTGAAGGTGGAATGGGATGAGGCATTGCGCCGCGTGGTGGCCGTGTGGAGTGGTTAGGAAGGGGTTGGAGGAGGGTGGCCAGGCAGGTGGTCAAGTGTGAGGAGGTCATTGGTGATTTGGAGGAGGTGAGGGAAAGGAGGACGGGAGTGGTAGTGGGAGAGCCGTGTGTATGGCAGGGCCAAAAAGGTGGGCGCCTTGCAGCTCTTTGTGGGGACCTGTGCATGTTAGTCAGGTGTGGGAGGAGGGTGGGTGCTCTGGTGGGAAGGTGTGAGGAGGGGAGGAAAGCGAGCTAGGCCCTTGTTGTGAGTGTGGCCGAAGCATGTGAAGGTGGAATGGGATGAGGCATTGCACCGCCTGGTGGCCGTGTGGAGTGGTTAGGAAGGGGTTGGAGGAGGGTGGCCAGGCAGGTGGTCAAGTGTGAGGAGGTCATTGGTGATTTGGAGGAGGTGAGGGAAAGGAGGCCGGGAGTGGTAGTGGGAGAGCCGTGTGCATGGCAGGGCCAAAAAGGTGGGCGCCCGCCTTGCAGCTCTTTGTGGGGACCTGTGCATGTTAGTCAGGTGTGGGAGGAGGGTGGGTGCTCTGGTGGGAAGGTGTGAGGAGGGGAGGAAAGCGAGCTAGGCCCTTGTTGTGAGTGTGGCCGAAGCATGTGAAGGTGGAATGGGATGAGGCATTGCACCGCCTGGTGGCCGTGTGGAGTGGTTAGGAAGGGGTTGGAGGAGGGTGGCCAGGCAGGTGGTCAAGTGTGAGGAGGTCAGTGGTGATTTGGAGGAGGTGAGGGAAAGGAGGCCGGGAGTGGTTGTGGGAGAGCCGTGTGCATGGTAGGGCCAAAAATGTAGGCACCCGCCCTGCAGCTCTTTGTGGGGGCCTGTAGATGTTAGTCAGGTGTGGGAGGAGGGTGGGTGCTCTGGTGGGAAGGTGTGAGGAGGGGAGGAAAGCGAGCTAGGCCCTTGTTGTGAGTGTGGCCGAAACATGTGAAGGTGGAATGGGATGAGGCATTGCGCCGCGTGGTGGCCGTGTGGAGTGGTTAGGAAGGGGTTGGAGGAGGGTGGCCAGGCAGGTTGTCAAGTGTGAGGAGGTCATTGGTGATTTGGAGGAGGTGAGGGAAAGGAGGACGGGAGTGGTAGTGGGAGAGCCGTGTGCATGGCAGGGCCAAAAAGGTGGGCGCCTTGTTGCTGTTTGCGGGGACCTGTGCATGTTAGTCAGGTGTGGGAGGAGGGTGGGTGCTCTGGTGGGAAGGTGTGAGGAGGGGAGGAAAGCGAGCTAGGCCCTTGTTGTGAGTGTGGCCGAAGCATGTGAAGGTGGAATGGGATGAGGCATTGCGCCGCCTGGTGGCCGTGTGGAGTGGTTAGGAAGGGGTTGGAGGAGGGTGGCCAGGCAGGTGGGCAAGTGTGAGGAGGTCATTGGTGATTTGGAGGAGGTGAGGGAAAGGAGGACGGGAGTGGTAGTGGGAGAGCCGTGTGCATGGCAGGGCCAAAAAGGTAGGCGCCTTGCAGCTCTTTGTGGGGACCTGTGCATGTTAGTCAAGTGTGGAAGGAGGGTGGGTGCTCTGGTGGGAAGGTGTGAGGAGGGGAGGAAAGCGAGCTAGGCCCTTGTTGTGAGTGTGGCCTAGACCATGTGAAGGTGGAATGGGATGAGGCATTGCGCCGCGTGGTGGCTGTGTGGAGTGGTTAGGAAGGGGTTGGAGGAGGGTGGCCAGGCAGGTGGTCAAGTGTGAGGAGGTCATTGGTGATTTGGAGGAGGTGAGGGAAAGGAGGCCGGGAGTGGTAGTGGGAGAGCCATGTGCATGGCAGGGCCAAAAAGGTGGGCGCCCGCCTTGCAGCTCTTTGTGGGGACCTGTGCATGTTAGTCAGGTGTGGGAGGAGGGTGGGTGCTCTGGTGGGAAGGTGTGAGGAGGGGAGGAAAGCGAGCTAGGCCCTTGTTGTGAGTGTGGCCTAGACCATGTGAAGGTGGAATGGTATGAGGCATTGCGCCGCGTGGTGGCCGTGTGGAGTGGTTAGGAAGGGGTTGGAGGAGGGTGGCCAGGCAGGTTGTCAAGTGTGAGGAGGTCATTGGTGATTTGGAGGAGGTGAGGGAAAGGAGGCCGGGAGTGGTAGTGGGAGAGCCGTGTGCATGGCAGGGCCAAAAAGGTAGGCGCCCGCCTTGCAGCTCTTTGTGGGGACCTGTGCATGTTAGTCAGGTGTGGGAGGAGGATGGGTGCTCTGGTGGGAAGGTGTGAGGAGGGGAGGAAAGCGAGCTAGGCCCTTGTTGTGAGTGTGGCCGAAGCATGTGAAGGTGGAATGGGATGAGGCATTGCGCCGCGTGGTGGCCGTGTGGAGTGGTTAGGAAGGGGTTGGAGGAGGCTGGCCAGGCAGGTGGTCAAGTGTGAGGAGGTCATTGGTGATTTGGAGGAGGTGAGGGAAAGGAGGCCGGGAGTGGTAGTGGGAGAGCCGTGTGCATGGCAGGGCCAAAAAGGTGGGCGCCCGCCTTGCAGCTCTTTGTGGGGACCTGTGCATGTTAGTCAGGTGTGGGAGGAGGGTGGGTGCTCTGGTGGGAAGGTGTGAGGAGGGGAGGAAAGCGAGCTAGGCCCTTGTTGTGAGTGTGGCCGAAGCATGTGAAGGTGGAATGGGATGAGGCATTGCACCACCTGGTGGCCGTGTGGAGTGGTTAGGAAGGGGTTGGAGGAGGGTGGCCAGGCAGGTGGTCAAGTGTGAGGAGGTCATTGGTGATTTGGAGGAGGTGAGGGAAAGGAGGCCGGGAGTGGTAGTGGGAGAGCCGTGTGCATGGCAGGGCCAAAAAGGTGGGCGCCTTGCAGCTCTTTGTGGGGACCTGTGCATGTTAGTCAGGTGTGGGAGGAGGGTGGGTGCTCTGGTGGGAAGGTGTGAGGAGGGGAGGAAAGCGAGCTAGGCCCTTGTTGTGAGTGTGGCTGAAGCATGTGAAGGTGGAATGGGATGAGGCATTGCGCCGCGTGGTGGCCGTGTGGAGTGGTTAGGAAGGGGTTGGAGGAGGGTGGCCAGGCAGGTGGTCAAGTGTGAGGAGGTCAGTGGTGATTTGGAGGAGGTGAGGGAAAGGAGGCCGGGAGTGGTTGTGGGAGAGGTGTGTGGATGGTAGGGCGAAAATGGTGGGGGCCTTGGTGCTGCTTGCGGGGGTCTGTGCATGTTAGTCAGGTGTGGGAGGAGGGTGGGTGCTCTGGTGGGAAGGTGTGAGGAGGGGAGGAAAGCGAGCTAGGCCCTTGTTGTGAGTGTGGCTGAAGCATGTGAAGGTGGAATGGGATGAGGCATTGCACCACCTGGTGGCCGTGTGGAGTGGTTAGGAAGGGGTTGGAGGAGGGTGGCCAGGCAGGTGGTCAAGTGTGAGGAGGTCATTGGTGATTTGGAGGAGGTGAGGGAAAGGAGGACGGGAGTGGTAGTGGGAGAGCCGTGTGCATGGCAGGGCCAAAAAGGTGGGCGCCTTGCAGCTCTTTGTGGGGGTCTGTGCATGTTAGTCAGGTGTGCGAGGAGGGTGGGTGCTCTGGTGGGAAGGTGTGAGGAGGGGAGGAAAGCGAGCTAGGCCCTTGTTGTGAGTGTGGCCGAAGCATGTGAAGGTGGAATGGGATGAGGCATTGCGCCGCGTGGTGGCCGTGTGGAGTGGTTAGGAAGGGGTTGGAGGAGGGTGGCCAGGCAGGTGGTCAAGTGTGAGGAGGTCATTGGTGATTTGGAGGAGGTGAGGGAAAGGAGGCCGGGAGTGGTAGTGGGAGAGCCGTGTGCATGGCAGGGCCAAAAAGGTGGGCGCCCGCCTTGCAGCTCTTTGTGGGGACCTGTGCATGTTAGTCAGGTGTGGGAGGAGGGTGGGTGCTCTGGTGGGAAGGTGTGAGGAGGGGAGGAAAGCGAGCTAGGCCCTTGTTGTGAGTGTGGCCGAAGCATGTGAAGGTGGAATGGGATGAGGCATTGCACCACCTGGTGGCCGTGTGGAGTGGTTAGGAAGGGGTTGGAGGAGGGTGGCCAGGCAGGTGGGCAAGTGTGAGGAGGTCATTGGTGATTTGGAGGAGGTGAGGGAAAGGAGGACGGGAGTGGTAGTGGGAGAGCCGTGTGCATGGCAGGGCCAAAAAGGTAGGCGCCTTGTTGCTGTTTGCGTGGGTCTATGCATGTTAGTCAGGTGTGGAAGGAGGGTGGGTGCTCTGGTGGGAAGGTGTGAGGAGGGGAGGAAAGCGAGCTAGGCCCTTGTTGTGAGTGTGGCCGAAGCATGTGAAGGTGGAATGGGATGAGGCATTGCGCCGCGTGGTGGCCGTGTGGAGTGGTTAGGAAGGGGTTGGAGGAGGGTGGCCAGACAGGTGGTCAAGTGTGAGGAGGTCATTGGTGATTTGGAGGAGGTGAGGGAAAGGAGGCCGGGAGTGGTAGTGGGAGAGCCGTGTGCATGGCAGGGCCAAAAAGGTGGGCGCCCGCCTTGCAGCTCTTTGTGGGGACCTGTGCATGTTAGTCAGGTGTGGGAGGAGGGTGGGTGCTCTGGTGGGAAGGTGTGAGGAGGGGAGGAAAGCGAGCTAGGCCCTTGTTGTGAGTGTGGCCGAAGCATGTGAAGGTGGAATGGGATGAGGCATTGCACCGCCTGGTGGCCGTGTGGAGTGGTTAGGAAGGGGTTGGAGGAGGGTGGCCAGGCAGGTGGTCAAGTGTGAGGAGGTCATTGGTGATTTGGAGGAGGTGAGGGAAAGGAGGCCGGGAGTGGTAGTGGGAGAGCCGTGTGCATGGCAGGGCCAAAAAGGTGGGCGCCCGCTTGCAGCTCTTTGTGGGGACCTGTGCATGTTAGTCAGGTGTGGGAGGAGGGTGGGTGCTCTGGTGGGAAGGTGTGAGGAGGGGAGGAAAGCGAGCTAGGCCCTTGTTGTGAGTGTGGCCGAAGCATGTGAAGGTGGAATGGGATGAGGCATTGCGCCGCGTGGTGGCCGTGTGGAGTGGTTAGGAAGGGGTTGGAGGAGGGTGGCCAGGCAGGTGGTCAAGTGTGAGGAGGTCATTGGTGATTTGGAGGAAGTGAGGGAAAGGAGGCCGGGAGTGGTTGTGGGAGAGGTGTATGGATGGTAGGGCGAAAAGAGTGGGGGCCTTTTTGCTGTTTGCGGGGGTCTATGCATGTTAGTCAGGTGTGGGAGGAGGGTGGGTGCTCTGGTGGGAAGGTGTGAGGAGGGGAGGAAAGCGAGCTAGGCCCTTGTTGTGAGTGTGGCCGAAGCATGTGAAGGTGGAATGGGATGAGGCATTGCACCACCTGGTGGCCGTGTGGAGTGGTTAGGAAGGGGTTGGAGGAGGGTGGCCAGGCAGGTGGTCAAGTGTGAGGAGGTCAGTGGTGATTTGGAGGAAGTGAGGGAAAGGAGGACGGGAGTGGTAGTGGGAGAGCCGTGTGCATGGCAGGGCCAAAAAGGTGGGCGCCCGCCTTGCAGCTCTTTGTGGGGACCTGTGCATGTTAGTCAGGTGTGGGAGGAGGGTGGGTGCTCTGGTGGGAAGGTGTGAGGAGGGGAGGAAAGCGAGCTAGGCCCTTGTTGTGAGTGTGGCCGAAGCATGTGAAGGTGGAATGGGATGAGGCATTGCACCGCCTGGTGGCCGTGTGGAGTGGTTAGGAAGGGGTTGGAGGAGGGTGGCCAGGCAGGTGGTCAAGTGTGAGGAGGTCAGTGGTGATTTGGAGGAGGTGAGGGAAAGGAGGCCGGGAGTGGTTGTGGGAGAGCCGTGTGCATGGTAGGGCCAAAAATGTAGGCGCCCGCCCTGCAGCTCTTTGTGGGGGCCTGTAGATGTTAGTCAGGTGTGGGAGGAGGGTGGGTGCTCTGGTGGGAAGGTGTGAGGAGGGGAGGAAAGCGAGCTAGGCCCTTGTTGTGAGTGTGGCCGAAACATGTGAAGGTGGAATGGGATGAGGCATTGCGCCGCGTGGTGGCCGTGTGGAGTGGTTAGGAAGGGGTTGGAGGAGGGTGGCCAGGCAGGTGGTCAAGTGTGAGGAGGTCATTGGTGATTTGGAGGAGGTGAGGGAAAGGAGGACGGGAGTGGTAGTGGGAGAGCCGTGTGCATGGCAGGGCCAAAAAGGTGGGCGCCTTGTTGCTGTTTGTGGGGACCTGTGCATGTTAGTCAGGTGTGGGAGGAGGGTGGGTGCTCTGGTGGGAAGGTGTGAGGAGGGGAGGAAAGCGAGCTAGGCCCTTGTTGTGAGTGTGGCCGAAGCATGTGAAGGTGGAATGGGATGAGGCATTGCGCCGCGTGGTGGCCGTGTGGAGTGGTTAGGAAGGGGTTGGAGGAGGGTGGCCAGGCAGGTGGGCAAGTGTGAGGAGGTCATTGGTGATTTGGAGGAGGTGAGGGAAAGGAGGACGGGAGTGGTAGTGGGAGAGCCGTGTGCATGGCAGGGCCAAAAAGGTAGGCGCCTTGCAGCTCTTTGTGGGGACCTGTGCATGTTAGTCAAGTGTGGAAGGAGGGTGGGTGCTCTGGTGGGAAGGTGTGAGGAGGGGAGGAAAGCGAGCTAGGCCCTTGTTGTGAGTGTGGCCTAGACCATGTGAAGGTGGAATGGGATGAGGCATTGCGCCGCGTGGTGGCCGTGTGGAGTGGTTAGGAAGGGGTTGGAGGAGGGTGGCCAGGCAGGTGGTCAAGTGTGAGGAGGTCATTGGTGATTTGGAGGAGGTGAGGGAAAGGAGGCCGGGAGTGGTAGTGGGAGAGCCATGTGCATGGCAGGGCCAAAAAGGTGGGCGCCCGCCTTGCAGCTCTTTGTGGGGACCTGTGCATGTTAGTCAGGTGTGGGAGGAGGGTGGGTGCTCTGGTGGGAAGGTGTGAGGAGGGGAGGAAAGCGAGCTAGGCCCTTGTTGTGAGTGTGGCCTAGACCATGTGAAGGTGGAATGGTATGAGGCATTGCGCCGCGTGGTGGCCGTGTGGAGTGGTTAGGAAGGGGTTGGAGGAGGGTGGCCAGGCAGGTGGTCAAGTGTGAGGAGGTCATTGGTGATTTGGAGGAGGTGAGGGAAAGGAGGCCGGGAGTGGTAGTGGGAGAGCCGTGTGCATGGCAGGGCCAAAAAGGTAGGCGCCCGCCTTGCAGCTCTTTGTGGGGACCTGTGCATGTTAGTCAGGTGTGGGAGGAGGATGGGTGCTCTGGTGGGAAGGTGTGAGGAGGGGAGGAAAGCGAGCTAGGCCCTTGTTGTGAGTGTGGCCGAAGCATGTGAAGGTGGAATGGGATGAGGCATTGCGCCGCGTGGTGGCCGTGTGGAGTGGTTAGGAAGGGGTTGGAGGAGGCTGGCCAGGCAGGTGGTCAAGTGTGAGGAGGTCATTGGTGATTTGGAGGAGGTGAGGGAAAGGAGGCCGGGAGTGGTAGTGGGAGAGCCGTGTGCATGGCAGGGCCAAAAAGGTAGGCGCCTTGCAGCTCTTTGTGGGGACCTGTGCATGTTAGTCAGGTGTGGGAGGAGGGTGGGTGCTCTGGTGGGAAGGTGTGAGGAGGGGAGGAAAGCGAGCTAGGCCCTTGTTGTGAGTGTGGCTGAAGCATGTGAAGGTGGAATGGGATGAGGCATTGCGCCGCGTGGTGGCCGTGTGGAGTGGTTAGGAAGGGGTTGGAGGAGGGTGGCCAGGCAGGTGGTCAAGTGTGAGGAGGTCATTGGTGATTTGGAGGAGGTGAGGGAAAGGAGGCCGGGAGTGGTAGTGGGAGAGCCGTGTGCATGGCAGGGCCAAAAAGGTGGGCGCCTTGCAGCTCTTTGTGGGGACCTGTGCATGTTAGTCAGGTGTGGGAGGAGGGTGGGTGCTCTGGTGGGAAGGTGTGAGGAGGGGAGGAAAGCGAGCTAGGCCCTTGTTGTGAGTGTGGCCGAAGCATGTGAAGGTGGAATGGGATGAGGCATTGCGCCGCGTGGTGGCCGTGTGGAGTGGTTAGGAAGGGGTTGGAGGAGGGTGGCCAGGCAGGTGGGCAAGTGTGAGGAGGTCAGTGGTGATTTGGAGGAGGTGAGGGAAAGGAGGCCGGGAGTGGTAGTGGGAGAGCCGTGTGCATGGCAGGGCCAAAAAGGTAGGCGCCTTGTTGCTGTTTGCGTGGGTCTATGCATGTTAGTCAGGTGTGGAAGGAGGGTGGGTGCTCTGGTGGGAAGGTGTGAGGAGGGGAGGAAAGCGAGCTAGGCCCTTGTTGTGAGTGTGGCTGAAGCATGTGAAGGTGGAATGGGATGAGGCATTGCGCCGCGTGGTGGCCGTGTGGAGTGGTTAGGAAGGGGTTGGAGGAGGGTGGCCAGGCAGGTGGTCAAGTGTGAGGAGGTCATTGGTGATTTGGAGGAGGTGAGGGAAAGGAGTCCGGGAGTGGTTGTGGGAGAGGTGTGTGGATGGTAGGGCGAAAATGGTGGGGGCCTTGGTGCTGCTTGCGGGGGTCTGTGCATGTTAGTCAGGTGTGGGAGGAGGGTGGGTGCTCTGGTGGGAAGGTGTGAGGAGGGGAGGAAAGCGAGCTAGGCCCTTGTTGTGAGTGTGGCCGAAGCATGTGAAGGTGGAATGGGATGAGGCATTGCACCACCTGGTGGCCGTGTGGAGTGGTTAGGAAGGGGTTGGAGGAGGGTGGCCAGGCAGGTGGGCAAGTGTGAGGAGGTCATTGGTGATTTGGAGGAGGTGAGGGAAAGGAGGACGGGAGTGGTAGTGGGAGAGCCGTGTGCATGGCAGGGCCAAAAAGGTAGGCGCCCGCCTTGCAGCTCTTTGTGGGGGTCTGTGCATGTTAGTCAGGTGTGCGAGGAGGGTGGGTGCTCTGGTGGGAAGGTGTGAGGAGGGGAGGAAAGCGAGCTAGGCCCTTGTTGTGAGTGTGGCCGAAGCATGTGAAGGTGGAATGGGATGAGGCATTGCGCCGCGTGGTGGCCGTGTGGAGTGGTTAGGAAGGGGTTGGAGGAGGGTGGCCAGGCAGGTGGTCAAGTGTGAGGAGGTCATTGGTGATTTGGAGGAGGTGAGGGAAAGGAGGCCGGGAGTGGTAGTGGGAGAGCCGTGTGCATGGCAGGGCCAAAAAGGTGGGCGCCCGCCTTGCAGCTCTTTGTGGGGACCTGTGCATGTTAGTCAGGTGTGGGAGGAGGGTGGGTGCTCTGGTGGGAAGGTGTGAGGAGGGGAGGAAAGCGAGCTAGGCCCTTGTTGTGAGTGTGGCCGAAGCATGTGAAGGTGGAATGGGATGAGGCATTGCACCACCTGGTGGCCGTGTGGAGTGGTTAGGAAGGGGTTGGAGGAGGGTGGCCAGGCAGGTGGGCAAGTGTGAGGAGGTCATTGGTGATTTGGAGGAGGTGAGGGAAAGGAGGACGGGAGTGGTAGTGGGAGAGCCGTGTGCATGGCAGGGCCAAAAAGGTAGGCGCCTTGTTGCTGTTTGCGTGGGTCTATGCATGTTAGTCAGGTGTGGAAGGAGGGTGGGTGCTCTGGTGGGAAGGTGTGAGGAGGGGAGGAAAGCGAGCTAGGCCCTTGTTGTGAGTGTGGCCAAAGCATGTGAAGGTGGAATGGGATGAGGCATTGCGCCGCGTGGTGGCCGTGTGGAGTGGTTAGGAAGGGGTTGGAGGAGGGTGGCCAGGCAGGTGGTCAAGTGTGAGGAGGTCATTGGTGATTTGGAGGAGGTGAGGGAAAGGAGGACGGGAGTGGTAGTGGGAGAGGTGTGTGGATGGTAGGGTGAAAAGAGTGGGCGCCTTGCAGCTCTTTGTGGGGACCTGTGCATGTTAGTCAGGTGTGGGAGGAGGGTGGGTGCTCTGGTGGGAAGGTGTGAGGAGGGGAGGAAAGCGAGCTAGGCCCTTGTTGTGAGTGTGGCCGAAGCATGTGAAGGTGGAATGGGATGAGGCATTGCACCACCTGGTGGCCGTGTGGAGTGGTTAGGAAGGGGTTGGAGGAGGGTGGCCAGGCAGGTGGTCAAGTGTGAGGAGGTCATTGGTGATTTGGAGGACGTGAGGGAAAGGAGGACGGGAGTGGTAGTGGGAGAGCCGTGTGCATGGCAGGGCCAAAAAGGTGGGCGCCCGCCTTGCAGCTCTTTGTGGGGCCCTGTGCATGTCAGTCAGGTGTGGGAGGAGGGTGGGTGCTCTGGTGGGAAGGTGTGAGGAGGGGAGGAAAGCGAGCTAGGCCCTTGTTGTGAGTGTGGCTGAAGCATGTGAAGGTGGAATGGGATGAGGCATTGCGCCGCGTGGTGGCCGTGTGGAGTGGTTAGGAAGGGGTTGGAGGAGGGTGGCCAGGCAGGTGGTCAAGTGTGAGGAGGTCATTGGTGATTTGGAGGAGGTGAGGGAAAGGAGGCCGGGAGTGGTTGTGGGAGAGGTGTGTGGATGGTAGGGCGAAAATGGTGGGGGCCTTGGTGCTGCTTGCGGGGGTCTGTGCATGTTAGTCAGGTGTGGAAGGAGGGTGGGTGCTCTGGTGGGAAGGTGTGAGGAGGGGAGGAAAGCGAGCTAGGCCCTTGTTGTGAGTGTGGCTGAAGCATGTGAAGGTGGAATGGGATGAGGCATTGCGCCGCGTGGTGGCCGTGTGGAGTGGTTAGGAAGGGGTTGGAGGAGGGTGGCCAGGCAGGTGGTCAAGTGTGAGGAGGTCATTGGTGATTTGGAGGAGGTGAGGGAAAGGAGGCCGGGAGTGGTTGTGGGAGAGGTGTGTGGATGGTAGGGCGAAAATGGTGGGGGCCTTGGTGCTGCTTGCGGGGGTCTGTGCATGTTAGTCAGGTGTGGGAGGAGGGTGGGTGCTCTGGTGGGAAGGTGTGAGGAGGGGAGGAAAGCGAGCTAGGCCCTTGTTGTGAGTGTGGCCGAAGCATGTGAAGGTGGAATGGGATGAGGCATTGCGCTGCCTGGTGGCCGTGTGTAGTGGTTAGGAAGGGGTTGGAGGAGGGTGGCCAGGCAGGTGGTCAAGTGTGAGGAGGTCATTGGTGATTTGGAGGAGGTGAGGGAAAGGAGGCCGGGAGTGGTAGTGGGAGAGCCGTGTGCATGGCAGGGCCAAAAAGGTGGGCGCCCGCCTTGCAGCTCTTTGTGGGGACCTGTGCATGTTAGTCAGGTGTGGGAGGAGGGTGGGTGCTCTGGTGGGAAGGTGTGAGGAGGGGAGGAAAGCGAGCTAGGCCCTTGTTGTGAGTGTGGCCGAAGCATGTGAAGGTGGAATGGGATGAGGCATTGCACCACCTGGTGGCCGTGTGGAGTGGTTAGGAAGGGGTTGGAGGAGGGTGGCCAGGCAGGTGGGCAAGTGTGAGGAGGTCATTGGTGATTTGGAGGAGGTGAGGGAAAGGAGGCCGGGAGTGGTAGTGGGAGAGCCGTGTGCATGGCAGGGCCAAAAAGGTGGGCGCCTTGCAGCTCTTTGTGGGGACCTGTGCATGTTAGTCAGGTGTGGGAGGAGGGTGGGTGCTCTGGTGGGAAGGTGTGAGGAGGGGAGGAAAGCGAGCTAGGCCCTTGTTGTGAGTGTGGCCGAAGCATGTGAAGGTGGAATGGGATGAGGCATTGCGCCGCGTGGTGGCCGTGTGGAGTGGTTAGGAAGGGGTTGGAGGAGGGTGGCCAGGCAGGTGGGCAAGTGTGAGGAGGTCAGTGGTGATTTGGAGGAGGTGAGGGAAAGGAGGCCGGGAGTGGTAGTGGGAGAGCCGTGTGCATGGCAGGGCCAAAAAGGTAGGCGCCTTGTTGCTGTTTGCGTGGGTCTATGCATGTTAGTCAGGTGTGGAAGGAGGGTGGGTGCTCTGGTGGGAAGGTGTGAGGAGGGGAGGAAAGCGAGCTAGGCCCTTGTTGTGAGTGTGGCTGAAGCATGTGAAGGTGGAATGGGATGAGGCATTGCGCCGCGTGGTGGCCGTGTGGAGTGGTTAGGAAGGGGTTGGAGGAGGGTGGCCAGGCAGGTGGTCAAGTGTGAGGAGGTCATTGGTGATTTGGAGGAGGTGAGGGAAAGGAGGCCGGGAGTGGTTGTGGGAGAGGTGTGTGGATGGTAGGGCGAAAATGGTGTGGGCCTTGGTGCTGCTTGCGGGGGTCTGTGCATGTTAGTCAGGTGTGGGAGGAGGGTGGGTGCTCTGGTGGGAAGGTGTGAGGAGGGGAGGAAAGCGAGCTAGGCCCTTGTTGTGAGTGTGGCCGAAGCATGTGAAGGTGGAATGGGATGAGGCATTGCGCTGCCTGGTGGCCGTGTGGAGTGGTTAGGAAGGGGTTGGAGGAGGGTGGCCAGGCAGGTGGTCAAGTGTGAGGAGGTCATTGGTGATTTGGAGGAGGTGAGGGAAAGGAGGCCGGGAGTGGTAGTGGGAGAGCCGTGTGCATGGCAGGGCCAAAAAGGTGGGCGCCTTGCAGCTCTTTGTGGGGACCTGTGCATGTTAGTCAGGTGTGGGAGGAGGGTGGGTGCTCTGGTGGGAAGGTGTGAGGAGGGGAGGAAAGCGAGCTAGGCCCTTGTTGTGAGTGTGGCCGAAGCATGTGAAGGTGGAATGGGATGAGGCATTGCGCCGCGTGGTGGCCGTGTGGAGTGGTTAGGAAGGGGTTGGAGGAGGGTGGCCAGGCAGGTGGTCAAGTGTGAGGAGGTCATTGGTGATTTGGAGGAGGTGAGGGAAAGGAGGACGGGAGTGGTAGTGGGAGAGCCGTGTGCATGGCAGGGCCAAAAAGGTGGGCGCCTTGCAGCTCTTTGTGGGGACCTGTGCATGTTAGTCAGGTGTGGGAGGAGGGTGGGTGCTCTGGTGGGAAGGTGTGAGGAGGGGAGGAAAGCGAGCTAGGCCCTTGTTGTGAGTGTGGCCGAAGCATGTGAAGGTGGAATGGGATGAGGCATTGCGCCGCGTGGTGGCCGTGTGGAGTGGTTAGGAAGGGGTTGGAGGAGGGTGGCCAGGCAGGTGGTCAAGTGTGAGGAGGTCATTGGTGATTTGGAGGAGGTGAGGGAAAGGAGGCCGGGAGTGGTAGTGGGAGAGCCGTGTGCATGGCAGGGCCAAAAAGGTAGGCGCCTTGTTGCTGTTTGCGGGGGTCTATGCATGTTAGTCAGGTGTGGGAGGAGGGTGGGTGCTCTGGTGGGAAGGTGTGAGGAGGGGAGGAAAGCGAGCTAGGCCCTTGTTGTGAGTGTGGCCAAAGCATGTGAAGGTGGAATGGGATGAGGCATTGCGCCGCGTGGTGGCCGTGTGGAGTGGTTAGGAAGGGGTTGGAGGAGGGTGGCCAGGCAGGTGGTCAAGTGTGAGGAGGTCATTGGTGATTTGGAGGAGGTGAGGGAAAGGAGGACGGGAGTGGTAGTGGGAGAGGTGTGTGGATGGTAGGGTGAAAAGAGTGGGCGCCTTGCAGCTCTTTGTGGGGACCTGTGCATGTTAGTCAGGTGTGGGAGGAGGGTGGGTGCTCTGGTGGGAAGGTGTGAGGAGGGGAGGAAAGCGAGCTAGGCCCTTGTTGTGAGTGTGGCCGAAGCATGTGAAGGTGGAATGGGATGAGGCATTGCACCGCGTGGTGGCCGTGTGGAGTGGTTAGGAAGGGGTTGGAGGAGGGTGGCCAGGCAGGTGGTCAAGTGTGAGGAGGTCATTGGTGATTTGGAGGAGGTGAGGGAAAGGAGGACGGGAGTGGTTGTGGGAGAGGTGTGTGGATGGTAGGGCGAAAATGGTGGGCGCCTTGCAGCTCTTTGTGGGGACCTGTGCATGTTAGTCAGGTGTGGGAGGAGGGTGGGTGCTCTGGTGGGAAGGTGTGAGGAGGGGAGGAAAGCGAGCTAGGCCCTTGTTGTGAGTGTGGCCGAAGCATGTGAAGGTGGAATGGGATGAGGCATTGCGCCGCGTGGTGGCCGTGTGGAGTGGTTAGGAAGGGGTTGGAGGAGGGTGGCCAGGCAGGTGGTCAAGTGTGAGGAGGTCATTGGTGATTTGGAGGAGGTGAGGGAAAGGAGGCCGGGAGTGGTAGTGGGAGAGCCGTGTGCATGGCAGGGCCAAAAAGGTGGGCGCCCGCCTTGCAGCTCTTTGTGGGGACCTGTGCATGTTAGTCAGGTGTGGGAGGAGGGTGGGTGCTCTGGTGGGAAGGTGTAAGGAGGGGAGGAAAGCGAGCTAGGCCCTTGTTGTGAGTGTGGCCGAAGCATGTGAAGGTGGAATGGGATGAGGCATTGCGCCGCGTGGTGGCCGTGTGGAGTGGTTAGGAAGGGGTTGGAGGAGGGTGTCCAGGCAGGTGGTCAAGTGTGAGGAGGTCATTGGTGATTTGGAGGAGGTGAGGGAAAGGAGGCCGGGAGTGGTAGTGGGAGAGCCGTGTGCATGGCAGGGCCAAAAAGGTGGGCGCCTTGCAGCTCTTTGTGGGGACCTGTGCATGTTAGTCAGGTGTGGGAGGAGGGTGGGTGCTCTGGTGGGAAGGTGTGAGGAGGGGAGGAAAGCGAGCTAGGCCCTTGTTGTGAGTGTGGCCGAAGCATGTGAAGGTGGAATGGGATGAGGCATTGCGCCGCGTGGTGGCCGTGTGGAGTGGTTAGGAAGGGGTTGGAGGAGGGTGGCCAGGCAGGTGGTCAAGTGTGAGGAGGTCAGTGGTGATTTGGAGGAGGTGAGGGAAAGGAGGCCGGGAGTGGTAGTGGGAGAGCCGTGTGCATGGCAGGGCCAAAAAGGTAGGCGCCTTGTTGCTGTTTGCGTGGGTCTATGCATGTTAGTCAGGTGTGGAAGGAGGGTGGGTGCTCTGGTGGGAAGGTGTGAGGAGGGGAGGAAAGCGAGCTAGGCCCTTGTTGTGAGTGTGGCTGAAGCATGTGAAGGTGGAATGGGATGAGGCATTGCGCCGCGTGGTGGCCGTGTGGAGTGGTTAGGAAGGGGTTGGAGGAGGGTGGCCAGGCAGGTGGTCAAGTGTGAGGAGGTCAGTGGTGATTTGGAGGAGGTGAGGGAAAGGAGGCCGGGAGTGGTTGTGGGAGAGGTGTGTGGATGGTAGGGCGAAAATGGTGGGGGCCTTGGTGCTGCTTGCGGGGGTCTGTGCATGTTAGTCAGGTGTGGGAGGAGGGTGGGTGCTCTGGTGGGAAGGTGTGAGGAGGGGAGGAAAGCGAGCTAGGCCCTTGTTGTGAGTGTGGCTGAAGCATGTGAAGGTGGAATGGGATGAGGCATTGCACCACCTGGTGGCCGTGTGGAGTGGTTAGGAAGGGGTTGGAGGAGGGTGGCCAGGCAGGTGGTCAAGTGTGAGGAGGTCATTGGTGATTTGGAGGAGGTGAGGGAAAGGAGGACGGGAGTGGTAGTGGGAGAGCCGTGTGCATGGCAGGGCCAAAAAGGTGGGCGCCTTGCAGCTCTTTGTGGGGGTCTGTGCATGTTAGTCAGGTGTGCGAGGAGGGTGGGTGCTCTGGTGGGAAGGTGTGAGGAGGGGAGGAAAGCGAGCTAGGCCCTTGTTGTGAGTGTGGCCGAAGCATGTGAAGGTGGAATGGGATGAGGCATTGCGCCGCCTGGTGGCCGTGTGGAGTGGTTAGGAAGGGGTTGGAGGAGGGTGGCCAGGCAGGTGGTCAAGTGTGAGGAGGTCATTGGTGATTTGGAGGAGGTGAGGGAAAGGAGGCCGGGAGTGGTAGTGGGAGAGCCGTGTGCATGGCAGGGCCAAAAAGGTGGGCGCCCGCCTTGCAGCTCTTTGTGGGGACCTGTGCATGTTAGTCAGGTGTGGGAGGAGGGTGGGTGCTCTGGTGGGAAGGTGTGAGGAGGGGAGGAAAGCGAGCTAGGCCCTTGTTGTGAGTGTGGCCGAAGCATGTGAAGGTGGAATGGGATGAGGCATTGCACCACCTGGTGGCCGTGTGGAGTGGTTAGGAAGGGGTTGGAGGAGGGTGGCCAGGCAGGTGGGCAAGTGTGAGGAGGTCATTGGTGATTTGGAGGAGGTGAGGGAAAGGAGGACGGGAGTGGTAGTGGGAGAGCCGTGTGCATGGCAGGGCCAAAAAGGTAGGCGCCTTGTTGCTGTTTGCGTGGGTCTATGCATGTTAGTCAGGTGTGGAAGGAGGGTGGGTGCTCTGGTGGGAAGGTGTGAGGAGGGGAGGAAAGCGAGCTAGGCCCTTGTTGTGAGTGTGGCCGAAGCATGTGAAGGTGGAATGGGATGAGGCATTGCGCCGCGTGGTGGCCGTGTGGAGTGGTTAGGAAGGGGTTGGAGGAGGGTGGCCAGACAGGTGGTCAAGTGTGAGGAGGTCATTGGTGATTTGGAGGAGGTGAGGGAAAGGAGGCCGGGAGTGGTAGTGGGAGAGCCGTGTGCATGGCAGGGCCAAAAAGGTGGGCGCCCGCCTTGCAGCTCTTTGTGGGGACCTGTGCATGTTAGTCAGGTGTGGGAGGAGGGTGGGTGCTCTGGTGGGAAGGTGTGAGGAGGGGAGGAAAGCGAGCTAGGCCCTTGTTGTGAGTGTGGCCGAAGCATGTGAAGGTGGAATGGGATGAGGCATTGCACCGCCTGGTGGCCGTGTGGAGTGGTTAGGAAGGGGTTGGAGGAGGGTGGCCAGGCAGGTGGTCAAGTGTGAGGAGGTCATTGGTGATTTGGAGGAGGTGAGGGAAAGGAGGCCGGGAGTGGTAGTGGGAGAGCCGTGTGCATGGCAGGGCCAAAAAGGTGGGCGCCCGCTTGCAGCTCTTTGTGGGGACCTGTGCATGTTAGTCAGGTGTGGGAGGAGGGTGGGTGCTCTGGTGGGAAGGTGTGAGGAGGGGAGGAAAGCGAGCTAGGCCCTTGTTGTGAGTGTGGCCGAAGCATGTGAAGGTGGAATGGGATGAGGCATTGCGCCGCGTGGTGGCCGTGTGGAGTGGTTAGGAAGGGGTTGGAGGAGGGTGGCCAGGCAGGTGGTCAAGTGTGAGGAGGTCATTGGTGATTTGGAGGAAGTGAGGGAAAGGAGGCCGGGAGTGGTTGTGGGAGAGGTGTATGGATGGTAGGGCGAAAAGAGTGGGGGCCTTTTTGCTGTTTGCGGGGGTCTATGCATGTTAGTCAGGTGTGGGAGGAGGGTGGGTGCTCTGGTGGGAAGGTGTGAGGAGGGGAGGAAAGCGAGCTAGGCCCTTGTTGTGAGTGTGGCCGAAGCATGTGAAGGTGGAATGGGATGAGGCATTGCACCACCTGGTGGCCGTGTGGAGTGGTTAGGAAGGGGTTGGAGGAGGGTGGCCAGGCAGGTGGTCAAGTGTGAGGAGGTCAGTGGTGATTTGGAGGAAGTGAGGGAAAGGAGGACGGGAGTGGTAGTGGGAGAGCCGTGTGCATGGCAGGGCCAAAAAGGTGGGCGCCCGCCTTGCAGCTCTTTGTGGGGACCTGTGCATGTTAGTCAGGTGTGGGAGGAGGGTGGGTGCTCTGGTGGGAAGGTGTGAGGAGGGGAGGAAAGCGAGCTAGGCCCTTGTTGTGAGTGTGGCCGAAGCATGTGAAGGTGGAATGGGATGAGGCATTGCACCGCCTGGTGGCCGTGTGGAGTGGTTAGGAAGGGGTTGGAGGAGGGTGGCCAGGCAGGTGGTCAAGTGTGAGGAGGTCAGTGGTGATTTGGAGGAGGTGAGGGAAAGGAGGCCGGGAGTGGTTGTGGGAGAGCCGTGTGCATGGTAGGGCCAAAAATGTAGGCGCCCGCCCTGCAGCTCTTTGTGGGGGCCTGTAGATGTTAGTCAGGTGTGGGAGGAGGGTGGGTGCTCTGGTGGGAAGGTGTGAGGAGGGGAGGAAAGCGAGCTAGGCCCTTGTTGTGAGTGTGGCCGAAACATGTGAAGGTGGAATGGGATGAGGCATTGCGCCGCGTGGTGGCCGTGTGGAGTGGTTAGGAAGGGGTTGGAGGAGGGTGGCCAGGCAGGTGGTCAAGTGTGAGGAGGTCATTGGTGATTTGGAGGAGGTGAGGGAAAGGAGGACGGGAGTGGTAGTGGGAGAGCCGTGTGCATGGCAGGGCCAAAAAGGTGGGCGCCTTGTTGCTGTTTGTGGGGACCTGTGCATGTTAGTCAGGTGTGGGAGGAGGGTGGGTGCTCTGGTGGGAAGGTGTGAGGAGGGGAGGAAAGCGAGCTAGGCCCTTGTTGTGAGTGTGGCCGAAGCATGTGAAGGTGGAATGGGATGAGGCATTGCGCCGCGTGGTGGCCGTGTGGAGTGGTTAGGAAGGGGTTGGAGGAGGGTGGCCAGGCAGGTGGGCAAGTGTGAGGAGGTCATTGGTGATTTGGAGGAGGTGAGGGAAAGGAGGACGGGAGTGGTAGTGGGAGAGCCGTGTGCATGGCAGGGCCAAAAAGGTAGGCGCCTTGCAGCTCTTTGTGGGGACCTGTGCATGTTAGTCAAGTGTGGAAGGAGGGTGGGTGCTCTGGTGGGAAGGTGTGAGGAGGGGAGGAAAGCGAGCTAGGCCCTTGTTGTGAGTGTGGCCTAGACCATGTGAAGGTGGAATGGGATGAGGCATTGCGCCGCGTGGTGGCCGTGTGGAGTGGTTAGGAAGGGGTTGGAGGAGGGTGGCCAGGCAGGTGGTCAAGTGTGAGGAGGTCATTGGTGATTTGGAGGAGGTGAGGGAAAGGAGGCCGGGAGTGGTAGTGGGAGAGCCATGTGCATGGCAGGGCCAAAAAGGTGGGCGCCCGCCTTGCAGCTCTTTGTGGGGACCTGTGCATGTTAGTCAGGTGTGGGAGGAGGGTGGGTGCTCTGGTGGGAAGGTGTGAGGAGGGGAGGAAAGCGAGCTAGGCCCTTGTTGTGAGTGTGGCCTAGACCATGTGAAGGTGGAATGGTATGAGGCATTGCGCCGCGTGGTGGCCGTGTGGAGTGGTTAGGAAGGGGTTGGAGGAGGGTGGCCAGGCAGGTGGTCAAGTGTGAGGAGGTCATTGGTGATTTGGAGGAGGTGAGGGAAAGGAGGCCGGGAGTGGTAGTGGGAGAGCCGTGTGCATGGCAGGGCCAAAAAGGTAGGCGCCCGCCTTGCAGCTCTTTGTGGGGACCTGTGCATGTTAGTCAGGTGTGGGAGGAGGATGGGTGCTCTGGTGGGAAGGTGTGAGGAGGGGAGGAAAGCGAGCTAGGCCCTTGTTGTGAGTGTGGCCGAAGCATGTGAAGGTGGAATGGGATGAGGCATTGCGCCGCGTGGTGGCCGTGTGGAGTGGTTAGGAAGGGGTTGGAGGAGGGTGGCCAGGCAGGTGGTCAAGTGTGAGGAGGTCATTGGTGATTTGGAGGAGGTGAGGGAAAGGAGGCCGGGAGTGGTAGTGGGAGAGCCGTGTGCATGGCAGGGCCAAAAAGGTAGGCGCCTTGCAGCTCTTTGTGGGGACCTGTGCATGTTAGTCAGGTGTGGGAGGAGGGTGGGTGCTCTGGTGGGAAGGTGTGAGGAGGGGAGGAAAGCGAGCTAGGCCCTTGTTGTGAGTGTGGCTGAAGCATGTGAAGGTGGAATGGGATGAGGCATTGCGCCGCGTGGTGGCCGTGTGGAGTGGTTAGGAAGGGGTTGGAGGAGGGTGGCCAGGCAGGTGGTCAAGTGTGAGGAGGTCATTGGTGATTTGGAGGAGGTGAGGGAAAGGAGGCCGGGAGTGGTAGTGGGAGAGCCGTGTGCATGGCAGGGCCAAAAAGGTGGGCGCCCGCCTTGCAGCTCTTTGTGGGGACCTGTGCATGTTAGTCAGGTGTGGGAGGAGGGTGGGTGCTCTGGTGGGAAGGTGTGAGGAGGGGAGGAAAGCGAGCTAGGCCCTTGTTGTGAGTGTGGCCGAAGCATGTGAAGGTGGAATGGGATGAGGCATTGCACCACCTGGTGGCCGTGTGGAGTGGTTAGGAAGGGGTTGGAGGAGGGTGGCCAGGCAGGTGGGCAAGTGTGAGGAGGTCAGTGGTGATTTGGAGGAGGTGAGGGAAAGGAGGACGGGAGTGGTAGTGGGAGAGCCGTGTGCATGGCAGGGCCAAAAAGGTAGGCGCCTTGTTGCTGTTTGCGTGGGTCTATGCATGTTAGTCAGGTGTGGAAGGAGGGTGGGTGCTCTGGTGGGAAGGTGTGAGGAGGGGAGGAAAGCGAGCTAGGCCCTTGTTGTGAGTGTGGCTGAAGCATGTGAAGGTGGAATGGGATGAGGCATTGCGCCGCGTGGTGGCCGTGTGGAGTGGTTAGGAAGGGGTTGGAGGAGGGTGGCCAGGCAGGTGGTCAAGTGTGAGGAGGTCATTGGTGATTTGGAGGAGGTGAGGGAAAGGAGTCCGGGAGTGGTTGTGGGAGAGGTGTGTGGATGGTAGGGCGAAAATGGTGGGGGCCTTGGTGCTGCTTGCGGGGGTCTGTGCATGTTAGTCAGGTGTGGGAGGAGGGTGGGTGCTCTGGTGGGAAGGTGTGAGGAGGGGAGGAAAGCGAGCTAGGCCCTTGTTGTGAGTGTGGCCGAAGCATGTGAAGGTGGAATGGGATGAGGCATTGCACCACCTGGTGGCCGTGTGGAGTGGTTAGGAAGGGGTTGGAGGAGGGTGGCCAGGCAGGTGGGCAAGTGTGAGGAGGTCATTGGTGATTTGGAGGAGGTGAGGGAAAGGAGGACGGGAGTGGTAGTGGGAGAGCCGTGTGCATGGCAGGGCCAAAAAGGTAGGCGCCCGCCTTGCAGCTCTTTGTGGGGGTCTGTGCATGTTAGTCAGGTGTGCGAGGAGGGTGGGTGCTCTGGTGGGAAGGTGTGAGGAGGGGAGGAAAGCGAGCTAGGCCCTTGTTGTGAGTGTGGCCGAAGCATGTGAAGGTGGAATGGGATGAGGCATTGCGCCGCGTGGTGGCCGTGTGGAGTGGTTAGGAAGGGGTTGGAGGAGGGTGGCCAGGCAGGTGGTCAAGTGTGAGGAGGTCATTGGTGATTTGGAGGAGGTGAGGGAAAGGAGGCCGGGAGTGGTAGTGGGAGAGCCGTGTGCATGGCAGGGCCAAAAAGGTGGGCGCCCGCCTTGCAGCTCTTTGTGGGGACCTGTGCATGTTAGTCAGGTGTGGGAGGAGGGTGGGTGCTCTGGTGGGAAGGTGTGAGGAGGGGAGGAAAGCGAGCTAGGCCCTTGTTGTGAGTGTGGCCGAAGCATGTGAAGGTGGAATGGGATGAGGCATTGCACCACCTGGTGGCCGTGTGGAGTGGTTAGGAAGGGGTTGGAGGAGGGTGGCCAGGCAGGTGGGCAAGTGTGAGGAGGTCATTGGTGATTTGGAGGAGGTGAGGGAAAGGAGGACGGGAGTGGTAGTGGGAGAGCCGTGTGCATGGCAGGGCCAAAAAGGTAGGCGCCTTGTTGCTGTTTGCGTGGGTCTATGCATGTTAGTCAGGTGTGGAAGGAGGGTGGGTGCTCTGGTGGGAAGGTGTGAGGAGGGGAGGAAAGCGAGCTAGGCCCTTGTTGTGAGTGTGGCCAAAGCATGTGAAGGTGGAATGGGATGAGGCATTGCGCCGCGTGGTGGCCGTGTGGAGTGGTTAGGAAGGGGTTGGAGGAGGGTGGCCAGGCAGGTGGTCAAGTGTGAGGAGGTCATTGGTGATTTGGAGGAGGTGAGGGAAAGGAGGACGGGAGTGGTAGTGGGAGAGGTGTGTGGATGGTAGGGTGAAAAGAGTGGGCGCCTTGCAGCTCTTTGTGGGGACCTGTGCATGTTAGTCAGGTGTGGGAGGAGGGTGGGTGCTCTGGTGGGAAGGTGTGAGGAGGGGAGGAAAGCGAGCTAGGCCCTTGTTGTGAGTGTGGCCGAAGCATGTGAAGGTGGAATGGGATGAGGCATTGCACCACCTGGTGGCCGTGTGGAGTGGTTAGGAAGGGGTTGGAGGAGGGTGGCCAGGCAGGTGGTCAAGTGTGAGGAGGTCATTGGTGATTTGGAGGACGTGAGGGAAAGGAGGACGGGAGTGGTAGTGGGAGAGCCGTGTGCATGGCAGGGCCAAAAAGGTGGGCGCCCGCCTTGCAGCTCTTTGTGGGGCCCTGTGCATGTCAGTCAGGTGTGGGAGGAGGGTGGGTGCTCTGGTGGGAAGGTGTGAGGAGGGGAGGAAAGCGAGCTAGGCCCTTGTTGTGAGTGTGGCTGAAGCATGTGAAGGTGGAATGGGATGAGGCATTGCGCCGCGTGGTGGCCGTGTGGAGTGGTTAGGAAGGGGTTGGAGGAGGGTGGCCAGGCAGGTGGTCAAGTGTGAGGAGGTCATTGGTGATTTGGAGGAGGTGAGGGAAAGGAGGCCGGGAGTGGTTGTGGGAGAGGTGTGTGGATGGTAGGGCGAAAATGGTGGGGGCCTTGGTGCTGCTTGCGGGGGTCTGTGCATGTTAGTCAGGTGTGGAAGGAGGGTGGGTGCTCTGGTGGGAAGGTGTGAGGAGGGGAGGAAAGCGAGCTAGGCCCTTGTTGTGAGTGTGGCTGAAGCATGTGAAGGTGGAATGGGATGAGGCATTGCGCCGCGTGGTGGCCGTGTGGAGTGGTTAGGAAGGGGTTGGAGGAGGGTGGCCAGGCAGGTGGTCAAGTGTGAGGAGGTCATTGGTGATTTGGAGGAGGTGAGGGAAAGGAGGCCGGGAGTGGTTGTGGGAGAGGTGTGTGGATGGTAGGGCGAAAATGGTGGGGGCCTTGGTGCTGCTTGCGGGGGTCTGTGCATGTTAGTCAGGTGTGGGAGGAGGGTGGGTGCTCTGGTGGGAAGGTGTGAGGAGGGGAGGAAAGCGAGCTAGGCCCTTGTTGTGAGTGTGGCCGAAGCATGTGAAGGTGGAATGGGATGAGGCATTGCGCTGCCTGGTGGCCGTGTGTAGTGGTTAGGAAGGGGTTGGAGGAGGGTGGCCAGGCAGGTGGTCAAGTGTGAGGAGGTCATTGGTGATTTGGAGGAGGTGAGGGAAAGGAGGCCGGGAGTGGTAGTGGGAGAGCCGTGTGCATGGCAGGGCCAAAAAGGTGGGCGCCCGCCTTGCAGCTCTTTGTGGGGACCTGTGCATGTTAGTCAGGTGTGGGAGGAGGGTGGGTGCTCTGGTGGGAAGGTGTGAGGAGGGGAGGAAAGCGAGCTAGGCCCTTGTTGTGAGTGTGGCCGAAGCATGTGAAGGTGGAATGGGATGAGGCATTGCACCACCTGGTGGCCGTGTGGAGTGGTTAGGAAGGGGTTGGAGGAGGGTGGCCAGGCAGGTGGGCAAGTGTGAGGAGGTCATTGGTGATTTGGAGGAGGTGAGGGAAAGGAGGCCGGGAGTGGTAGTGGGAGAGCCGTGTGCATGGCAGGGCCAAAAAGGTGGGCGCCTTGCAGCTCTTTGTGGGGACCTGTGCATGTTAGTCAGGTGTGGGAGGAGGGTGGGTGCTCTGGTGGGAAGGTGTGAGGAGGGGAGGAAAGCGAGCTAGGCCCTTGTTGTGAGTGTGGCCGAAGCATGTGAAGGTGGAATGGGATGAGGCATTGCGCCGCGTGGTGGCCGTGTGGAGTGGTTAGGAAGGGGTTGGAGGAGGGTGGCCAGGCAGGTGGGCAAGTGTGAGGAGGTCAGTGGTGATTTGGAGGAGGTGAGGGAAAGGAGGCCGGGAGTGGTAGTGGGAGAGCCGTGTGCATGGCAGGGCCAAAAAGGTAGGCGCCTTGTTGCTGTTTGCGTGGGTCTATGCATGTTAGTCAGGTGTGGAAGGAGGGTGGGTGCTCTGGTGGGAAGGTGTGAGGAGGGGAGGAAAGCGAGCTAGGCCCTTGTTGTGAGTGTGGCTGAAGCATGTGAAGGTGGAATGGGATGAGGCATTGCGCCGCGTGGTGGCCGTGTGGAGTGGTTAGGAAGGGGTTGGAGGAGGGTGGCCAGGCAGGTGGTCAAGTGTGAGGAGGTCATTGGTGATTTGGAGGAGGTGAGGGAAAGGAGGCCGGGAGTGGTTGTGGGAGAGGTGTGTGGATGGTAGGGCGAAAATGGTGTGGGCCTTGGTGCTGCTTGCGGGGGTCTGTGCATGTTAGTCAGGTGTGGGAGGAGGGTGGGTGCTCTGGTGGGAAGGTGTGAGGAGGGGAGGAAAGCGAGCTAGGCCCTTGTTGTGAGTGTGGCCGAAGCATGTGAAGGTGGAATGGGATGAGGCATTGCGCTGCCTGGTGGCCGTGTGGAGTGGTTAGGAAGGGGTTGGAGGAGGGTGGCCAGGCAGGTGGTCAAGTGTGAGGAGGTCATTGGTGATTTGGAGGAGGTGAGGGAAAGGAGGCCGGGAGTGGTAGTGGGAGAGCCGTGTGCATGGCAGGGCCAAAAAGGTGGGCGCCTTGCAGCTCTTTGTGGGGACCTGTGCATGTTAGTCAGGTGTGGGAGGAGGGTGGGTGCTCTGGTGGGAAGGTGTGAGGAGGGGAGGAAAGCGAGCTAGGCCCTTGTTGTGAGTGTGGCCGAAGCATGTGAAGGTGGAATGGGATGAGGCATTGCGCCGCGTGGTGGCCGTGTGGAGTGGTTAGGAAGGGGTTGGAGGAGGGTGGCCAGGCAGGTGGTCAAGTGTGAGGAGGTCATTGGTGATTTGGAGGAGGTGAGGGAAAGGAGGACGGGAGTGGTAGTGGGAGAGCCGTGTGCATGGCAGGGCCAAAAAGGTGGGCGCCTTGCAGCTCTTTGTGGGGACCTGTGCATGTTAGTCAGGTGTGGGAGGAGGGTGGGTGCTCTGGTGGGAAGGTGTGAGGAGGGGAGGAAAGCGAGCTAGGCCCTTGTTGTGAGTGTGGCCGAAGCATGTGAAGGTGGAATGGGATGAGGCATTGCGCCGCGTGGTGGCCGTGTGGAGTGGTTAGGAAGGGGTTGGAGGAGGGTGGCCAGGCAGGTGGTCAAGTGTGAGGAGGTCATTGGTGATTTGGAGGAGGTGAGGGAAAGGAGGCCGGGAGTGGTAGTGGGAGAGCCGTGTGCATGGCAGGGCCAAAAAGGTAGGCGCCTTGTTGCTGTTTGCGGGGGTCTATGCATGTTAGTCAGGTGTGGGAGGAGGGTGGGTGCTCTGGTGGGAAGGTGTGAGGAGGGGAGGAAAGCGAGCTAGGCCCTTGTTGTGAGTGTGGCCAAAGCATGTGAAGGTGGAATGGGATGAGGCATTGCGCCGCGTGGTGGCCGTGTGGAGTGGTTAGGAAGGGGTTGGAGGAGGGTGGCCAGGCAGGTGGTCAAGTGTGAGGAGGTCATTGGTGATTTGGAGGAGGTGAGGGAAAGGAGGACGGGAGTGGTAGTGGGAGAGGTGTGTGGATGGTAGGGTGAAAAGAGTGGGCGCCTTGCAGCTCTTTGTGGGGACCTGTGCATGTTAGTCAGGTGTGGGAGGAGGGTGGGTGCTCTGGTGGGAAGGTGTGAGGAGGGGAGGAAAGCGAGCTAGGCCCTTGTTGTGAGTGTGGCCGAAGCATGTGAAGGTGGAATGGGATGAGGCATTGCACCGCGTGGTGGCCGTGTGGAGTGGTTAGGAAGGGGTTGGAGGAGGGTGGCCAGGCAGGTGGTCAAGTGTGAGGAGGTCATTGGTGATTTGGAGGAGGTGAGGGAAAGGAGGACGGGAGTGGTTGTGGGAGAGGTGTGTGGATGGTAGGGCGAAAATGGTGGGCGCCTTGCAGCTCTTTGTGGGGACCTGTGCATGTTAGTCAGGTGTGGGAGGAGGGTGGGTGCTCTGGTGGGAAGGTGTGAGGAGGGGAGGAAAGCGAGCTAGGCCCTTGTTGTGAGTGTGGCCGAAGCATGTGAAGGTGGAATGGGATGAGGCATTGCGCCGCGTGGTGGCCGTGTGGAGTGGTTAGGAAGGGGTTGGAGGAGGGTGGCCAGGCAGGTGGTCAAGTGTGAGGAGGTCATTGGTGATTTGGAGGAGGTGAGGGAAAGGAGGCCGGGAGTGGTAGTGGGAGAGCCGTGTGCATGGCAGGGCCAAAAAGGTGGGCGCCCGCCTTGCAGCTCTTTGTGGGGACCTGTGCATGTTAGTCAGGTGTGGGAGGAGGGTGGGTGCTCTGGTGGGAAGGTGTAAGGAGGGGAGGAAAGCGAGCTAGGCCCTTGTTGTGAGTGTGGCCGAAGCATGTGAAGGTGGAATGGGATGAGGCATTGCGCCGCGTGGTGGCCGTGTGGAGTGGTTAGGAAGGGGTTGGAGGAGGGTGTCCAGGCAGGTGGTCAAGTGTGAGGAGGTCATTGGTGATTTGGAGGAGGTGAGGGAAAGGAGGCCGGGAGTGGTAGTGGGAGAGCCGTGTGCATGGCAGGGCCAAAAAGGTGGGCGCCTTGCAGCTCTTTGTGGGGACCTGTGCATGTTAGTCAGGTGTGGGAGGCGGGTGGGTGCTCTGGTGGGAAGGTGTGAGGAGGGGAGGAAAGCGAGCTAGGCCCTTGTTGTGAGTGTGGCCGAAGCATGTGAAGGTGGAATGGGATGAGGCATTGCGCCGCGTGGTGGCCGTGTGGAGTGGTTAGGAAGGGGTTGGAGGAGGGTGGCCAGGCAGGTGGTCAAGTGTGAGGAGGTCATTGGTGATTTGGAGGAGGTGAGGGAAAGGAGGCCGGGAGTGGTAGTGGGAGAGCCGTGTGCATGGCAGGGCCAAAAAGGTGGGCGCCTTGTTGCTGTTTGTGGGGACCTGTGCATGTTAGTCAGGTGTGGGAGGAGGGTGGGTGCTCTGGTGGGAAGGTGTGAGGAGGGGAGGAAAGCGAGCTAGGCCCTTGTTGTGAGTGTGGCCGAAGCATGTGAAGGTGGAATGGGATGAGGCATTGCGCCGCGTGGTGGCCGTGTGGAGTGGTTAGGAAGGGGTTGGAGGAGGGTGGCCAGGCAGGTGGTCAAGTGTGAGGAGGTCAGTGGTGATTTGGAGGAGGTGAGGGAAAGGAGGACGGGAGTGGTAGTGGGAGAGCCATGTGCATGGCAGGGCCAAAAAGGTGGGCGCCTTGCAGCTCTTTGTGGGGACCTGTGCATGTTAGTCAGGTGTGGGAGGAGGGTGGGTGCTCTGGTGGGAAGGTGTGAGGAGGGGAGGAAAGCGAGCTAGGCCCTTGTTGTGAGTGTGGCCGAAGCATGTGAAGGTGGAATGGGATGAGGCATTGCACCACCTGGTGGCCGTGTGGAGTGGTTAGGAAGGGGTTGGAGGAGGGTGTCCAGGCAGGTGGTCAAGTGTGAGGAGGTCATTGGTGATTTGGAGGAGGTGAGGGAAAGGAGGACAGGAGTGGTAGTGGGAGAGCCGTGTGCATGGCAGGGCCAAAAAGGTGGGTGCCCGCCTTGCAGCTCTTTGTGGGGACCTGTGCATGTTAGTCAGGTGTGGGAGGAGGGTGGGTGCTCTGGTGGGAAGGTGTGAGGAGGGGAGGAAAGCGAGCTAGGCCCTTGTTGTGAGTGTGGCCGAAGCATGTGAAGGTGGAATGGGATGAGGCATTGCGCCGCGTGGTGGCCGCGTGGAGTGGTTAGGAAGGGGTTGGAGGAGGGTGTCCAGGCAGGTGGTCAAGTGTGAGGAGGTCATTGGTGATTTGGAGGAGGTGAGGGAAAGGAGGCCGGGAGTGGTAGTGGGAGAGCCGTGTGCATGGCAGGGCCAAAAAGGTGGGCGCCTTACAGCTCTTTGTGGGGACCTGTGCATGTTAGTCAGGTGTGGGAGGAGGGTGGGTGCTCTGGTGGGAAGGTGTGAGGAGGGGAGGAAAGCGAGCTAGGCCCTTGTTGTGAGTGTGGCCGAAGCATGTGAAGGTGGAATGGGATGAGGCATTGCGCCGCCTGGTGGCCTTGTGGAGTGGTTAGGAAGGGGTTGGAGGAGGGTGGCCAGGCAGGTGGTCAAGTGTGAGGAGGTCATTGGTGATTTGGAGGAGGTGAGGGAAAGGAGGCCGGGAGTGGTAGTGGGAGAGCCGTGTGCATGGCAGGGCCAAAAAGGTGGGCGCCTTGCAGCTCTTTGTGGGGACCTGTGCATGTTAGTCAGGTGTGGGAGGAGGGTGGGTGCTCTGGTGGGAAGGTGTGAGGAGGGGAGGAAAGCGAGCTAGGCCCTTGTTGTGAGTGTGGCCGAAGCATGTGAAGGTGGAATGGGATGAGGCATTGCGCCGCGTGGTGGCCGTGTGGAGTGGTTAGGAAGGGGTTGGAGGAGGGTGGCCAGGCAGGTGGTCAAGTGTGAGGAGGTCATTGGTGATTTGGAGGAGGTGAGGGAAAGGAGGCCGGGAGTGGTTGTGGGAGAGGTGTATGGATGGTAGGGCGAAAAGAGTGGGGGCCTTGTTGCTGTTTGCGGGGGTCTATGCATGTTAGTCAGGTGTGGGAGGAGGGTGGGTGCTCTGGTGGGAAGGTGTGAGGAGGGGAGGAAAGCGAGCTAGGCCCTTGTTGTGAGTGTGGCCGAAGCATGTGAAGGTGGAATGGGATGAGGCATTGCGCCGCGTGGTGGCCGTGTGGAGTGGTTAGGAAGGGGTTGGAGGAGGGTGTCCAGGCAGGTGGTCAAGTGTGAGGAGGTCATTGGTGATTTGGAGGAGGTGAGGGAAAGGAGGACGGGAGTGGTAGTGGGAGAGCCGTGTGTATGGCAGGGCCAAAAAGGTGGGCGCCTTGCAGCTCTTTGTGGGGACCTGTGCATGTTAGTCAGGTGTGGGAGGAGGGTGGGTGCTCTGGTGGGAAGGTGTGAGGAGGGGAGGAAAGCGAGCTAGGCCCTTGTTGTGAGTGTGGCCGAAGCATGTGAAGGTGGAATGGGATGAGGCATTGCGCCGCGTGGTGGCCGCGTGGAGTGGTTAGGAAGGGGTTGGAGGAGGGTGGCCAGGCAGGTGGTCAAGTGTGAGGAGGTCATTGGTGATTTGGAGGAGGTGAGGGAAAGGAGGCCGGGAGTGGTAGTGGGAGAGCCGTGTGCATGGCAGGGCCAAAAAGGTGGGCGCCTTGCAGCTCTTTGTGGGGACCTGTGCATGTTAGTCAGGTGTGGGAGGAGGGTGGGTGCTCTGGTGGGAAGGTGTGAGGAGGGGAGGAAAGCGAGCTAGGCCCTTGTTGTGAGTGTGGCTGAAGCATGTGAAGGTGGAATGGGATGAGGCATTGCACCACCTGGTGGCCGTGTGGAGTGGTTAGGAAGGGGTTGGAGGAGGGTGGCCAGGCAGGTGGTCAAGTGTGAGGAGGTCATTGGTGATTTGGAGGAGGTGAGGGAAAGGAGGCCGGGAGTGGTAGTGGGAGAGCCATGTGCATGGCAGGGCCAAAAAGGTGGGCGCCTTGCAGCTCTTTGTGGGGACCTGTGCATGTTAGTCAGGTGTGGGAGGAGGGTGGGTGCTCTGGTGGGAAGGTGTGAGGAGGGGAGGAAAGCGAGCTAGGCCCTTGTTGTGAGTGTGGCCGAAGCATGTGAAGGTGGAATGGGATGAGGCATTGCACCACCTGGTGGCCGTGTGGAGTGGTTAGGAAGGGGTTGGAGGAGGGTGGCCAGGCAGGTGGTCAAGTGTGAGGAGGTCATTGGTGATTTGGAGGAGGTGAGGGAAAGGAGGACAGGAGTGGTAGTGGGAGAGCCGTGTGCATGGCAGGGCCAAAAAGGTGGGTGCCCGCCTTGCAGCTCTTTGTGGGGACCTGTGCATGTTAGTCAGGTGTGGGAGGAGGGTGGGTGCTCTGGTGGGAAGGTGTGAGGAGGGGAGGAAAGCGAGCTAGGCCCTTGTTGTGAGTGTGGCCGAAGCATGTGAAGGTGGAATGGGATGAGGCATTGCGCCGCGTGGTGGCCGTGTGGAGTGGTTAGGAAGGGGTTGGAGGAGGGTGGCCAGGCAGGTGGTCAAGTGTGAGGAGGTCATTGGTGATTTGGAGGAGGTGAGGGAAAGGAGGCCGGGAGTGGTTGTGGGAGAGCCGTGTGCATGGCAGGGCCAAAAAGGTAGGCGCCCGCCTTGCAGCTCTTTGTGGGGACCTGTGCATGTTAGTCAGGTGTGGGAGGAGGGTGGGTGCTCTGGTGGGAAGGTGTGAGGAGGGGAGGAAAGCGAGCTAGGCCCTTGTTGTGAGTGTGGCCGAAGCATGTGAAGGTGGAATGGGATGAGGCATTGCGCCGCGTGGTGGCCGTGTGGAGTGGTTAGGAAGGGGTTGGAGGAGGGTGGCCAGGCAGGTGGGCAAGTGTGAGGAGGTCAGTGGTGATTTGGAGGAGGTGAGGGAAAGGAGGACGGGAGTGGTAGTGGGAGAGCCATGTGCATGGCAGGGCCAAAAAGGTGGGCGCCTTGCAGCTCTTTGTGGGGACCTGTGCATGTTAGTCAGGTGTGGGAGGAGGGTGGGTGCTCTGGTGGGAAGGTGTGAGGAGGGGAGGAAAGCGAGCTAGGCCCTTGTTGTGAGTGTGGCCGAAGCATGTGAAGGTGGAATGGGATGAGGCATTGCACCACCTGGTGGCCGTGTGGAGTGGTTAGGAAGGGGTTGGAGGAGGGTGTCCAGGCAGGTGGTCAAGTGTGAGGAGGTCATTGGTGATTTGGAGGAGGTGAGGGAAAGGAGGACAGGAGTGGTAGTGGGAGAGCCGTGTGCATGGCAGGGCCAAAAAGGTGGGTGCCCGCCTTGCAGCTCTTTGTGGGGACCTGTGCATGTTAGTCAGGTGTGGGAGGAGGGTGGGTGCTCTGGTGGGAAGGTGTGAGGAGGGGAGGAAAGCGAGCTAGGCCCTTGTTGTGAGTGTGGCCGAAGCATGTGAAGGTGGAATGGGATGAGGCATTGCGCCGCGTGGTGGCCGCGTGGAGTGGTTAGGAAGGGGTTGGAGGAGGGTGTCCAGGCAGGTGGTCAAGTGTGAGGAGGTCATTGGTGATTTGGAGGAGGTGAGGGAAAGGAGGCCGGGAGTGGTAGTGGGAGAGCCGTGTGCATGGCAGGGCCAAAAAGGTGGGCGCCTTACAGCTCTTTGTGGGGACCTGTGCATGTTAGTCAGGTGTGGGAGGAGGGTGGGTGCTCTGGTGGGAAGGTGTGAGGAGGGGAGGAAAGCGAGCTAGGCCCTTGTTGTGAGTGTGGCCGAAGCATGTGAAGGTGGAATGGGATGAGGCATTGCGCCGCCTGGTGGCCTTGTGGAGTGGTTAGGAAGGGGTTGGAGGAGGGTGGCCAGGCAGGTGGTCAAGTGTGAGGAGGTCATTGGTGATTTGGAGGAGGTGAGGGAAAGGAGGCCGGGAGTGGTAGTGGGAGAGCCGTGTGCATGGCAGGGCCAAAAAGGTGGGCGCCTTGCAGCTCTTTGTGGGGACCTGTGCATGTTAGTCAGGTGTGGGAGGAGGGTGGGTGCTCTGGTGGGAAGGTGTGAGGAGGGGAGGAAAGCGAGCTAGGCCCTTGTTGTGAGTGTGGCCGAAGCATGTGAAGGTGGAATGGGATGAGGCATTGCGCCGCGTGGTGGCCGTGTGGAGTGGTTAGGAAGGGGTTGGAGGAGGGTGGCCAGGCAGGTGGTCAAGTGTGAGGAGGTCATTGGTGATTTGGAGGAGGTGAGGGAAAGGAGGCCGGGAGTGGTTGTGGGAGAGGTGTATGGATGGTAGGGCGAAAAGAGTGGGGGCCTTGTTGCTGTTTGCGGGGGTCTATGCATGTTAGTCAGGTGTGGGAGGAGGGTGGGTGCTCTGGTGGGAAGGTGTGAGGAGGGGAGGAAAGCGAGCTAGGCCCTTGTTGTGAGTGTGGCCGAAGCATGTGAAGGTGGAATGGGATGAGGCATTGCGCCGCGTGGTGGCCGTGTGGAGTGGTTAGGAAGGGGTTGGAGGAGGGTGTCCAGGCAGGTGGTCAAGTGTGAGGAGGTCATTGGTGATTTGGAGGAGGTGAGGGAAAGGAGGACGGGAGTGGTAGTGGGAGAGCCGTGTGTATGGCAGGGCCAAAAAGGTGGGCGCCTTGCAGCTCTTTGTGGGGACCTGTGCATGTTAGTCAGGTGTGGGAGGAGGGTGGGTGCTCTGGTGGGAAGGTGTGAGGAGGGGAGGAAAGCGAGCTAGGCCCTTGTTGTGAGTGTGGCCGAAGCATGTGAAGGTGGAATGGGATGAGGCATTGCGCCGCGTGGTGGCCGCGTGGAGTGGTTAGGAAGGGGTTGGAGGAGGGTGGCCAGGCAGGTGGTCAAGTGTGAGGAGGTCATTGGTGATTTGGAGGAGGTGAGGGAAAGGAGGCCGGGAGTGGTAGTGGGAGAGCCGTGTGCATGGCAGGGCCAAAAAGGTGGGCGCCTTGCAGCTCTTTGTGGGGACCTGTGCATGTTAGTCAGGTGTGGGAGGAGGGTGGGTGCTCTGGTGGGAAGGTGTGAGGAGGGGAGGAAAGCGAGCTAGGCCCTTGTTGTGAGTGTGGCTGAAGCATGTGAAGGTGGAATGGGATGAGGCATTGCACCACCTGGTGGCCGTGTGGAGTGGTTAGGAAGGGGTTGGAGGAGGGTGGCCAGGCAGGTGGTCAAGTGTGAGGAGGTCATTGGTGATTTGGAGGAGGTGAGGGAAAGGAGGCCGGGAGTGGTAGTGGGAGAGCCATGTGCATGGCAGGGCCAAAAAGGTGGGCGCCTTGCAGCTCTTTGTGGGGACCTGTGCATGTTAGTCAGGTGTGGGAGGAGGGTGGGTGCTCTGGTGGGAAGGTGTGAGGAGGGGAGGAAAGCGAGCTAGGCCCTTGTTGTGAGTGTGGCCGAAGCATGTGAAGGTGGAATGGGATGAGGCATTGCACCACCTGGTGGCCGTGTGGAGTGGTTAGGAAGGGGTTGGAGGAGGGTGGCCAGGCAGGTGGTCAAGTGTGAGGAGGTCATTGGTGATTTGGAGGAGGTGAGGGAAAGGAGGACAGGAGTGGTAGTGGGAGAGCCGTGTGCATGGCAGGGCCAAAAAGGTGGGTGCCCGCCTTGCAGCTCTTTGTGGGGACCTGTGCATGTTAGTCAGGTGTGGGAGGAGGGTGGGTGCTCTGGTGGGAAGGTGTGAGGAGGGGAGGAAAGCGAGCTAGGCCCTTGTTGTGAGTGTGGCCGAAGCATGTGAAGGTGGAATGGGATGAGGCATTGCGCCGCGTGGTGGCCGTGTGGAGTGGTTAGGAAGGGGTTGGAGGAGGGTGGCCAGGCAGGTGGTCAAGTGTGAGGAGGTCATTGGTGATTTGGAGGAGGTGAGGGAAAGGAGGCCGGGAGTGGTAGTGGGAGAGCCGTGTGCATGGCAGGGCCAAAAAGGTGGGCGCCTTACAGCTCTTTGTGGGGACCTGTGCATGTTAGTCAGGTGTGGGAGGAGGGTGGGTGCTCTGGTGGGAAGGTGTGAGGAGGGGAGGAAAGCGAGCTAGGCCCTTGTTGTGAGTGTGGCCGAAGCATGTGAAGGTGGAATGGGATGAGGCATTGCGCCGCCTGGTGGCCTTGTGGAGTGGTTAGGAAGGGGTTGGAGGAGGGTGGCCAGGCAGGTGGGCAAGTGTGAGGAGGTCAGTGGTGATTTGGAGGAGGTGAGGGAAAGGAGGACGGGAGTGGTAGTGGGAGAGCCGTGTGCATGGCAGGGCCAAAAAGGTAGGCGCCTTGTTGCTGTTTGCGGGGGTCTATGCATGTTAGTCAGGTGTGGAAGGAGGGTGGGTGCTCTGGTGGGAAGGTGTGAGGAGGGGAGGAAAGCGAGCTAGGCCCTTGTTGTGAGTGTGGCCAAAGCATGTGAAGGTGGAATGGGATGAGGCATTGTGCCGCGTGGTGGCCGTGTGGAGTGGTTAGGAAGGGGTTGGAGGAGGGTGTCCAGGCAGGTGGTCAAGTGTGAGGAGGTCATTGGTGATTTGGAGGAGGTGAGGGAAAGGAGGCCGGGAGTGGTTGTGGGAGAGGTGTATGGATGGTAGGGCGAAAAGAGTGGGGGCCTTGTTGCTGTTTGCGGGGGTCTATGCATGTTAGTCAGGTGTGGGAGGAGGGTGGGTGCTCTGGTGGGAAGGTGTGAGGAGGGGAGGAAAGCGAGCTAGGCCCTTGTTGTGAGTGTGGCCGAAGCATGTGAAGGTGGAATGGGATGAGGCATTGCGCCGCGTGGTGGCCGTGTGGAGTGGTTAGGAAGGGGTTGGAGGAGGGTGTCCAGGCAGGTGGTCAAGTGTGAGGAGGTCATTGGTGATTTGGAGGAGGTGAGGGAAAGGAGGACGGGAGTGGTAGTGGGAGAGCCGTGTGTATGGCAGGGCCAAAAAGGTGGGCGCCTTGCAGCTCTTTGTGGGGACCTGTGCATGTTAGTCAGGTGTGGGAGGAGGGTGGGTGCTCTGGTGGGAAGGTGTGAGGAGGGGAGGAAAGCGAGCTAGGCCCTTGTTGTGAGTGTGGCCGAAGCATGTGAAGGTGGAATGGGATGAGGCATTGCACCACCTGGTGGCCGTGTGGAGTGGTTAGGAAGGGGTTGGAGGAGGGTGGCCAGGCAGGTGGGCAAGTGTGAGGAGGTCATTGGTGATTTGGAGGAGGTGAGGGAAAGGAGGACGGGAGTGGTAGTGGGAGAGCCGTGTGCATGGCAGGGCCAAAAAGGTAGGCGCCCGCCTTGCAGCTCTTTGTGGGGGTCTGTGCATGTTAGTCAGGTGTGCGAGGAGGGTGGGTGCTCTGGTGGGAAGGTGTGAGGAGGGGAGGAAAGCGAGCTAGGCCCTTGTTGTGAGTGTGGCCGAAGCATGTGAAGGTGGAATGGGATGAGGCATTGCGCCGCGTGGTGGCCGTGTGGAGTGGTTAGGAAGGGGTTGGAGGAGGGTGGCCAGGCAGGTGGTCAAGTGTGAGGAGGTCATTGGTGATTTGGAGGAGGTGAGGGAAAGGAGGCCGGGAGTGGTAGTGGGAGAGCCGTGTGCATGGCAGGGCCAAAAAGTTGGGCGCCCGCCTTGCAGCTCTTTGTGGGGACCTGTGCATGTTAGTCAGGTGTGGGAGGAGGGTGGGTGCTCTGGTGGGAAGGTGTGAGGAGGGGAGGAAAGCGAGCTAGGCCCTTGTTGTGAGTGTGGCCGAAGCATGTGAAGGTGGAATGGGATGAGGCATTGCACCACCTGGTGGCCGTGTGGAGTGGTTAGGAAGGGGTTGGAGGAGGGTGGCCAGGCAGGTGGGCAAGTGTGAGGAGGTCATTGGTGATTTGGAGGAGGTGAGGGAAAGGAGGACGGGAGTGGTAGTGGGAGAGCCGTGTGCATGGCAGGGCCAAAAAGGTAGGCGCCTTGTTGCTGTTTGCGTGGGTCTATGCATGTTAGTCAGGTGTGGAAGGAGGGTGGGTGCTCTGGTGGGAAGGTGTGAGGAGGGGAGGAAAGCGAGCTAGGCCCTTGTTGTGAGTGTGGCCAAAGCATGTGAAGGTGGAATGGGATGAGGCATTGCGCCGCGTGGTGGCCGTGTGGAGTGGTTAGGAAGGGGTTGGAGGAGGGTGGCCAGGCAGGTGGTCAAGTGTGAGGAGGTCATTGGTGATTTGGAGGAGGTGAGGGAAAGGAGGACGGGAGTGGTAGTGGGAGAGGTGTGTGGATGGTAGGGTGAAAAGAGTGGGCGCCTTGCAGCTCTTTGTGGGGACCTGTGCATGTTAGTCAGGTGTGGGAGGAGGGTGGGTGCTCTGGTGGGAAGGTGTGAGGAGGGGAGGAAAGCGAGCTAGGCCCTTGTTGTGAGTGTGGCCGAAGCATGTGAAGGTGGAATGGGATGAGGCATTGCACCACCTGGTGGCCGTGTGGAGTGGTTAGGAAGGGGTTGGAGGAGGGTGGCCAGGCAGGTGGTCAAGTGTGAGGAGGTCATTGGTGATTTGGAGGACGTGAGGGAAAGGAGGACGGGAGTGGTAGTGGGAGAGCCGTGTGCATGGCAGGGCCAAAAAGGTGGGCGCCCGCCTTGCAGCTCTTTGTGGGGCCCTGTGCATGTCAGTCAGGTGTGGGAGGAGGGTGGGTGCTCTGGTGGGAAGGTGTGAGGAGGGGAGGAAAGCGAGCTAGGCCCTTGTTGTGAGTGTGGCTGAAGCATGTGAAGGTGGAATGGGATGAGGCATTGCGCCGCGTGGTGGCCGTGTGGAGTGGTTAGGAAGGGGTTGGAGGAGGGTGGCCAGGCAGGTGGTCAAGTGTGAGGAGGTCATTGGTGATTTGGAGGAGGTGAGGGAAAGGAGGCCGGGAGTGGTTGTGGGAGAGGTGTGTGGATGGTAGGGCGAAAATGGTGGGGGCCTTGGTGCTGCTTGCGGGGGTCTGTGCATGTTAGTCAGGTGTGGAAGGAGGGTGGGTGCTCTGGTGGGAAGGTGTGAGGAGGGGAGGAAAGCGAGCTAGGCCCTTGTTGTGAGTGTGGCTGAAGCATGTGAAGGTGGAATGGGATGAGGCATTGCGCCGCGTGGTGGCCGTGTGGAGTGGTTAGGAAGGGGTTGGAGGAGGGTGGCCAGGCAGGTGGTCAAGTGTGAGGAGGTCATTGGTGATTTGGAGGAGGTGAGGGAAAGGAGGCCGGGAGTGGTTGTGGGAGAGGTGTGTGGATGGTAGGGCGAAAATGGTGGGGGCCTTGGTGCTGCTTGCGGGGGTCTGTGCATGTTAGTCAGGTGTGGGAGGAGGGTGGGTGCTCTGGTGGGAAGGTGTGAGGAGGGGAGGAAAGCGAGCTAGGCCCTTGTTGTGAGTGTGGCCGAAGCATGTGAAGGTGGAATGGGATGAGGCATTGCGCTGCCTGGTGGCCGTGTGTAGTGGTTAGGAAGGGGTTGGAGGAGGGTGGCCAGGCAGGTGGTCAAGTGTGAGGAGGTCATTGGTGATTTGGAGGAGGTGAGGGAAAGGAGGCCGGGAGTGGTAGTGGGAGAGCCGTGTGCATGGCAGGGCCAAAAAGGTGGGCGCCCGCCTTGCAGCTCTTTGTGGGGACCTGTGCATGTTAGTCAGGTGTGGGAGGAGGGTGGGTGCTCTGGTGGGAAGGTGTGAGGAGGGGAGGAAAGCGAGCTAGGCCCTTGTTGTGAGTGTGGCCGAAGCATGTGAAGGTGGAATGGGATGAGGCATTGCACCACCTGGTGGCCGTGTGGAGTGGTTAGGAAGGGGTTGGAGGAGGGTGGCCAGGCAGGTGGGCAAGTGTGAGGAGGTCATTGGTGATTTGGAGGAGGTGAGGGAAAGGAGGCCGGGAGTGGTAGTGGGAGAGCCGTGTGCATGGCAGGGCCAAAAAGGTGGGCGCCTTGCAGCTCTTTGTGGGGACCTGTGCATGTTAGTCAGGTGTGGGAGGAGGGTGGGTGCTCTGGTGGGAAGGTGTGAGGAGGGGAGGAAAGCGAGCTAGGCCCTTGTTGTGAGTGTGGCCGAAGCATGTGAAGGTGGAATGGGATGAGGCATTGCGCCGCGTGGTGGCCGTGTGGAGTGGTTAGGAAGGGGTTGGAGGAGGGTGGCCAGGCAGGTGGGCAAGTGTGAGGAGGTCAGTGGTGATTTGGAGGAGGTGAGGGAAAGGAGGCCGGGAGTGGTAGTGGGAGAGCCGTGTGCATGGCAGGGCCAAAAAGGTAGGCGCCTTGTTGCTGTTTGCGTGGGTCTATGCATGTTAGTCAGGTGTGGAAGGAGGGTGGGTGCTCTGGTGGGAAGGTGTGAGGAGGGGAGGAAAGCGAGCTAGGCCCTTGTTGTGAGTGTGGCTGAAGCATGTGAAGGTGGAATGGGATGAGGCATTGCGCCGCGTGGTGGCCGTGTGGAGTGGTTAGGAAGGGGTTGGAGGAGGGTGGCCAGGCAGGTGGTCAAGTGTGAGGAGGTCATTGGTGATTTGGAGGAGGTGAGGGAAAGGAGGCCGGGAGTGGTTGTGGGAGAGGTGTGTGGATGGTAGGGCGAAAATGGTGTGGGCCTTGGTGCTGCTTGCGGGGGTCTGTGCATGTTAGTCAGGTGTGGGAGGAGGGTGGGTGCTCTGGTGGGAAGGTGTGAGGAGGGGAGGAAAGCGAGCTAGGCCCTTGTTGTGAGTGTGGCCGAAGCATGTGAAGGTGGAATGGGATGAGGCATTGCGCCGCGTGGTGGCCGTGTGGAGTGGTTAGGAAGGGGTTGGAGGAGGGTGGCCAGGCAGGTGGTCAAGTGTGAGGAGGTCATTGGTGATTTGGAGGAGGTGAGGGAAAGGAGGACGGGAGTGGTAGTGGGAGAGCCGTGTGCATGGCAGGGCCAAAAAGGTGGGCGCCTTGCAGCTCTTTGTGGGGACCTGTGCATGTTAGTCAGGTGTGGGAGGAGGGTGGGTGCTCTGGTGGGAAGGTGTGAGGAGGGGAGGAAAGCGAGCTAGGCCCTTGTTGTGAGTGTGGCCGAAGCATGTGAAGGTGGAATGGGATGAGGCATTGCGCCGCGTGGTGGCCGTGTGGAGTGGTTAGGAAGGGGTTGGAGGAGGGTGGCCAGGCAGGTGGTCAAGTGTGAGGAGGTCATTGGTGATTTGGAGGAGGTGAGGGAAAGGAGGCCGGGAGTGGTAGTGGGAGAGCCGTGTGCATGGCAGGGCCAAAAAGGTAGGCGCCTTGTTGCTGTTTGCGGGGGTCTATGCATGTTAGTCAGGTGTGGGAGGAGGGTGGGTGCTCTGGTGGGAAGGTGTGAGGAGGGGAGGAAAGCGAGCTAGGCCCTTGTTGTGAGTGTGGCCAAAGCATGTGAAGGTGGAATGGGATGAGGCATTGCGCCGCGTGGTGGCCGTGTGGAGTGGTTAGGAAGGGGTTGGAGGAGGGTGGCCAGGCAGGTGGTCAAGTGTGAGGAGGTCATTGGTGATTTGGAGGAGGTGAGGGAAAGGAGGACGGGAGTGGTAGTGGGAGAGGTGTGTGGATGGTAGGGTGAAAAGAGTGGGCGCCTTGCAGCTCTTTGTGGGGACCTGTGCATGTTAGTCAGGTGTGGGAGGAGGGTGGGTGCTCTGGTGGGAAGGTGTGAGGAGGGGAGGAAAGCGAGCTAGGCCCTTGTTGTGAGTGTGGCCGAAGCATGTGAAGGTGGAATGGGATGAGGCATTGCACCGCGTGGTGGCCGTGTGGAGTGGTTAGGAAGGGGTTGGAGGAGGGTGGCCAGGCAGGTGGTCAAGTGTGAGGAGGTCATTGGTGATTTGGAGGAGGTGAGGGAAAGGAGGACGGGAGTGGTTGTGGGAGAGGTGTGTGGATGGTAGGGCGAAAATGGTGGGCGCCTTGCAGCTCTTTGTGGGGACCTGTGCATGTTAGTCAGGTGTGGGAGGAGGGTGGGTGCTCTGGTGGGAAGGTGTGAGGAGGGGAGGAAAGCGAGCTAGGCCCTTGTTGTGAGTGTGGCCGAAGCATGTGAAGGTGGAATGGGATGAGGCATTGCGCCGCGTGGTGGCCGTGTGGAGTGGTTAGGAAGGGGTTGGAGGAGGGTGGCCAGGCAGGTGGTCAAGTGTGAGGAGGTCATTGGTGATTTGGAGGAGGTGAGGGAAAGGAGGCCGGGAGTGGTTGTGGGAGAGGTGTGTGGATGGTAGGGCGAAAATGGTGGGGGCCTTGGTGCTGCTTGCGGGGGTCTGTGCATGTTAGTCAGGTGTGGAAGGAGGGTGGGTGCTCTGGTGGGAAGGTGTGAGGAGGGGAGGAAAGCGAGCTAGGCCCTTGTTGTGAGTGTGGCTGAAGCATGTGAAGGTGGAATGGGATGAGGCATTGCGCCGCGTGGTGGCCGTGTGGAGTGGTTAGGAAGGGGTTGGAGGAGGGTGGCCAGGCAGGTGGTCAAGTGTGAGGAGGTCATTGGTGATTTGGAGGAGGTGAGGGAAAGGAGGCCGGGAGTGGTTGTGGGAGAGGTGTGTGGATGGTAGGGCGAAAATGGTGGGGGCCTTGGTGCTGCTTGCGGGGGTCTGTGCATGTTAGTCAGGTGTGGGAGGAGGGTGGGTGCTCTGGTGGGAAGGTGTGAGGAGGGGAGGAAAGCGAGCTAGGCCCTTGTTGTGAGTGTGGCCGAAGCATGTGAAGGTGGAATGGGATGAGGCATTGCGCTGCCTGGTGGCCGTGTGTAGTGGTTAGGAAGGGGTTGGAGGAGGGTGGCCAGGCAGGTGGTCAAGTGTGAGGAGGTCATTGGTGATTTGGAGGAGGTGAGGGAAAGGAGGCCGGGAGTGGTAGTGGGAGAGCCGTGTGTATGGCAGGGCCAAAAAGGTGGGCGCCCGCCTTGCAGCTCTTTGTGGGGACCTGTGCATGTTAGTCAGGTGTGGGAGGAGGGTGGGTGCTCTGGTGGGAAGGTGTGAGGAGGGGAGGAAAGCGAGCTAGGCCCTTGTTGTGAGTGTGGCCGAAGCATGTGAAGGTGGAATGGGATGAGGCATTGCACCACCTGGTGGCCGTGTGGAGTGGTTAGGAAGGGGTTGGAGGAGGGTGGCCAGGCAGGTGGTCAAGTGTGAGGAGGTCATTGGTGATTTGGAGGAGGTGAGGGAAAGGAGGCCGGGAGTGGTAGTGGGAGAGCCGTGTGCATGGCAGGGCCAAAAAGGTGGGCGCCTTGCAGCTCTTTGTGGGGACCTGTGCATGTTAGTCAGGTGTGGGAGGAGGGTGGGTGCTCTGGTGGGAAGGTGTGAGGAGGGGAGGAAAGCGAGCTAGGCCCTTGTTGTGAGTGTGGCCGAAGCATGTGAAGGTGGAATGGGATGAGGCATTGCGCCGCGTGGTGGCCGTGTGGAGTGGTTAGGAAGGGGTTGGAGGAGGGTGGCCAGGCAGGTGGGCAAGTGTGAGGAGGTCAGTGGTGATTTGGAGGAGGTGAGGGAAAGGAGGCCGGGAGTGGTAGTGGGAGAGCCGTGTGCATGGCAGGGCCAAAAAGGTAGGCGCCTTGTTGCTGTTTGCGTGGGTCTATGCATGTTAGTCAGGTGTGGAAGGAGGGTGGGTGCTCTGGTGGGAAGGTGTGAGGAGGGGAGGAAAGCGAGCTAGGCCCTTGTTGTGAGTGTGGCCAAAGCATGTGAAGGTGGAATGGGATGAGGCATTGCGCCGCGTGGTGGCCGTGTGGAGTGGTTAGGAAGGGGTTGGAGGAGGGTGGCCAGGCAGGTGGTCAAGTGTGAGGAGGTCATTGGTGATTTGGAGGAGGTGAGGGAAAGGAGGACGGGAGTGGTAGTGGGAGAGGTGTGTGGATGGTAGGGTGAAAAGAGTGGGCGCCTTGCAGCTCTTTGTGGGGACCTGTGCATGTTAGTCAGGTGTGGGAGGAGGGTGGGTGCTCTGGTGGGAAGGTGTGAGGAGGGGAGGAAAGCGAGCTAGGCCCTTGTTGTGAGTGTGGCCGAAGCATGTGAAGGTGGAATGGGATGAGGCATTGCACCGCCTGGTGGCCGTGTGGAGTGGTTAGGAAGGGGTTGGAGGAGGGTGGCCAGGCAGGTGGTCAAGTGTGAGGAGGTCATTGGTGATTTGGAGGAGGTGAGGGAAAGGAGGACGGGAGTGGTTGTGGGAGAGGTGTGTGGATGGTAGGGCGAAAATGGTGGGCGCCTTGCAGCTCTTTGTGGGGACCTGTGCATGTTAGTCAGGTGTGGGAGGAGGGTGGGTGCTCTGGTGGGAAGGTGTGAGGAGGGGAGGAAAGCGAGCTAGGCCCTTGTTGTGAGTGTGGCCGAAGCATGTGAAGGTGGAATGGGATGAGGCATTGCGCCGCGTGGTGGCCGTGTGGAGTGGTTAGGAAGGGGTTGGAGGAGGGTGGCCAGGCAGGTGGTCAAGTGTGAGGAGGTCATTGGTGATTTGGAGGAGGTGAGGGAAAGGAGGCCGGGAGTGGTAGTGGGAGAGCCGTGTGCATGGCAGGGCCAAAAAGGTGGGCGCCCGCCTTGCAGCTCTTTGTGGGGACCTGTGCATGTTAGTCAGGTGTGGGAGGAGGGTGGGTGCTCTGGTGGGAAGGTGTAAGGAGGGGAGGAAAGCGAGCTAGGCCCTTGTTGTGAGTGTGGCCGAAGCATGTGAAGGTGGAATGGGATGAGGCATTGCGCCGCGTGGTGGCCGTGTGGAGTGGTTAGGAAGGGGTTGGAGGAGGGTGTCCAGGCAGGTGGTCAAGTGTGAGGAGGTCATTGGTGATTTGGAGGAGGTGAGGGAAAGGAGGCCGGGAGTGGTAGTGGGAGAGCCGTGTGCATGGCAGGGCCAAAAAGGTGGGCGCCTTGCAGCTCTTTGTGGGGACCTGTGCATGTTAGTCAGGTGTGGGAGGCGGGTGGGTGCTCTGGTGGGAAGGTGTGAGGAGGGGAGGAAAGCGAGCTAGGCCCTTGTTGTGAGTGTGGCCGAAGCATGTGAAGGTGGAATGGGATGAGGCATTGCGCCGCGTGGTGGCCGTGTGGAGTGGTTAGGAAGGGGTTGGAGGAGGGTGGCCAGGCAGGTGGTCAAGTGTGAGGAGGTCATTGGTGATTTGGAGGAGGTGAGGGAAAGGAGGCCGGGAGTGGTAGTGGGAGAGCCGTGTGCATGGCAGGGCCAAAAAGGTGGGCGCCTTGTTGCTGTTTGTGGGGACCTGTGCATGTTAGTCAGGTGTGGGAGGAGGGTGGGTGCTCTGGTGGGAAGGTGTGAGGAGGGGAGGAAAGCGAGCTAGGCCCTTGTTGTGAGTGTGGCCGAAGCATGTGAAGGTGGAATGGGATGAGGCATTGCGCCGCGTGGTGGCCGTGTGGAGTGGTTAGGAAGGGGTTGGAGGAGGGTGGCCAGGCAGGTGGGCAAGTGTGAGGAGGTCAGTGGTGATTTGGAGGAGGTGAGGGAAAGGAGGCCGGGAGTGGTAGTGGGAGAGCCGTGTGCATGGCAGGGCCAAAAAGGTAGGCGCCTTGTTGCTGTTTGCGTGGGTCTATGCATGTTAGTCAGGTGTGGAAGGAGGGTGGGTGCTCTGGTGGGAAGGTGTGAGGAGGGGAGGAAAGCGAGCTAGGCCCTTGTTGTGAGTGTGGCTGAAGCATGTGAAGGTGGAATGGGATGAGGCATTGCGCCGCGTGGTGGCCGTGTGGAGTGGTTAGGAAGGGGTTGGAGGAGGGTGGCCAGGCAGGTGGTCAAGTGTGAGGAGGTCATTGGTGATTTGGAGGAGGTGAGGGAAAGGAGGCCGGGAGTGGTTGTGGGAGAGGTGTGTGGATGGTAGGGCGAAAATGGTGTGGGCCTTGGTGCTGCTTGCGGGGGTCTGTGCATGTTAGTCAGGTGTGGGAGGAGGGTGGGTGCTCTGGTGGGAAGGTGTGAGGAGGGGAGGAAAGCGAGCTAGGCCCTTGTTGTGAGTGTGGCCGAAGCATGTGAAGGTGGAATGGGATGAGGCATTGCGCTGCCTGGTGGCCGTGTGTAGTGGTTAGGAAGGGGTTGGAGGAGGGTGGCCAGGCAGGTGGTCAAGTGTGAGGAGGTCATTGGTGATTTGGAGGAGGTGAGGGAAAGGAGGCCGGGAGTGGTAGTGGGAGAGCCGTGTGCATGGCAGGGCCAAAAAGGTGGGCGCCTTGCAGCTCTTTGTGGGGACCTGTGCATGTTAGTCAGGTGTGGGAGGAGGGTGGGTGCTCTGGTGGGAAGGTGTGAGGAGGGGAGGAAAGCGAGCTAGGCCCTTGTTGTGAGTGTGGCCGAAGCATGTGAAGGTGGAATGGGATGAGGCATTGCGCCGCGTGGTGGCCGTGTGGAGTGGTTAGGAAGGGGTTGGAGGAGGGTGGCCAGGCAGGTGGTCAAGTGTGAGGAGGTCATTGGTGATTTGGAGGAGGTGAGGGAAAGGAGGCCGGGAGTGGTAGTGGGAGAGCCGTGTGCATGGCAGGGCCAAAAAGGTGGGCGCCTTGTTGCTGTTTGTGGGGACCTGTGCATGTTAGTCAGGTGTGGGAGGAGGGTGGGTGCTCTGGTGGGAAGGTGTGAGGAGGGGAGGAAAGCGAGCTAGGCCCTTGTTGTGAGTGTGGCCGAAGCATGTGAAGGTGGAATGGGATGAGGCATTGCGCCGCGTGGTGGCCGTGTGGAGTGGTTAGGAAGGGGTTGGAGGAGGGTGGCCAGGCAGGTGGTCAAGTGTGAGGAGGTCATTGGTGATTTGGAGGAGGTGAGGGAAAGGAGGACGGGAGTGGTAGTGGGAGAGCCGTGTGCATGGCAGGGCCAAAAAGGTGGGCGCCTTGCAGCTCTTTGTGGGGACCTGTGCATGTTAGTCAGGTGTGGGAGGAGGGTGGGTGCTCTGGTGGGAAGGTGTGAGGAGGGGAGGAAAGCGAGCTAGGCCCTTGTTGTGAGTGTGGCCGAAGCATGTGAAGGTGGAATGGGATGAGGCATTGCGCCGCGTGGTGGCCGTGTGGAGTGGTTAGGAAGGGGTTGGAGGAGGGTGGCCAGGCAGGTGGTCAAGTGTGAGGAGGTCATTGGTGATTTGGAGGAGGTGAGGGAAAGGAGGCCGGGAGTGGTAGTGGGAGAGCCGTGTGCATGGCAGGGCCAAAAAGGTAGGCGCCTTGTTGCTGTTTGCGGGGGTCTATGCATGTTAGTCAGGTGTGGGAGGAGGGTGGGTGCTCTGGTGGGAAGGTGTGAGGAGGGGAGGAAAGCGAGCTAGGCCCTTGTTGTGAGTGTGGCCAAAGCATGTGAAGGTGGAATGGGATGAGGCATTGCGCCGCGTGGTGGCCGTGTGGAGTGGTTAGGAAGGGGTTGGAGGAGGGTGGCCAGGCAGGTGGTCAAGTGTGAGGAGGTCATTGGTGATTTGGAGGAGGTGAGGGAAAGGAGGACGGGAGTGGTAGTGGGAGAGGTGTGTGGATGGTAGGGTGAAAAGAGTGGGCGCCTTGCAGCTCTTTGTGGGGACCTGTGCATGTTAGTCAGGTGTGGGAGGAGGGTGGGTGCTCTGGTGGGAAGGTGTGAGGAGGGGAGGAAAGCGAGCTAGGCCCTTGTTGTGAGTGTGGCCGAAGCATGTGAAGGTGGAATGGGATGAGGCATTGCACCGCGTGGTGGCCGTGTGGAGTGGTTAGGAAGGGGTTGGAGGAGGGTGGCCAGGCAGGTGGTCAAGTGTGAGGAGGTCATTGGTGATTTGGAGGAGGTGAGGGAAAGGAGGACGGGAGTGGTTGTGGGAGAGGTGTGTGGATGGTAGGGCGAAAATGGTGGGCGCCTTGCAGCTCTTTGTGGGGACCTGTGCATGTTAGTCAGGTGTGGGAGGAGGGTGGGTGCTCTGGTGGGAAGGTGTGAGGAGGGGAGGAAAGCGAGCTAGGCCCTTGTTGTGAGTGTGGCCGAAGCATGTGAAGGTGGAATGGGATGAGGCATTGCGCCGCGTGGTGGCCGTGTGGAGTGGTTAGGAAGGGGTTGGAGGAGGGTGGCCAGGCAGGTGGTCAAGTGTGAGGAGGTCATTGGTGATTTGGAGGAGGTGAGGGAAAGGAGGCCGGGAGTGGTAGTGGGAGAGCCGTGTGCATGGCAGGGCCAAAAAGGTGGGCGCCCGCCTTGCAGCTCTTTGTGGGGACCTGTGCATGTTAGTCAGGTGTGGGAGGAGGGTGGGTGCTCTGGTGGGAAGGTGTAAGGAGGGGAGGAAAGCGAGCTAGGCCCTTGTTGTGAGTGTGGCCGAAGCATGTGAAGGTGGAATGGGATGAGGCATTGCGCCGCGTGGTGGCCGTGTGGAGTGGTTAGGAAGGGGTTGGAGGAGGGTGTCCAGGCAGGTGGTCAAGTGTGAGGAGGTCATTGGTGATTTGGAGGAGGTGAGGGAAAGGAGGCCGGGAGTGGTAGTGGGAGAGCCGTGTGCATGGCAGGGCCAAAAAGGTGGGCGCCTTGCAGCTCTTTGTGGGGACCTGTGCATGTTAGTCAGGTGTGGGAGGCGGGTGGGTGCTCTGGTGGGAAGGTGTGAGGAGGGGAGGAAAGCGAGCTAGGCCCTTGTTGTGAGTGTGGCCGAAGCATGTGAAGGTGGAATGGGATGAGGCATTGCGCCGCGTGGTGGCCGTGTGGAGTGGTTAGGAAGGGGTTGGAGGAGGGTGGCCAGGCAGGTGGTCAAGTGTGAGGAGGTCATTGGTGATTTGGAGGAGGTGAGGGAAAGGAGGCCGGGAGTGGTAGTGGGAGAGCCGTGTGCATGGCAGGGCCAAAAAGGTGGGCGCCTTGTTGCTGTTTGTGGGGACCTGTGCATGTTAGTCAGGTGTGGGAGGAGGGTGGGTGCTCTGGTGGGAAGGTGTGAGGAGGGGAGGAAAGCGAGCTAGGCCCTTGTTGTGAGTGTGGCCGAAGCATGTGAAGGTGGAATGGGATGAGGCATTGCGCCGCGTGGTGGCCGTGTGGAGTGGTTAGGAAGGGGTTGGAGGAGGGTGGCCAGGCAGGTGGTCAAGTGTGAGGAGGTCATTGGTGATTTGGAGGAGGTGAGGGAAAGGAGGCCGGGAGTGGTTGTGGGAGAGCCGTGTGCATGGCAGGGCCAAAAAGGTAGGCGCCCGCCTTGCAGCTCTTTGTGGGGACCTGTGCATGTTAGTCAGGTGTGGGAGGAGGGTGGGTGCTCTGGTGGGAAGGTGTGAGGAGGGGAGGAAAGCGAGCTAGGCCCTTGTTGTGAGTGTGGCCGAAGCATGTGAAGGTGGAATGGGATGAGGCATTGCGCCGCGTGGTGGCCGTGTGGAGTGGTTAGGAAGGGGTTGGAGGAGGGTGGCCAGGCAGGTGGGCAAGTGTGAGGAGGTCAGTGGTGATTTGGAGGAGGTGAGGGAAAGGAGGACGGGAGTGGTAGTGGGAGAGCCATGTGCATGGCAGGGCCAAAAAGGTGGGCGCCTTGCAGCTCTTTGTGGGGACCTGTGCATGTTAGTCAGGTGTGGGAGGAGGGTGGGTGCTCTGGTGGGAAGGTGTGAGGAGGGGAGGAAAGCGAGCTAGGCCCTTGTTGTGAGTGTGGCCGAAGCATGTGAAGGTGGAATGGGATGAGGCATTGCACCACCTGGTGGCCGTGTGGAGTGGTTAGGAAGGGGTTGGAGGAGGGTGTCCAGGCAGGTGGTCAAGTGTGAGGAGGTCATTGGTGATTTGGAGGAGGTGAGGGAAAGGAGGACAGGAGTGGTAGTGGGAGAGCCGTGTGCATGGCAGGGCCAAAAAGGTGGGTGCCCGCCTTGCAGCTCTTTGTGGGGACCTGTGCATGTTAGTCAGGTGTGGGAGGAGGGTGGGTGCTCTGGTGGGAAGGTGTGAGGAGGGGAGGAAAGCGAGCTAGGCCCTTGTTGTGAGTGTGGCCGAAGCATGTGAAGGTGGAATGGGATGAGGCATTGCGCCGCGTGGTGGCCGTGTGGAGTGGTTAGGAAGGGGTTGGAGGAGGGTGGCCAGGCAGGTGGTCAAGTGTGAGGAGGTCATTGGTGATTTGGAGGAGGTGAGGGAAAGGAGGCCGGGAGTGGTTGTGGGAGAGGTGTATGGATGGTAGGGCGAAAAGAGTGGGGGCCTTGTTGCTGTTTGCGGGGGTCTATGCATGTTAGTCAGGTGTGGGAGGAGGGTGGGTGCTCTGGTGGGAAGGTGTGAGGAGGGGAGGAAAGCGAGCTAGGCCCTTGTTGTGAGTGTGGCCGAAGCATGTGAAGGTGGAATGGGATGAGGCATTGCGCCGCGTGGTGGCCGTGTGGAGTGGTTAGGAAGGGGTTGGAGGAGGGTGGCCAGGCAGGTGGTCAAGTGTGAGGAGGTCATTGGTGATTTGGAGGAGGTGAGGGAAAGGAGGACGGGAGTGGTAGTGGGAGAGCCGTGTGTATGGCAGGGCCAAAAAGGTGGGCGCCTTGCAGCTCTTTGTGGGGACCTGTGCATGTTAGTCAGGTGTGGGAGGAGGGTGGGTGCTCTGGTGGGAAGGTGTGAGGAGGGGAGGAAAGCGAGCTAGGCCCTTGTTGTGAGTGTGGCCGAAGCATGTGAAGGTGGAATGGGATGAGGCATTGCGCCGCGTGGTGGCCGCGTGGAGTGGTTAGGAAGGGGTTGGAGGAGGGTGGCCAGGCAGGTGGTCAAGTGTGAGGAGGTCATTGGTGATTTGGAGGAGGTGAGGGAAAGGAGGCCGGGAGTGGTAGTGGGAGAGCCGTGTGCATGGCAGGGCCAAAAAGGTGGGCGCCTTGCAGCTCTTTGTGGGGACCTGTGCATGTTAGTCAGGTGTGGGAGGAGGGTGGGTGCTCTGGTGGGAAGGTGTGAGGAGGGGAGGAAAGCGAGCTAGGCCCTTGTTGTGAGTGTGGCTGAAGCATGTGAAGGTGGAATGGGATGAGGCATTGCACCACCTGGTGGCCGTGTGGAGTGGTTAGGAAGGGGTTGGAGGAGGGTGGCCAGGCAGGTGGTCAAGTGTGAGGAGGTCATTGGTGATTTGGAGGAGGTGAGGGAAAGGAGGCCGGGAGTGGTAGTGGGAGAGCCGTGTGCATGGCAGGGCCAAAAAGGTGGGCGCCTTGCAGCTCTTTGTGGGGACCTGTGCATGTTAGTCAGGTGTGGGAGGAGGGTGGGTGCTCTGGTGGGAAGGTGTGAGGAGGGGAGGAAAGCGAGCTAGGCCCTTGTTGTGAGTGTGGCCGAAGCATGTGAAGGTGGAATGGGATGAGGCATTGCACCACCTGGTGGCCGTGTGGAGTGGTTAGGAAGGGGTTGGAGGAGGGTGGCCAGGCAGGTGGTCAAGTGTGAGGAGGTCATTGGTGATTTGGAGGAGGTGAGGGAAAGGAGGACAGGAGTGGTAGTGGGAGAGCCGTGTGCATGGCAGGGCCAAAAAGGTGGGTGCCCGCCTTGCAGCTCTTTGTGGGGACCTGTGCATGTTAGTCAGGTGTGGGAGGAGGGTGGGTGCTCTGGTGGGAAGGTGTGAGGAGGGGAGGAAAGCGAGCTAGGCCCTTGTTGTGAGTGTGGCCGAAGCATGTGAAGGTGGAATGGGATGAGGCATTGCGCCGCGTGGTGGCCGTGTGGAGTGGTTAGGAAGGGGTTGGAGGAGGGTGGCCAGGCAGGTGGTCAAGTGTGAGGAGGTCATTGGTGATTTGGAGGAGGTGAGGGAAAGGAGGCCGGGAGTGGTAGTGGGAGAGCCGTGT